>NW_020185324.1:8231406-8675437 GCF_003031525.2 Neophocaena asiaeorientalis asiaeorientalis | reverse complement strand
TATTTTTTTTTTTTTTTTTTTTTTTTTTCTGTTATTATAGTTCGTTGGGCTGAACCCTTTCCCCTTGCGTTTTTCTTATAGCTTATTCTTTGGTAACTTCTCTGATTTATTCTTTGAAATGAACTTTAGTTGACCCTAAAATGTTGAGTTAGAAACCAAGAAGACTTAAATCAGATTTTGACATAATATCATAGGACTTACTTATGTTCTGAGAAGTGGGCATATTATATATATAATTTAATTGTAGTCAAACGCTTAATTATAGTTGGAAATCTCTCACTTCTCTTTACAACCTCACAATAAAACAAGCAGGCAAACAAACAAAAGTATGTTTGGTTTAAATGGCACAGTCTCGTTTCGTTTTAAAGTTAGATACTAGATAATCTTCTAAATTATCTTCTAAATCTTCTAGTGTCTAAAGTTAGATACTATATAATCTTCAAAATAGGCATAGGAATGCCTATTTTGACTTAACATTCAGTTTTCATGATTCCAAAATCTTGCTTCAGTTAGTTTTATAGTGAGAAGAAAAGCAACATATGCCTGCATATGCCTCAGTTTCTCATATCTTCTTTTTTTATATCCTATTTTTAAAACATGTTTTTATTAAAGTTCTGAGCTCAGGATCTAAAATTGCTTTAATAATTATATGTAAACGATGGGAATTTTATAATTAATTTCTTGTTTTTTATAAGGAGTGATTTTGATTATATATGTGGTACATATCAGTTGTTCTGTAGATATCCTAACATTAAAAACCTTTTTATTTTTAACCAGGAAAAAGACAATCCAAGAGGAGTATGTTTTCAGTGATTAACCAGTAACTCTGATCTTTTAGAGAAGTGCCAAGGGCTCCCTTTCTTTGTGAAATAGAGCATATCTTGTAGTTTGCTTTGTCAGTGTTCTGTTAAACTATCAAAACATTCAAGTTCTGCATTTTGAGCAGTATTTACGGCTGAATTAATTCACAAGTTTCAAGGTCACTAACTTTGATTATATTTATTATTATTTACCAATTTAGCCATCTCTTAATTTATATAATAAAGCATGTGGCAGCACATAAAACCCAAAACTCTAGAAAATGAGAAATGGCGTTTGGACAGTGTTGCTTTGAAATGTATTCTTATATTAAATAGGCAAATATTTACCGAGTTCCGACTGTGTCCCAGGCACTGTGGATCTAGGCACTGGGGATGCAGCAGGCATCAACAAAGGCAAGATTGTTTTCTTAGGGAACTTTCATTCCAGTAGGGAGATTAGTCAATAAACAGACAAGAGTGTGTAAAATAAATGAGAGAGTGATAAGTACTATGAAGAAAACAACTTGGCAGGGGAAGGGGATGTAAAGTGACTCTGTGTGGGGTGAGGTGCAGTCAGGGCTGCTTTAATGAAGGTGGGCATCTAAGAAGGTGACTTTCTGGGAAGGAAGAGTTCCGCAGAGAGACAAGTGAATGCAGTACCCTGAGGCAGGCGTGTGCTGGGATGGCAGTCCTCAGCACTTTTTTTTTTAAGATGTTGGGGGTAGGAGTTTATTAATTAATTTATTATTATTATTATTATTTTTTGCTGTGTTGGGTCTTCGTTTCTGTGCGAGGGCTTTCTCTAGTTGTGGCAAGCGGGGGCCACTGTTCATCGCGGTGCACGGGCCTCTCCCTGTCGTGGCCTCTCTTGTTGCGGAGCACAGGCTCCAGACGCGCAGGCTCAGTAGTTGTGGCTCACGGGCCCAGTTGCTCCGCGGCATGTGGGATCCTCCCAGACCAGGGCTCGAACCCGTGTCCCCTGCATTGACAGGCAGATTCTCAACCACTGAGTCACCAGGGAAGCCCCCCCTCAGCACTTTCGAAAAGCAAATTTTATTCCTAGCTCTCTTTGTAGAGGCTATAATTCGAAATGTATCCCATTTCCTGTGCCCACATGCCTCTAGTGCAGGGCCAGATCCTTCTTTGCTCTCTGATTTCATCCCTGCTACAGCTGCCAGGATCCTAGGTGATGTCTTACTGGGCAGAAGGGCCAGGGCCATCCAGTCCGTCCACCCACACCGTGCTCTCACTCTGCTTTGCTGACTACCTGAATCTGATGCTCTGGGCCTCAGTTGAATATTTGCCTAGACCACGGCCTTTCCTGATGAACTGTCTGTAACCTGGGGGTCCTTTCATGACCTAGATTGTATCTGCTTGGCCCTTTCCCCGCAGTTGGATTCCTCAGTTCATTCATGCCCACCCCTTTAGGCGAAAGCACTAGCCTTGCTCTGCGTTGTTATTTGCTTTGCATAACCCCGCATAAATTCAAGAGTTACGAAGTTGCCTGCTCTAAAGCTATTCCGTATTCACGTTCTTTTCTGCCATTGCTTTATATAGCAAAAAATCTGAGAAATGGAAAGTTTCAGTGTCTTGCCCAGAGTCCTAGAGGGAGCACCAAAAGGGATGTGTGTTAGAAATCTTTGTCTTTGCATGTCTTAGCTCATTGTGTCCTCTCTGCATGGACTGGAGTTTAAATGCCTGCTGTGTAACCTTTTTGATCCTTTGTTTCCTTATCTCTAAAATAGGAATGATAGGAGCACCTGCCTCTCTCCTAGTATTGCTGTGAACATTAAATAAGATAATGCTTTTAAG
Source organism: Neophocaena asiaeorientalis asiaeorientalis (assembly GCF_003031525.2). Lineage (NCBI taxonomy): Eukaryota > Metazoa > Chordata > Mammalia > Artiodactyla > Phocoenidae > Neophocaena > Neophocaena asiaeorientalis. The sequence continues at coordinate 8,672,825 of NW_020185324.1, read as the reverse complement.
GAGTAGTACGCCTGACACATGGGATATTCAATAAATAAAGGCATTTTTATTAGTATGGATGCTACTATTAGAGTACCTTTGCTGTTATTCCCCTCTGTATAAAAGCTTTAGAAATTAGATGTATGAACAGAGTAGTTACTAATAACATTATTTCTGAAGTAAATGAGAACAGACAAATTATAAAAGATGGTCAGATGTTTGACAAAAATATTTTGCATAATTACTGAATTTCTTGTATATTTTTATTTATATATAAATTATATCCTATCATGATTAAATTTTCACATTTATATGACATGTAAAATATATACTGAATTATTTTCCATTCAACTTTATAATATGAACTATATAATATGAACTTTGCCTCTATTATTAAGATGGCATATCCATCCAATAAGTGGCAATCTTGTGACATCCTGAAACTTGAAAACAAAATTCCCCAAGTTTTTTGAGATCAATTGACATATAACCTTATGTAAATTTAAGGTATATAACTTATTAATTTGATAAATTTATATATTGCAACATGATTACCATCAAAACCTTCACTAACCGCTCCATCCTGTCACTTAATTACTATTTCTTTATTGGGTGAGAACATTTAAGGTCTACTCTCTTAGCATCATTCAAGTATATGATGCTGTATCATTAGCTATAATTACCATGATTATACTCTGAAGCTTTTTATGAAGTCTAGAGAGTAATGAGAATTCTCGTGTAGCACCTACTAAGGTGATAAATGAATAAATTGAAATAATGAAATGTTATTATTTACAATACCTATCTCCACTTACTGGTGGCCCAGCCGCTCCGCGGCATGTGGGATCTTCCCGGACCGGGGCATGAACCCGCATTCCCTGCATCGGCAGGCGGACTCTCAACCACTGTGCCACCAGGGAAGCCCCGGACCCAATTCTTTCTCCATCTTTCTACCTGTCACTTAATGTATATCAGGCTTATAGATCATCAAAAGTAGCTATGCTCAGACATCCTGTAAAATTCCAAAGGCCACATGTTCAAATCAATGTTAATAACCTCTTGGGAACTAAGGGGTAGTGGAATGCTGTCCAATAAGATTAATTCTTTAGCAAGGTCTTCTCAGGTAGTAAGTCAGAAGAAAAAAGCTGTAAACAGCCTTTCTCAACATTTAAACCTTGCTATTATTATTTTTTTCTTTCTCACCATTAGCTATGTGGCTGTGGCCTCTAGGTGAACTGGTGGTGTTATCACTGTTGTTAAGATTTCTGGGGCCCACAGAGAAGATAGCAAGTCAATTGTATTACTGATTGCTTTTTCCTTGTGCAAAATAAGAATAGGAAAGAAAATGTCTTTTACGTTTTTTAGCTCTCTGGATGATGCACAGTGGATATTAAATTTATGAGAGTACTAATATGAAGTGAAGGGTTGCATTTCTTTTCATTTAAGGTAGTATTTTCTGTTCTTTGGGGGGGGTGTACGTGTAGTTATTCAGTTCATGGAAAAATGAAGCCTCAGGCAACCTGGAAAAGAAAAAGAGAGAGTGATAACTTCAATTTAGAGAAATATTTAATATCCAGCCTCCTTCAGACATGATTACTTTTACAGTTGAAAGATTTCATATTTAAAGTAATCCTCTTTGTTAAGTCTTGTGATCCTGCAATGTGACCATAAACTTAATCAAAATCACTTTGTTAACAAAACACACATAGTGGGCGCAAACACTGGTTAATTTTCTGTTTCACATAACTCGAAGTGTATTGTGACCCTGTTCAGTCAGGCATTTCTGAAATGTGTGGCTGTTCTGGTAATCGCCATAATCGATTTTCCCTCTCCCTTGTGATTCATTGCCCATTTTTCCCATAGTTTTCAAATTGTGGAGTGTTTTTGATGAAAACACATATTTTTGTGTGGTTCTGCTTTCATGACTACAAAAATAATACGGCTTGATCAAATACATCAGATTTCACTGTCTTGCAGGATTTTTCGCTAAGCAATTCTCCATTAAGGTAAATTAAAGTCGGATTAGGAGTTTTGGGGATTACTAGATCAATGCACACAATTTACATAACATTTTTTCTGCAGGGTCCTTAAATACATTTACACACTATCTTGGTAGTCATCAGGCATATGTATAGATGATATATGTATATGTGTGTATCATATATATATATATAAAATCATCAGTTACTGTTTGCTATCAGTGCACATTATAACTCTCAGAAGACTGCAAACACTTTTCATTATTGTCTTTTATCTGTCATGCTGTTTGAATGATTTTAGTGGACACTACTAAAGTAGGAAATGGATACAAGTAAATTACAATTTGTATCCATTCCCGACTGTCAGAAAAGCACTGAGGGAAAAATAGAATATGGCCTTTGGAAAATGTGATTTGGAAAGCAATTTTTGCCAAATTAGTATATGTAAATGGCCTTTACTGTGCGAAACTTTCTCTGAGGTTTTGCAGTGTTTACAATACAGTTGGCTCATAAAAGTAATTCAGTGTTGAGAGGAATAGCAGTGTTTTCACAATGATCGGATTCATTCTAGTGGATGAAAAAGACATATCTTGTATGAATTTTTTTGTTAGTATTTGGAGATGATGTGTCTGATTCTAGACCTTGAGCTTACTTTTTTTTTTTTTTTGCTGTACGCGGGCCTCTCACTGTTGTGGCCTCTCCTGTTGCAGAGCACAGGCTCCGGACGCACGGGCCCAGCAGCCATGGCTCATGGGCCCAGCTGCCCCGCAGCATGTGGGATCCGCCCGGACTGGGGCACGAACCCGTGTCCCCTGCATCGGCAGGCGGACTCTCAACCACTGCGCCACCAGGGAAGCCCTGAGTTTACATTTTCAAAAACGGATTTAGTGTGCCTTTGTAAAAATGTTTAGCAAACTTTAATATTACTTACCTTGTGATTTCTCCTCCTATCTGAAATGACTAGATTTACCGAGTTAGATTGAGGTTTTCTAATTGTATGTGGACCTTATAATCTCTAGGCCAGTCTCTGAGCATCTTCACATAACATACTCCTAACACAATTTCATAAAGGTCTAATGGAGGCAAGCCAAGTGTACTTTGATACAGAGTAAGCAAGATCATTTTATTTTATTTTATTTTTTTCACCAACTCAGAGTTAAACATTTCCTGAAATCCTCCTAGGATTCAGTAGGTAGATCCAGCAAAGACAGTGATCAGAAATGAGAACATCTGGAACAAGTGTAGGATTCAATTCATAAAAAATCTGGCAGGGAGTCTTTAACAGAAACCATTCCCTGCCTCTGCTTTACAAGAATCAGAAAAACAAAAACAAAAGTTTTCTTTTTGAGTGTTTAATGGTGTAAGACTTCTGGCCTTACCTTGATTGAGATGTATTTACAGAGTTTAAGGGGCAGGTTCTGTAGATTTCTTTTCCTCCCTCTTTCCCTCCCTCCCTCCCTCCCTCCTTTCCCTATTCTTTCTTACCTTATGAAAAACTGTTCTGGCCTCCTGTGGCTCTCTGAGATTGTGGTGATCCCACGAAGAGCTACAGTGAGAGAGGATGACATTCAGCAGACTTAAGGAAGCTGTGCACACATGTCAGCACTCAGGCTCCCACTCATGTTGCTGCTTCCCTCAGGGCTGTTGGTGTAGGTCGAGCCTCTAAGTTTGGTTTAAGCTGTCCCTCTCCTCTGGCTTTGTTGGGAACACCCTGTATACTGTGGATGGACACGGAGAGCCAGTGAATACTTTTGGGAATACCGTTGACTTTGTCATGTAACCATTTTCTTTTCAGCCATGTAGCAGTGCAGTACATGACACAAACACATTTCTAAAATGTGATTGTAGGGTTTCCCTGGTGGCTCAGTGGTTGAGAGTCCGCCTGCTGATGCCGGGGACACGGGTTCGAGCCCCGGTCCGGGAAGATCCCACATGCCGCGGAGCGGCTGGCCCCGTGAGCCATGGCCGCTGAGCCTGCGCGTCCGGAGCCTGTGCTCCGCAGTGGGAGAGGCCACAACAGTGAGAGGCCCGCATACCGCAAAAAAAAAAAAAGGTGATTGTAACTTGGCTTAATGGATGTGAACTGTGTATGCAAAACAGTTCCAATGCTTATAAAAGTGTATTCCTTTGCAAAATCTAATTTCAAACAGCAAGAAAATTTATATTTGACCACCTTACATGTTTGTGGGATATGAGTAGAAAATATGCTGAAGTGCTATCCATAGATTGATACTGATTAGGTGGGTATCTTTCAGTGTTCAGGAAGTTATTACAGAAAAAGTTTGCTTTCCCTAACCATCCTAACCCTTTGTCCACTCATAAGTGGGCTAATGAGTATGTGTTTCCTTAGTTACAATGAATCTCTAGTAAAATGGTTATCACCATGAAAAGGAATCATTGCGTCATTGAAATATAGTGGCGACGTTTTCTTCACAATTGAATGTTATTTTGTCCTCCTATGCTACCGTTACATTTTCTGTGGAAACACAGAGTTGACCGTCAAACCGCACAGGTTTTATGTAGAAGAATTGGATAATTATCCAGTGAAAGTCAATTTAATCCCACCTAATTGTATCCTATCTATGCCCTAGGTTTGTTGTGAGGATTAATTAAAATAGCACATCCAAAGTGCTTAGCCCGTACTTGGCACACAGCAAAGTGTTCAACAAATATTACCTTTATTATTATCACCTGCAGACATTGCTTCTGGGGCTGATTTTGTTGTTGTCAAGACCCGTGAATCCCAGCAAAACCGTCAAAACTTCCTGAGCCTCAGTTTTCTTAACCTGCAAAGTGTGGGGTTGGAGTCAGTAATATCAAATGTCCCTTCTGAACCCACAGATTTTCTAAGTGCATATCCTACTGTGGACCTGGACCATCAGAATTCTTCAGGAAACCTAGTTCATCGTGAGCATTCTGAAGCATATTTGTTATTCAAAATGTAGATTTTACAATAAATACTACAATCACTTGTTGATTAATCTTTATTAAGACATCACTGATAATTAATCAATTAAAGAAAATAACTACTTGTTGGAGAAAGAAAGCAACAGCATACACCCTGGTGGGATTTTGGAATTTCTTAAGCAATGATTTCAGCACCATGGGTGCTCTTTCCTTGAATTATGGACAGATTTGTGAACATTCTCACATGTGAACGGCCATTTGCACCGTATCCCCCTTTTCATTTCCCCTTTGCTGTGTACTCCAGCAGCCACTGTCTGGAAAGAATGTGGCTACCTCGTGATCAGGGTAGACACTCTGTCGTTTCACCTTGACCTTTCTGTCTGCTCACTGGAGGAGCTGAAGGAGTGCTGAGTGGGCTTTAGTCCTCACTTTTCTTCTTGGGCAGAGCTCTTAATTGTGCTTGAAACACCCTCTCATATGCTCAGTATTCAATCATTTCAGCCTATTTTTTATTTTCTATTCTTATTTAACTCCTGTTTCTTAATATCAAAACTCTCCCCCCACCTCTACTCCCCTCCACCCTGGATTCCCTTAAAAGTGCCTGGAAGTCACTTTCAGAATCTCCATAAAATTCTCATTATATCTTTTCATCCTTTAATTTTTTTTCTTGAGTTCTAAAGTATAAAATAATTTCTATAAACTTACACTAAACAAACTTACCGAAAGAGATCACAACAAAGTAGTTATACGTTTGAGCTCTGGAACCAAAGGACCTGAGCCTATATCTCAGCTTCACCTCAAATAAGCTGTAAATCCTTGGACAGGTCCTTTAATCTGTTTTGCCTCATTTTCTTGTATATAAAATGAGGATAATAAGAGTATCTCACTCCATAAGGTTATTTAAAAATTTAAAAGACTCAGTATGTATAAAGTGACTAGAACAATCCCTAATTCAAATATAGTAAGGACTAAATAAAGTCAAGCTCTTGTGTTTAGTTTTTTATGTCTAAAATTTCACCCAGTAAATGTTTTCTGGAAGGGTAATTGCCTCAGCTACCTTATAATAACTTTTTACAGAATTAATTTCTACAGTTTATGAAGAGATACGTCATACCATTTGACTTCTTTAGTAATTTTTTATGGCATTACTGTTATATCCCATTTTACAGATTAGAAAAGTGAAGGTCAAGGAGGGTCAAGAACCGGCTGAAGGTTGTGGCCAGTTAGTGATAAACTGGGCTTTCTGGCCCTGATCTTCTGCCTCTATGGTTGTTTCATTACTGGGTGCTGTCAAAATACATCATAAATAAGTATATTCCTAGGGGAAAACACATTCCAAGTTGTGCTCATTCTCTTCCCAGTAATTGGGCTTTCAAGATGCTGTTGATGTTGGGGCTTCCCTGGTGGCGTAGTGGTTGAGAATCTGCCTGCTAATGCAGGGGACACGGGTTCGAGCCCTGGTCTGGGAGGATCCCACATGCCACGGAGCAACTAGGCCCGTGAGCCACAACTACTGAGCCTGCGCGTCTGGAGCCTGTGCTCCGCTACGAGACAGGCCACGACGGTGAGAGACCCGCGCACCGCGATGAACAGTGGCCCCCGCTTGCCACAGCTAGAGAAAGCCCTCGCACAGAAACGAAGACCCAACACAGCCAAAAATAAATAAATAAATTAAAGTACCCTTAATTAAAAAAAAAAAAAAAAACGATGCTATTGATGCTCTGTCAGATACTGGGCATCTGCCAGTGGGCAAGTCAGGCACAACCCGATACTCACCAGGGGAAAAGTAGTTCACCAAGAACTGCAGTGAGATGCATGTTATGATAAGGGCCCTATGGGATTTATAGTAACCTTCAAAAATGTCCCTCTGGCCATTTTTAAAATCCACAATGGAAAGCTACTCAGCAATAAAAGAGCAATGAACTACTGATAAGTGTATAAAATGTATAGATCTTGACAACTTGATATTGTGTGAAAGAAGACAGACCCAAAAGAGTACATGTTGTATGATTCCCTTTATGTGAAGTTTAAAACAGGTAAAACTAATCTATAGTGACAAAAATCATGACACTGGTTGCCTTGGCAGAGGATAGAAGAGTGTTGGGGGGGAGGGGAGGATGTCTGGACAAGGACGTGAGGGAGGTTTCTAGTGTAATGGAAATGTTATACCTCTTGATAAGGATGTGGGTTACATGGACATACCCATTTGTGACAGCTTATCCAATTATACATAAGATCTATACATTTCACTATATGAATTCTACTTTAATTTCTAAAAGATAGGAAAAAATAATTTACTTGAACAATTAAGAAAATGTTAGTGGTAATTATTTATTCAACTTGGTAAGCTCTCAACAGTAAATGTAAAATGGGTGCACAGGACATATGGCGTTGTTGGTGTAGTATGATAGAGTCTTTCTAAGAATATTTGTGGGTTTTTTTTTTTTTGCAAGCACTACATTGTACAGAACACCCTTGCCCACATATGCTTAGAAGATGAAAATACCCTGAGTTATTTTAAAATAGTAACAAACTTACCATGTCTTGAGTTATTTGAGTTTACTTGGGAGTAGCTTTTCAGAAATGTTATATGGTTTATTTTATTGTATCCTGTTGCAAGGTTTAAAGATTTACAATGAACCCACCAAACACGCCCTTGATGTTTTATTTTTTTTATGGTTTTAGAAATTTATGGACAATAATCTCAGTTACCTTTTCACTTTTGACAACTAATTCTGAAACTTCCATAGAAATTGTTACCAGTTCTTTAGCAACTCTGTTTATTCTTCAGTAACTTTGAGTATTTGATTGTTCTGTAGTACTACTAACATTCTCATGTTTAAACATACTTCTTTAAATACCACCAGTTTCAAAGTATAAGACTTTTGAAGACAGAAATGATTCTCTTTCTAAAGTCTTGTGTGTTTCCTAATCATTGCATCGAGTTCATAGATTATGTGTACAATAGACTTTCATAGGATTTGCTCCCTATGGACTTACTGGCAAAATAGATCAAACAGTGCCCAAGACATTATTGAGTATCTTATTATTATTATTATTTTGAGGATGGAGATAAGTGCTAATAAAACATGCTTTGGGTATTATACTAATAATTAGGAAAAAGTAGATTTTCCAAAAAAGATACTCTTCCATCTAATTTCAAGCCTATTATTTTAATGGATCCTATTCAAGTTCATTTAGATATGGCTTAATTGGATTAGAACCATGTTTAGTTTATTTCAAAATTTTAATAACCTCTAGGGAATGAGAGTACATTTTTGGGTGAAGGGGCCTGATAAATATCCTGTAAGTTAAAGGTGTACTCTGTTTTGAAATGTAAATTGTGAGTTGATTGACTTGCAGAGTCTGGGAGGAAGAAAGGAATTTGGTTACTTTTTGTGGTAGAAAACGAAAATTCCTTGAATACCAAATAGATTGGTGAGTTGAGTCATTTACTCCTTCACCATAGAGTTTGCTGGCCTTTTGGGAATTGAAATATAAATTGGAAATCATCCTTGACCTCATTGAGCTTAGTCTACTAGAGGACATAGATGGAAGAACAGCGTGTAGCAATTTAGTGTGATTATGTTTTAATAGAAGTACAGTGAACCTATAGAAGAAGGAAGTAACTCTACCCTGAGTGTGTGTGGGTGGGGGTGGGTGTGTGTTTGTACGGAGGGGCAGAGAGAAGACGATCCCAGAATTGGATCCAAGGATTGAGCAGAAATCTGCCAGCTTAAACAGGGGCGGAGATTTCCAGGAATTGGGTCACCGCCCACTTTTTGGCCTTTTATGGTCTGCCATGGAACTGTCATGGCACCTGTGGGTGTGTCATTTAGCTTGTTGATGTATTACAATGAGTGTATAAGGAGGTTCAAGGTCTACTGGAAGTCCAGTCTTCTGCCATCTTGGGCCTAACGGGTTATAACCAGTTTTTGTTGTATCCTCAGTGGCTAATGGTTGTGCCCTGCCCCCTTCATTCTGTCACAATGCGAGCCTTTGAATTCTAATATTTCTATATATTAGAATGCCTTCTATATATCAGGCACTGTGCTGGGCACTGGACATTTACTGGTGATCAAAGGAGATATTATCCTTGCCATTGGAGAACTTACCAGCAGGAGGAGAGTGAAATAATAGATGAATATGCAATTATAAACTGGTTAAGGGGCTTCCCTGGTGGCACAGTGGTTGAGAGTCCGCCTGCCGATGCAGGGGACGCGGGTTCGTGCCCCGGTCCGGGAAGATCCCACGTGCCGCGGAGTGGCTGGGCCCGTGAGCCATGGCCGCTGAGCCTCCGCGTCCGGAGCCTGTGCTCTGCAACGGGAGAGGCCACACAGTGAGAGGCCCGTGTACAGAAAAAAAAAAAAAATCTTGTTAAACTGGTTAAGGACTATGACAGAAAAAAAAAAAATAAAAAGACAAACAGGTGTTGCCTGCCCTCTTAGAGTCTTGGTCTTGTAAATCTCTCTTTGAAGGCAACATGTGAGCAGGTCTGAAGGTTGAGAAGTAGTCCGCTGGTTATTGGTAGAGAGTATCATCAGCATGTATAAAGGACAAGAGGTAGGAAATAGCTGTTTGATGAACTGAAAGGAGACCAGCTGGGCTAGAAGGTGGTGGACTTGTGGAGAGCGAAACTGATTAAGATTGGAGAGAGCTGGACAGGAGGTCTGATGGCTCAAGGGTCTGTGGACCTTGGTAAGGAGACTGGATTTCATTTAAGGCACAATGGGAAACTGTGGGAAGGCGGTAGAAACAGGAGTGACACATTGGATCTTTGTTTTAAAAAGATTACTCTGGCTGCTGTGTAGAGAATAGATTGGGAGGTACAGGAGTAGACGTAGGAAGGCCAATTAGGAAGCTATTGTAGGCAATCCGCATGAGTGATGGTGGTGGCAGTTGACAGGATTTCTGATGGATTGGATTAGGGGTGGGTGTTGGAGGGAGAGGGGCAAAGAGAAATTGAGGATAGATACAGGCTTTTGTCTTGAAATGGTGTCATTTACCAAGATGGGGAAAGCTGACAAATGAACATGTTGGGAGATGGGAAAGTCATTTTGGAAACCTTTGGTTTGGGGTCCTCATGAAACATCCAGGGAGAGAGGGGGACTGTGTATTATATGAGTCTGTAGATCAAAGGTACAGTTTCCATAGAGAAAAAAAAAATTGTGAATCACTGGAACATAAAGCTAGTTGGGAAGGGATGAAATCACCCAGGGATGTCAAGAAGGGAAGGTCAGTGGGACACTGAGGTCAGGCAGAGGAAGTGCAAGTTGTAAGGGGACCGAGAAGCAGCAGTCCAAATGGTAGAAAGAGAACTAGGTTAGTACTGCATGCTAGAATACTAAGGAAGAAGAGGGTCTCAGGAGGAGGCTGAGGGGAGTGGGCTGTTATGTTTAGCAGGACGGAAACAGAACTCTGAGTGTTAGATATGTTACTGGGGTGTTTATTTGTTCTTTCTTCAGCTATAGATGGGAAAACATTGAAGGATTTCATGCAGAGGAGTGAACTGACCAGAAGTGTATTTTAGAAAGATCATAATGTGGGCTGTGTGAGCATTGGATTTAGTTTAGAGAAGCAGAAATCTGTAAATCCTTCATGCTCTCTAACCTGTTAAACTGCCTTATCCTAACGTAGATGACCCCAGCATCTGTAGTGGTTTTGGGAGATGTGGAACTTTGGAGTTCAAGGGAACTTGGTTTAAGTTTGCCTCCATTCTCAGCTATAGGACCTTGGGCAAGTTGGTTAACCTCTGTCAGCTTTTGTTTCCTTATGTGTTTGGGGGGGAATAACATAATACCCCCCACAGAGAGTTATGAGGATTAATGTATAGTAGGAATAAGTCCTCAATAATATCACTTATTATCATTGATATGGCATTAGGAAGCAAGTGTATGCCTTTCATAATGAGTTTATCTCAGTAAATCATTGCATTTCACCCATCTCTTGTGGTAGTATTTTAAATTTAGCCTTCAATAACCCTGTCTTTAACCTTCCATCCAAGGTGTAAATGCAACAATTCTACTCTCTCTGGAAGAACTTCCAAATTGTAATGAGCACCTTGCTTTGCACAATTTAAAGTGCACTTTGTCAGAACACGTGTTTGTATTGGTTCACACTGTTAACATTTTATTCCCGTTTCTTATAGCCTTTTATTTCTTGGTCTGTGTTTGCTTTTATAGCCGTTAGAGTGCTAGAACCCTGGCTAACACAGACATTACCAGGGCATAGATAAATGTTTCAAGGGCAAAGTCAAAGAGGACGGATGTCCTAAATCATTGGGGAAACTGGCAGTGATGTTACTTGGTACAGAGTACAAAACATAAGAGGGGTGTAGCCCCTTGTGCATTTAAGGAATAATGGCAGCTGGAAAATGCTTACTCAGCAAAACAAAACCAGAACAAAACAAAAACAGCTAAAAAACATGTTTACCACTTTTACAGTGACTTTCATGTTTACCAGAGCGGTGGCAACCAAGCCTTCAGTACATGTGATCACAGAATATTTAAAGACTCTTGCGTTGTTTCTTACTTAGCTTTCTTAGGAGATTAAGGGAAAGAAGAGGGAACTCTGTGAGGATTGATCTCCCCTCCATTTGTCTTCTATGGACAAGATGTGGGCCACGTATAAGAGAGATGAGGCCTTCTTAGGCCCTATTCAGATTGTTGCCAAGAGAAAGGTACAAACCCCAACAAAAGTTACCCTGGATTCCTAGGGGCTGTGGAAGGAGTAAATGATGGGTAGGGGAGATTATAGTGCCCACGTTAAACATAACAGGTGACAGGCTCCCAGGAGTGAGTGCCCTGTGAAGAAGCCGTGAACTTACCAACTGAGAGAGAGCTGTAAACATTAGCCAGAACCTGAGAGGGCGTGTGGTCATCTGCCAACTGCAGCCGCATCAGAATGTTCGTATTCCTGTTAAGTTTCCCCCCTCTCACTGCCTCAGCCTGATGGTTCAGAAAATGTAGCTACCCGTTGGAGGAGCAGAGAAATCAGAAGAGAGTAAAAAAAAAAAAAAATAGGAAAAGAAGGGACTGACCACATGCATTTCTGTTGGGTCCTGGTCTCTAGCCGACCCTAGCTGGGAACGGAAACTAGCTATAACTGGGATGTTTCAACCATGGATAATAGATTTAACTGAGCACTCTCGTTTCTGAATTGGGAGTGTATTTGGTTAGGTAAAGTAATTGTAGGTCATCCTGTTATTCAACGGTTAGAAAAGTTATTGGACTGCTTGAATATTTATGTAAGGACAGAGAAGAACTTTCCCCATTGAGTAAATTTTAAAGGAATAGTGGCAGGTAGAAACCAAGGCATTTTGTACTCCATGAGTCTTGCATGGATCCAGAGGCATATACACAGTCATTCCTCAGTATCTTTGGGGGCGTGGCTCCAGGACTCCCTCACATACCAAAACCCTTGGATGCTTAAGTCCCTTATATAAAATGGAATAGTATTTGCATATAACCTATGTATATCCTCCTGTACACTTTAAATCGTCACTAGATTACTTATAATACCTCATACAATGTAAATGCTATGTAAATAATTGCCGGAGCCTGGCAAATTCATTCAAGTTTTGCTTTTCGGAACTTTCCATAATTGTTTAAAAAATGTTTTTCTATTCAAGGTTGGTTGAATCCCCAACTGGTTAAATTTGTGGATTTGGAACCCACAGATACAAAGGGCCTACTGTATATGTACACAAGTGTGCGTGTGCTTGGTATATATTGTGTATGTATTTTAACGTCAATGAAGCATTCACTGAGAAATAGAATGCTTCATTTAAATCCTGACATTTTCTAATGAGCTAATGAATATGATAATATTCTGTTACAGTAAGGATATATTCTATTTGTCCTTTCTCTCGTCAAATCAAAAGCTGGATTCAGGACAAGGACTCTGCCTTCACCTTAAATGCTGAGGTTTAAGGAATGGGTTAGGGAACTGCATTGCTTAGGATAGAATCCTAGCTCTACCACTTACTAGCTGAGTAACCTTTGATCAAATTACTTTATTTGTGCTTCAGTTTCTACATCTGAACAATGGGCATAATAACTGCATGCACATTATAGGAGGTTGTATTAAATATATGTGCATATCAAAATATAAATATATATAAAGTATTAGCAAATGTTGTTGCCTTTGTTGTTATTATTTATTGATTTATATTTTTTCTCTGTTAGTACAGGGAGAAAGAGAATGGAATTTCAGAATAACTAAAATGTTGCCTCAAAAGTAATGGTGTCTGCTGTGAAATGACTTCTTTAAGAATCTTGAATCAAGGGCACTCAACTCCACTGTCATGGGATTGACAATTGTTACTGTTATACTTTGATAATAAGCTAGTTTTCAGAGTTTATCATTGTGTAGATCAGGAGAACAAGACACAGGAGAGCCCACATGTGATCTTTCTGCTCATTTTGTGCTCTCTGATTATATGTCAGGGGAAAGAATTATCTGGTAATTCCAGTTATCAAGAACTTCACAATGTCCAGTCACAGAGGAATCTGGCCTTAACTAAGATTCTTCTGGATAATTTTATTCGAAACGATTAAAATGTAATGTAGAAGGTTAATATTTGTTCCAAGTTTCCAAAAGAACTTCTGTATTAGAAAGATATATTAATATAAAATATAAATTCATACATTAATAGTAAAATATATCAATATAAAATACATAAAATGTTACATTGGAAAGAGATTTTATATGTTTTATTTATTCAAACAGAGTCAAATATGTGGCAAACTTTGATAGATGCTGTTTCTACCTAGCAATGAGATGGTCAGGACTCAGTAAGCTTGGTGTTTTATACAAAACTAGTGATTTCTTTTATTCCTAACAGGGTTAAGGGTAATAAATACATTCTTGTGTCTTTTCATTTTGAAAGTTCAGCTCTTGTTAAACTATCACTTCCTAGCATTGCATGCCTTGTTCTGGTGTAGTGATATTTCATATTTAAGACAACAGTCAACATTGCAGTTGGTTAGCTGTGTCCTCCTCCTTGTTTGTTACAGGGTACTCTATGTTCCTAAATGTAAACAGGGGAACCCTTCAGGAATAATTGTTTAAATCTGTTGTGAGACCAACCAGCTCTGTTTAGAATGGCTACATTTATATTGCTATAAAAATGGCCAAATGTATCCCTGAAAGGTAAAATTGCAGTTATCAGGGCCAAATTAGCAATTTGTCTGAAATGTTATAAATGTCATAAAAGTTTTATTAGCAACAATTAAATATCATATGTATAAGAGGTAGTGATGTTTTAGGGAGCACATCTGAGTATTTAATCTATTCTTAGATGAATGTAACACCAGTTCAGTGGATCTGACTTAGAATTCTGGCAATGGGGTTTATTGCTGTGTGGCTTTTGGCAGGCTACGTAATGTCTCTGAACCTCAGTTTTCTTATTTGTAAAATGAAAATAACCACTTCTCAAAATTATTGTGAGAATTGAAGACATGAGTGTGTGTGAATATACTCACAATATACACACACACATTATCATATGATATGATAACATGACAATATATATTAACAAGAAATAGAAAAGCTCTTACAATAGTATCTGGCCAATAATAGGTGCTTACTTAAATAGTTGCTCTTAAAATTATTATTATAAAAGATAACATTATAAATAAATGAGTTATTAAACCTAATTAAGCCTCATTTTCTTCCCCTGTTATCTCCCTACCTATCTCCTGCAATTGTAGAGAGAATCAAATAAAATGAGACATAGAATATACATTATAAAATTTTGAGTGACCACACAAATGTAAAGTGTATCATTATTTAATATTAGGTGTATAATTTTATATTTTAAAATAAAGTCAGAGTGATATTTTCTAAAGTTTTAAACTAACATTTAGCTTATTGATATTAAAAGCCTAGAAATTAAAATGGACTATCTTAATTTATGCAGTGTTTCAGATTTTTAAAATTGTAATTGAGAGTCACAGTTTAACTCATGCTAATATTTCTACTAAACTGTCAGTGCCTCAGATCATAGCCAGACAATTAGATTGGCAGAGGGATGTGTACCAACATTTACATTTAATGGTATTCAGGATGTTTAGCCTTTTAAAAACCTCTGAGCAATTAATTTGAGTTTTACTTGGTCCAAACCCTTATCCTGGTTATTATTTCCTACCTCGTCACAGTCATCAAGTGTTTTGGAGCAAGGTCTGGTTATCAGAAATCTTTCAATTTTACCACTGAGTCCAGGAAAAAGACAATGCTTATTTAAAATGGAAGGTGGATATTAGGGCAGAGGTTGGCCCCAGTAACTGTCCACTTCTATGATCAGTTTCCTTGTCGGGGACCTTAAGAATTCCATCATTTATATTCTGTGCAAATAGTATAGGGTATACTTTCTATAAACAAAATATAGAATGAGGGTGTAGGCCTTCTTTTGGTGTTTCTGAATAAAATTAAAGATAGGACTATGAATGATTTTTCTCAATACAATGAAGTAATATTTTCTTATAAAATTCATTGGCTTTCAAGCTAAGTGTCAAATTATTAAATTCGCTAAAGCTGTTGCTTAGAGTTTTGTTTTGCTTTTAATAAGTGAATTTAACTAACAGGAGGAGTGTCCAATAGAAATGAGTTTACTCTAGTGTGAAACCATGTCACTAATATAAAACAGCCTTCAAATTTAGACTATAATCAACATTACAGTTTCATTAAGCCATACTGAAGGAAAACATCCTTTAATAAAATGGATCTGTGTTCCTTCTCCATCTGTTCTGCTTGACTTAAAAATGCTAGGTGGTAAATGCTACAGTTCTTTTCTCTGTGAGTTATACCTATAGTCTATATGTATTTGAAGCACATATTTGTATTTGCAAAGAAATGGTCATAAAGGATTCAGCAAGATGCCAGAATTCTCTTGTTGTGTTCCCTAGAATATGGGGAAAGAATCCATTTTTAAAAGAGCAAGTACCGGCAGCTAAATTTTTCTTTTTCTCCTATTCCAGAACGAGTGCCTTCAAGAGGCTTTTATTTATTTAGACAGACTGAACTTGACTAATTTAAGATGTTGACATGGAAGGTGTACACATTTCTCTAATTTTTAAAAGGATTTGTGTCTTTCACCTATCTATAATAAGGAAACAAATGTAGTGTTAATTTAGTTGAGTTATACTTTCTATATGAGTTTGCTGCTAACAGGACTTGACATAAAAGCCTTTGTGAAGACGCTTGATTGGTTTAGTTACCATAGCAACACAGTTGAATGGAAGAATGATTTCCTTTAGGAACCTTTCCTAAATGCTGTTTTGTACCCTATAAGGATATTGCTGGCTTGCCATCCCTTGTGAGGAGGTGAGAAGAGATCACTTCAAGGGTCAACATGGTACCTCCTGTTTATAGATTATCCTCAGCCATCAGAAGGGTGCCTGGCTCATCTCATTCTTCCCATTGCTGAACCAATTCTGTTCTTCAGTATACTGTGATAATAGGAGTCTTGAACAGACCTTTATGTCTTAGAATACACAAAAGGAAAACTGAATCTAGACCAAGGATCATGCGCTGTTAAATGCATTTACTGGAGCTGATGTCTGTTATGGATTTCTAACTCCCCACTTACCTTTGTTTGAAATTCTGCAGTTTATCAATAATTTGTCCTGTGAGTGATGTTACTGTTTTGAGGAGACAAAAGGGTTTAACCAACAAATAGATCAGCAGGACCTTCATTTAAAATCTTTTAGTGGTGGTTGGTATTCTGGAATTACTGTAAACCCTAAGGCTTACATCTGAGATTTCCTTTGTTCTGGGGTAAATGTCTGCTCCATTAGCACAGCAATTGTGTACAAAAATGCATCGAATCAGTCAAGTACCACCATAGGGTGTTTTCCAGTGGTTAAAACAGGTTAATGGTTATTTCTCTTGTACACTCAATAAGAACAGCTGTAAGGCCTATTATAACTATTTTTCTAATCAGCCAGATTTTGTAATTTTTCTCCCTTGGTGTAGGTCCTTGGAATCAGATACTCGAAAATAGACTTAATGTTTTTTAACTAAAGAATTGTATCATTACTGTTGGTGCTAGTAATACAGTGACTTAAAAGTTGCTTAGGAGTAATTTTATGCAGGGGGTGAGGAAAAAAAATAATACAACCTCATACTGATATAAATATTTTAAAGATGGTAATACATAGCTTCAAACAAAATTGGTATGATTGGAAGCAAAATTCATATACAGTAATATGAGGTGATTATATTAGAGTTATTGTTTTGTTTTGATGAGTAAATGTAAGAACTCAAGTTTTTGTAATGACTTTTGGATGTTCATTTTCAGTTTCTAAACCAATACTTTTATCTGAGTTACCTGAAGTGCCTCTGGCACTTAAGGTAATGGGAAAGAGTGAATCACATTTGTCTAACTCACCTCAGGTATTTATTATTGTGTATTTTGGACTGCGTGGATTATCTTGGAAAATATGTTGCAATAGCATGTCATTCTCTGTGATTAAAGGTAAGCTAGTTAAGTTTCTGACAGCAGAAACATGGTTTGAAGACTGGGAAACAAATTATACCAGATGTGGAGTTTTCAAAGGAGCAGTTTGCTCCATCTCCTCTTTCCATGTTGCTCTCCTACTGCTCCTTCCCTCAAGAAAAATGAAGAGGACATTGCGAGAAAAAAGCCAAATTCTATAAAGTGATGTCACCTTTAAATGGGGCATGTGACAATTCCCATATTTCACCAGAATTGGAGCCCCAAGAAAGCTGAGACAGATTTGGCCATATTTGAGAGCAGAGTTTATTGAATAAGAAGTAGTAGTTTCAGACAAAATTTATGCATTTGCTCGGAGTTACTCTCCGTTGAAATGAGCACTCTTTCCGGAAAATGACGTAGATGCACATACAAACAGAACTTTAAGTTCAGTCGTGGAAGCCCTCCCCTCCTATTAAGGTTAAGAATTTCTTTTCTAACGAGGTTATTTTTGTAACCTCAGCGTATTCTCTTACTAGTTGCATAATCCATGCTGTGTATGAATGCATGTGTCTGTATATGGACACCATTCCTCCAGTTAAGAACTTGTCTTCTTAATCTTTATTAGTTATGGTTACTTGGACCAATGTGTGCCGTAGTTGGTTTTGTGTTCTCCAAGGTCCATTCCCGTGTCTTGTCCCTGTCCTTGAATGTCTGTCTTCTCTTTTCACTCACAGTTTAAATATCTTTTGTTTTCCTCATGTCATCCTGAGTTTACTCCCCAGGTATTTCTTAATTTCTTTGCTGCCTTTGACATTGCTGATCTCACTCTTTCTGGGACACTCTTATTGGCCTCAGCTTCGGGTTTTCAGCCTCCCCTAGTTCTCCTGGTTTCCTGAACATTCCTTCTTTAGATTCTTCTCTGTCTTCCCACCCTCTATTCTTTTCTCCACTTAAAGCAGTTCTCCCTCAAATCATCTCTGTTGGTCTTGGCCATCTGCCCTCACTGTTTTATGGAGTGTTTCTCCACTTACCTGCATATAAAATTACCACACACATAGAAGATACCCTGCTGTATACTTCTTTTAAAAAATTATTTATTTATTTGTTTTGCGGTACACGGACCTCTTACTGTTGTGGCCTCTCCCGTTGTGGAGCACAGGCTCCGGACTCACAGGCCCAGCGGCCATGGCTCACAGGCCCAGCTGCTCCACGGCACGTGGGATCCTCCCAGACCGGGGCACGATCCCGCGTCCCCTGCATCGGCAGGCAGACTCTCAACCACTGCGCCACCAGGGAAGCCCCTCCCTGCTGTATACTTTTAACCTTGGCTTTCTGGCTGTATTGAGGGCATTAACTCTTGAGTTTCAGGGCGGCACCCCTAGGTTTTTTTTAGACTTTCATGAAGCCTACTTTGCATGTGTGTAGTTTATTTTCAGTTCCGAATCAATAAACATTTATTGAGTATCTCTTATGTGTCAGGTGACGTGCTCTGAGGATTATAAAGTGCATAATCTATGACCCATGCCCTTTCAGAGATTAGCAGTTTAGAGGCAGACAAATAAGTAAATCTGGTTACACTACAGTGTTTTGTGACAGAGGAAGGCTGAGAGAAATAGGAAAGCACCTAAGAGAAGTAACTGACTCATACTGGGAAAGGGGGAAAAGGATTGTCAAGAAAGTCTTCCAGACAAAGTACTATCCCTGTTGTAATATTCCACAGTCTATATTGTCACTTCCTTTTTATTTTCCTCAATAAGCCGCTCATTTCTGTAACGTTGGGAACCAGAACCTGTCTCGTTCAACCAGGTCTCATCACAGCATCTCATGTATATTTGCCAAATGAATTAAAGCGGCTGTTTGAGAAGAATGGGCCTCAGAGCCCATGAACTGAAAATGTTGGGAGAGAGAAGAGCATACATTGCCTTTGTTCCCTGAAATGCACTGTGCTTGTGCTTCTTCAAACTCTCAAGGTCGTTTTGAATTCCGATTCTATATTCCTCAGCGGCTGGTGACTTGCTCCTGCCTCTTCCCCTCCCTTCCCCATCCCTTCCTTCTAGTCTGGTCTCAGATGCAGATTTAATGATGGTGCTAATTCTTCTGCGCCCCAGGTCATTAATGAAAAATATCCCCCAGAGCGCTGCCCAGAATTGACCACAGTGGAACCCCATTTGTTATTCTCCCTCTGAGGCTGACACTTTCGCATCGATAGCTCCTCTCCAGGCATGACCTTCCTGCCGTTTCATAGCTACACAGCGTGGATCCTATTTTCTCAGTTTATTGATGATTATGTCATGAGGAACAGAATCAAAAGCTTTGTTAAAATCCAAGTATAAACAGTCTCTGGTTTCTTCCCCTTGATCTACTGGGCTCGTCACTCCATCAGAGGAGATCAGGTTATTTTGACAAGACTGGGTTATCTGTTATTGCTCAATACCATGTTTCCTCGAAGATGTATACAACTAGATTTTTGTTAAATGATGTTTCTGAGGTAATTCCAAGATCATAACCTTAAAAAAAGTTTCCATATTTTATTAGCCTTTAAGCCCCTCCCAGTCTGCCAAAGAGTTTATAATGTTTATCACCCTGCAGTGCCATTGGCTAATTCCTTTAACAGTGGGTGGAAGGTCAATGTGGAGTTAAGACTGGAAGATTAGAGTGAAGTTGGTTTAT
The DNA here is from genome assembly GCF_003031525.2 of Neophocaena asiaeorientalis asiaeorientalis. Classification (NCBI taxonomy): domain Eukaryota; kingdom Metazoa; phylum Chordata; class Mammalia; order Artiodactyla; family Phocoenidae; genus Neophocaena; species Neophocaena asiaeorientalis. Next base: position 8,652,851 of record NW_020185324.1, on the reverse strand, counting down.
TGAATTCTCATCAAACTTCTTTACACCCTCTGCCTCTCTTGATTGATCTTTCTGAAGGAGTTGCACACGTTTCTTTTAGAATCTATTAGGGAGTTTTATTATCAACAGAAATTATGTCTTCCTACAAGAGTAAAAATAATATGTAGGAACTAATGGACATAAGTTTAGCAAAGCAGGGGGTTGTTAATTTTTTAAAGCAATTACAGGGAAACGTTACCCAAATCTTCCTAGTTCTATAAATGTTACTTTTATCTAAGAATGACCTACTTTGTTTTGTAAGTAACCGTGTATATGTGTGTGTGTGTGTGTATACACACACACACACATATAGGTGCTAGAAACAGTGCAGCAGGTCTGTAATGCAGAAAGTCTCTCTATACTTTTTTCAAGGATGAAAGTCTGTTGGGCATATTTTTATTGTGTATTAGGCTTTCTCTAATAAGTACTTCGTTTTCTGTTTTGTTTGCCCCATATGTAAAAAGTAAGATAGGAACATTCAGCCTGTTCTGCTATTTATGTTGAGGTACCCACTCAGTTGGTATAAGGAGATCCTCTATTTGTGTGGAATGTTCCAGAATTCCCTCACCCTGTGTTGATCTCTCTGACGCTTCCCTGTGCAGATCTGTCACTCAGGCTTCTCCCTTTAGGTCCCAGCCAGACCAGATGTCTTTCAAAGAAAATGCTGTCAGAGCCTTAGAGAAAGGTACAAGAATTTAGAGTTTGTACGGGAAAGAAGGTGAATTTCTACGTCACATGTAAAGAAAATTCAGTTTCAGTGGTAGAAGATGATGAAACGGAATTGTAACTGTTTTGTTTCTGTAGGGGCAAAGATAATTTTTCTAGATTTTTTATTAATATGAAAAAGTAAATATGTTGAGAACATATATAATTTTAATAGTTGAAGCAGTATAGTCTTTTCAGAAAACAAAGTTCATCTTTGTCAGTGATTAATGGTTTTGAGTCATAAGGCCCTTTGGTGCAGGAGTTAAGGAATGATTGTTTTCATTCCTTAGTGACCTTCGGACTGTTTCTCCTCATTGAGTTTGGGTTATAGTTCTAGCTAGTCAAGTATTAAAAATGTTATCTGTTTATTCAGTCCCACAAACACTAGTAGGCCTTTTCTGTGAACGAATTCAGTCAGTAGATTTTTATTGAATAGGTACTGGGAATCACGGACAGGGTAAGGAGTCTCTCCTCAGGCTGCTCATAGTCTAGGAGGTCACTAGACGTGACCATAGATGCTACAGCTCAGTGGTGTAAATGCTGACAGTGTGAAGGGTGGGGGAACTTCACTCCAATGGGCTTTGCTCCAGGCGGTGGTCAGGGAGGCGTTCCTCAAGATGAAAAGCAGATGGAGTCCACGAGCCAAATCCGGACTGCGCCCATTAACTGTTTGACCTGCACTACGTTTACAATTTCATTAGTTGCTGTAGTTGTTGCTTTTGGTGCCTTAAGTCATCCCCTCAGTCACCTCTGATTTCAGTCACAGCTGTGATTCCATGAACGCTGACTGCAGCCCACCTCAGGCACAACCATTGTCTGTCTTCTTTCAAACTGAGGAAGCTGCTGAGCACTATGGCAGGTACAATTGGGAAGTATAGGGGAGTTGTGGCTCTGAGGAGCCGTCCTTTATCGAGAGAGGACAGGAGCTGGGGGATCAATTCCCCTGCTTTCCGTCATCCGCAGGGAAGACTCTGGGAGCCATTACGTGGCATGTCTCTGAAACCCCTGGGACCTCACTGACACCCCCTTGGTTGGTTTTGAGACCTTCCGTGCTTCACCTTTCTCTCTCCTGCTTCTTGGAATCATTTCCAGAATAAACTACTTGAAAGTCCTTGTCTCAAGCTCTAATTTTAGGGGGAAACAGTTGTCAAAATTTAAAAAATGGAGCATAGCAAGTAAAAACTGAGTTTTCTCGTGTCTCTTGAAACAAGGAAGACCTAGTAACCCTGAGAACAGGTTCCTTGTGGCAACAGCCAGCTAGAGCAGGGGAATGGCTCTTGATTAAGATGAGGTAGTCTGACCTCTTTGGTCCACCCTAATCTTTCTCCAGCAAGTCCCTCTTTCAAATCCTGCCTAAGCTCTGGAAGCAGGGAAGCGTTAGATCCAGGATAACACTTACACTGAGTCTTTCAAAGGAAGTAGGATTTGGCCAGGCAAGAGGGAGCAGGCCCTGCATGGTGAAGATAACATCACGTCAGAACCAAGATGGTACAGGCACACCTCGAAGATACTGTGGGTTCTGTTCCAGACCACTGCAATAAAACATATATCCCAATAAAGCAAGTCACATGAAGTTTTTTGTTTCCCAGTGCATGTAAAGGTTATGTTTACACTATACTGTAACCTATTAAGTGTGCAATAGTGTTTTAGCTAAAAAAGTACAAACTTTAATTTAAAAATACTGTACTGCCAAAAAATGCTATCATATGAGCCTTCAGCAAGTCATAATCTTTTTGCATGAGTAGCATCAAAGGTCACTCCTCAGAGATCACCATAACAAATACGACAATAGGGAAAAAGTTTGAAATATTGCGAGAATTACCAAAATGGGACACAGACACAAGGTGAGCAAATGCCGTTGGAAAAATGGGGCTGATAGACTTGCTTGACAAAGGTTGCCACAAACCTTCAATTTGTTAAAAAAAAAAAAAAAAAGTAATATCTGCAAAGCACAATAAAGTGAAGTACAATAAAATTAGTTATACCTGTATATTATTTATATCTTGGCAGGATTCTGTGTGTGTGTGTGTGTCTGTGTGTGTGGGAAACAGTCTACCTTTTTCTTTTCAAAGTCTGTCACACTGTGGCAATGGATGTAGTCATTCAATAGATTTATGTCATTCTGGCTTTCCATCAGTTTCAAAAAACATGACTATCAACACTGATTAATTGGATTGTTATACAAACAGCCCTACAGTAATAAACACCCATCGTGTAGCAGTGAGGCATATGTTTGTCATACCCATTAGGGGAGCACTTGGGGCCCAGAGGACTGATGAATTGGCCCACATTGTCTTACTACACAGCTGTCATAGCAGCTCTGATAGCAGGTGATAGTTCTGCAAGAGCATGTCAAATTTGTACTTATCTTTTATGACATCTGTTGATGGAAGCTCCCTTTTAGGTTTGATCCAGACAATAACCTTGATATTCCTGGTGAATAATAAAGGCTCACAATTATTGTTTTAAGAAGGAGAGACTTGTAGCTTGTGCCTCATACCCGTCATATCAAGTTATCAGGCTGAAACTGAGAATACAATGAGCACTGCTTCTCATCAGCAGTGTAGTATCTGCTGGATTTGTACACACATGAAACCTTCCCCGAACTCTCTTATAGAAATCCATTGAGATCATGTGTAATCACCACCCACAGTTTCAGGTATGTGCACAGAGACTCTGGCTCTGGAGAGTAACATCTGTTTCAGGAAGAGATCCTTGAGAACTAAATCTTTAAATCTAAAAGGTGAGAAAACGTCAAGCTGAGAGTTTGTATAAATTTCAGGGTAGTGTAAGTAGAAGGAAGACTGAACTTTGAGAAAGATGGTCAAAATTGGATTACTGACTCTGGTTTTAGGGCTATGAGACTTTAGGGAAGTCACTAAACCTTTGGAAACCTCAGTTTTCCCATACCTAATGTGGAGATGCTAATACCTACCCTGGCTATCTTACACTGCTGCATCAGGGAACCATAAGAAACTTGGGGGACTACCGTGGTGGTACAGTGGTTAAGAATCCGCCTGCCAATGCAGGGGACACGGGTCCGAGCCCTGGTCCGGGAAGATCCCACGTGCCGCAGAGCAACTAAGCCTGTGCACCACAACTACTGAGCCTGCGCCACCACTACTGAAGCCGGTGCGCCTAGAGCCCGTGCTCCACAAGAGAAGCCACCACAAATGAGAAGCCTGTGCACCGCAACAGAGAGCAGCCCCCACTCGCCGCAACTAGAGAAAGCCCACGCACAGCAACGAAGACCCAACGCAACCAAAAATAAATAAAATAAATAAATTTATAAAAATAAAAAAAAAGAAACTTGGAAACATTTTTAGGTTAGTAAAATGGTAGTATTGTTTTAGTAATTTGAATATGCAAATATTAAAATAATTGAAGAGTGAAGTTTAAACAACTCGTGTTTTCAAATTTTTATTTTGTAGGGACAGATGGAGCGTAGGCAGCTGCAATGGGCATCAACCAGAGTCAGGAGACCTGGTTTCAAGTTCAAACAGTGTAACAACTAGTCTGGTGACCTTGGACCTGTTAACTTTGGTCTTCCTTAGCCTACTTGGACTGTGGACTCTGACTTTCTTTCCGTTTTTTTTTTTTTTTTTTTGTTATATGGCTAGTGGCTCCTTTTGCTAACCTGGCTACCTGGGCACTTCTCTTCCATCTCTCAGTGTTACTTCTTCTCTTTGTGATCATGAAGTGCAAACATTCTGCTAAAGCTGAAGTCAGTGGTACTTACTTGCATATGAAGCCTCTGGGGAGCTCTTTGAAAATGCATATGCCAAGGCTCCATATCCATAAAGTCTGATTCTGAGTCCAGTCTGGGTCCCAGGAATCTAAATTTTTATAAGCATCCCATTTGAATCTGTTGCAGGTTGTCCTTTGAAAAACATTGGTTGAGAACATATATTACATATTTTACATATATATTACATATTTTATAAAAAGTTATGATTTGCAAAGTCAAAAAGATATGATTTTGACTATTTGCTATTTTGAATTGAGTCTACTGGTTTACTTGCATCACTGAATTGATTTTCCATAAATACAGTGGGCCAGCTGGTTAACAAGATTATCGAGTGTCTCTGGGGTTTACTATAGCATACAAGGGTTTGTACGCTTAGTTATAATCTTAATGTCTCTACCATGAAAGCAGAAAAAAAAACAACAACCATGAAACCAATGTATGCTTTTAAAATTCTACTGGTACATGAATTTTGTGTGTGTTTGGTGTTTCATTATAGTCATTTTAGAGTGAGTCGGTGTGGAACTGGTTTAGTGCTTTCCCAGAACTGCTTACCATGAAAAAAGGTGGTGATGCATTGTGTGCAAAGAGTAGGATTATGGTGAGGGAGGGAGTGGGGGCCAGACTGTGGCTGCTTTTGGTTAGCTCTCACACCATTCCCCTCAATTTAAGAAACTCCTCAGCTTTATGGTGGCATACTCTACTTGACCCTTTTGAACTTCCAAATCCCAGTTCAGTTAGAGCTGCACACGGGATGTTGATGAAAGAAAAAGAGGCAAACTGGTTGATGCTGTTGGGTTGAAAGTCATGTCCGAGATGAAGAGCAGAGGGAGAGCAATTGGGGACCTTCACCGCTTTGTGCAGAGTGTCTATGATTTTCATTTTGTAGAGCAAATGTGTCCCTGAGCCCTGTTTGAAATTTAGGTTTCTAATTTATGTAGCACTTTATATACTAGAGTGAACTATTTAGTAGAATCCAGACTCCATTTAGATCCATATGGCCTCCCTGCATCCCCACACCACTCCTGCCCACTCCCGTTGTATATTTCATTAAGGGAGGTGCCCCTCTAAGGTAAAATGCAAGGAGTGTAGGTAAGAAATGCAATTCAACAAAGTAGCAGACCAAACTTGCTGGACTTAAGATCAAGTTCTGAGGGACTGTGATGGACTTTGTGTTTTATTTCGTAAACTTACAGGGAGATAATGAAGATATGAAATGAGGCCTGACCAAATCCATATTGAAAAGCCAAGTCCTTCAAAAAAACAAAGTTGGGCTTCCCTGGTGGTGCAGTGGTTGAGAGTCCGCCTGCCGATGCAGAGGTCCAAAAAAAAAAAAAAAAAAAAAAAAAAACAAAGCTACTCTAAACTCATTAACCATTCACAAATAAAATTACCCATACAGAAATTGAGTGAAACTTTCTAACTAATAAATAATAGTTCTAAATAATAGTTCAGTTGTCTCCTGATGTGTAGTTGCTTTGTTTGTTTGATTATAGTGATCACAGTGTTCATTAGTACTGACTGGGTAGGTGCAGTGGTTCATATCTTCAGATAAACTGTAGTCAAGTGAATGCTCACAGCTTCTATTTTCATCTTTAAAACCGCACTTCCCACTTCTTTCAGTGTCAGCAGCTATTTTCTTAACATAAATATTTTTGTCACTGTAATTGTGCTGGAACAAAGGCAATTCATGGGTGTTGCTGCATTTCAGTTGCCCTAGTTACTCCTGTGACAGAATTAGGTTTTATTTCCATCGACTAAGTTGTATCAGTACAAATTTATTTCTGGCACCAATATAGTAGATCTCAGTACAGCAGCCAAATGGAGGGAGCATGTCTGAATACTTAATTTGAACAAAGGGGTTTAAAAAATATGTTTTTATTAGTAATCCAAACTATCTCTTATATCAAAAGCCTTTTAATCAGATGGAATGCATAAAAAGGTCTGAATAGAATCTCAGTGTGTTAGTTACAGAAGAGTGATCATACCATCTCTTAAGTCGGCCAAAATGTGAAGTTAAAACATTATCTTGCCTTAAACGTATACAATTAATTTCAGGAAGACTTTGTCAATACTTGCTTGTTATTTATGGGTAGTCTTAGAGCATGTGCTCTTTAAACTACGTGACTCATAGAAGTTAATGTAAAAAGGAATGAGGTGATTTTGTGTGTGGAAAGTCCTGTTTAAATCTTTAGACGTGCTCTGATGAGAGGTAGGTTTGAATCTGATCATTACACATGAATATAGGTTCTGTGTCTAAAAAGAATCATGTTTGTAGTTTTTTAAAACTAACTTACTGGTAGTGAGGTCAGGGTTTTATAAATCTTTGAAAATGAAAGTGTGATATTTGTTTGCACATTAAAATGGTTCAGTTATCTTCTAAGATATTAAAAAAGTGCATGCATTCATAGCATTGACATCCACAAGATTTTCCATCTCTGTCTCTATTTATATTTCTCTTGCTTAATATTGCACTTGAGGTTTATAGCCATTTTTTAAAAAAATGACAAACGACTGGCTTTCTTACCATGATTATTGCATAAAGATGGCTTGCATAAGATTTTCGTTTCTGATATTGGGGTTAAGTACTCTGATGTCCATGCTACCTTCAAGGATATGTAGCTTTTAGAGTGAGACCACTTGGCCTGAACTTCCAAGTGGGGAAAATATGAATTTTAATCCCAGCTCTATCTTACTTTGTGGATTTGAACTGGTCGGCTTTTCTGAGCTTAGTTTCCCTATCATAATTTGGATCATACCAACCTTATAGAATTATTGTGAAATTAAATGGGGCTAGGCGCCAAAGGAAGATGATGTTGGTTGATTTTTATTTCACTCTTCATATATTTCCAGATAATATCTGTAGTGGACAGGTTCTGATCCCGTGACTTTGATCTGATGAGCACGTCTCTTATTAATTGAACAGAGGTCCAGTGGAAGTTTCTACCATCAGGGTATTATAGTCCCTTCTGAGTCTCCCTTTCTTTTCCCCCTCTTACACCAGAACCAAAAAACAAATCTCTAATTGGATATTGTCATGAGGATTCTCTTTCATATTTAGAAGGCCCATGATGTTATATGATCTGGGAGGTATTAAAACATCTCATTGAGCAACACAGCCTATTTTTATAGGCTTACCTGTCTGTCTTTTCTAATAGGCTTCAAGCTTCCTGTGGCCAAGGATCATGCCTTAGTCACTCTTATTTCTCCTGGATGCTGTGAGGCAGCCACTGTGCAAGGTCTATGGAATTAGAAAAAAGTGGAGGGAGTAGTGCAGTATTCTGATTAAGAGAAAGTTCATGCCACATGTTTTTCTCCAGTCCGGTTAGCTGGTTTTAAAGTGCCTGGAGTTTGTGCTTTTAAGATAAATTGGTGGACTTCAAACGTAAAGAAAAATAAATAAATAAATAAATATTAAAAGAACAGCAAGGGGCTTCCCTGGTGGCGCAGTGGTTGAGAGTCTGCCTGCTGATGCAGGGGACACGGGTTCATGCCCCGGTCCGGGAGGATCCCACATGCCGCGGAGTGGCTGGGCCCGTGAGCCATGGCCGCTGGGCCTGTGTGTCCGGAGCCTGTGCTCCGCGACGGGCGAGGCCGCGGCAGTGAGAGGCCCGCGTACCGCTAAAAAAAAAAAAAAGAAAAGAACAGCAAGCTTTGGTGTATGTTTTAGAATATATATATATATTTTTTACAATAAGTGGGTTTTTGACATGGCTTTTTGGCTGTAGGCTTTTTTCTCTTTTTTTGGCCAAAAATGTTGTTATGTATAGGCCTACCAAAAATAATTTCATAATTTTTATAATACAAATATGGATGTAAAGAATTCAGGGGTTAAAGGTAATAATATTTTAAGAATATAATTGGTAACAGGATCTGGAAAGAGTACAGTATTGAGGAGAGTGTCAGATCTTCCAGTTGAGTTTGGTTTTCTCATTGGCAAAGCTAATTCAATTAGAGTTTAGAAGTTGTTATAAGCTGTTTATTCCTTCACGTAATGAAACTATAGGGTAAGCCTAATAACTATGGTATACGTTGTTATTCACGTTATCTAGGGTATGCATTTTTTCGGATCAGAGAAAAGAAGGTACATTTTTTCACAAACACTTCACAGATGTGTGTACCCATTTGTAAATAAAAGTAATAGCTAACATTGCTGCATGGCCACTATATGTCACTTGCTTAACGTGTATTCTGTTGTTTAATTCTCTGAACTGTCCTATGAGGTTAAGTATAATTATTATCTCCATTTTTAGGATGAGGGAACTGAGGCTGAAAGAAGTTAAGTAATTTCCCCAAGACCATGTAACTGCTAAATGTCAGCTCTGGGTTGTCGGGACCTTTTATGAGTAATAGTGAATGTCCTTAGAAGTACAAATTCGCCTAGAAGGAAAAAAGTAGAATTTGCGACTGGAAATAATTGCCACTTTTGAGAACATCCTGCTGGCAGGGTGTGGCCAGTTTTCAGGCGACTCTCAATTGTGAGCACTTGTTTCTGAAGCGGAGGGTTCCCTACTGCTTTCTGTACTCAAACTCATACCTATAATCTTTTCAGCAAGTAACTTCAGTGGACTCATCTACAACAGGGTGTTGGGGAATGTTGACTTAGATAATCCTCACATCTCTTTCTACAGTAAGACATTATGTATCTGTGAGTATGAATATCTGTAAGGGCCAGGGCTCTGAAAGGGCCTAAGTTATAGTAAGAGTATAATAAGGCAGTGATTTAACCACTAATGCAATCTGGTTCCAGTTATGGTATAGACTAAAAGTTTCAGATTGGCAGTAATAAATAATATTTTAGGATTTTCGTAACCCTTTCCCTTATCTCTCTTGAGAGGTAAAGTAAGGGGGAAAATTATCTCAGATCACGTTTCCTTGTCATCCCCTTTTTTTTTTTGCTGTACGTGGGCCTCTCACTGTTGTGGCCTCTCCCACTGCGGAGCACAGGCTTCGGACGCGCAGGCCCAGTGGCCATGGCTCACGGGCCCAGCCGCTCCGCGGCATGTGGCATCTTCCCGGACCGGGGCACAAACCCGTGTCCCCTGCATTGGCAGGCAGACTCTCAACCACTGCGCCACCAGGGAAGCCCTCTTCTTTCTTTCTTATGTTTGTTAACATCTGTAGTGTGCAAAGAACTGTGGTAATACCATTAAGGGTTGAAATGTAGATTCAGGAGAGGTTAAGCAACACTAGCAGCCAGGCACGCTTACTTCACACCATCAAAATGAATGAAATATATTCTGAGTGCTTCAAATGCTTCTTAAACATCAGTGAAATAATTATCCAAGCACCATTGTTAATGCTCTCAAAAAGAATACCTCTCAGTATGAGAGTGGACATTTATTAAATATAGCAAACTTTGAGAATTAGTAATTACTACATAAGTTAATAATAGCTTCTAGTGCATTTTTATTCCTGGATTTGTTCTTACATTTGTGACCCTTTGAAAGGTACTGAGTGCCTAATACCACCTTCATGATCTTGTGACCCCAGCAAGAGAGAAATTGGTAAGGGAGGAAATATTTGTTTAAAAACCAGGTGTTATGCCATGTATATAATGTTTATCCCTTGCAAAATAAGCCTAGTTGTTATTGCTTCTACTTTACAGATGAGGAAACTAGTGCTCAGAGAGATTTAAGTATTTATGTCATGGCCCCATAGCACTGAAGTTCAAATCCAGGTCTGTCTGACTTAGAATTTCCAGCTCATTCATTTGTGATATCCTTCATACAGTTTTTACTAATATTACTTCCTATCAGATATCTTTTGATCATTTTAGAAAAATAATTGAATGGTTTGTATGATATATAACAGAAATCAATTTAAAAATATGCACATAATATATACAACAGAATATTGTTCAGCCTTAAAAAAGAAGAAAATCCTGCCTTTTGTAACAACATGGATGGACCTTGAGTACATTATGCTAAGTGAAATAAGTCAGAGAAAGAAATATTCTCTGTGTTCTCCCTTAACATGTGGAATCTAAAGGAGTTGAGCTTGTAAAAATAGTGTGGAACTTGTAGAAATAGAGAATGGGGGTGGGGTGGGGGAAATGGGTCAAAGGCTACAGACTTCCAGTTATAAGATGATAAGTTCCAGGGATCTTATGTACGGCATGGTGACTAGAGTAGACAACACAGTATTATACGTATTATAAAGTTGACGTTTTATGAAAGAGCAGATCTTAAATGTTATGACCACAAAAATAAAAAAGGTAATTATGTGAGGTGATGGAGCTGTTAACTAGCCTTATTGTGGTAATCATTTTGCAGTAAGGACATGTATGAAGTCATCACACCATCCACCTTAAACTTATACAATATTCTATGTAATTATATCTCAATAAAGTTAGAAAATAACTAAAAAAACAAAAAATAAAAAAAAATAAAAATAGGCATACATTTAAAAAATAAGCCAATAATTAAATTATTATATTCATTAAAAAATTAAACTCATTAAAACGTTTTGATGTCTAGCAGTCATTAGAAATACAGGCATGCATACAAACATTTATACATATATATAGAAGGGGGAAGAGGATGAAGTAATGATTGCTCTTTGGTTATATGCCTATGCCTCTGAAAAATAATAGGAATATCACCCTAATCTTGTATACTTTTTTCTTGTAAACTCGTGTGTATGAATTGTTTTTTCTTACCGTCTCATGAGAGATGATGGTGCAGTACTATATTCTTAATTTCCAACAGAATCCAGTTGATGTTTTTATTTGCCTGGGAAAAAGTGGAGATTCTTTGCTTGAAACAACAAAAAAAAAAAGACTGAGTCTAGAAAAATCTGCCTTGGATTGACTAGAGTGACATACCAGCTTGGAAAAAAGAAAACTTTGTGTGTATGTGTGTGTTGAGTTAGGGAGAGACAAACATTAAATGTGTAAATATGGAAGGAGGATTTCTCTGTGAAGAACTGGTAGAGCAAGTAACAGTGATGGGTATTCATTACAGAGTGCATCTAAACATAAAAAAAATAAAGGTTAAATGTTAATTGAAGCTGTCTGCCTCTGCTACACCATCTTTGTTGAGGAGGGCAGAAGTTGGGAAGACAGCTGGGATTTTCAGCTGGTTTCTTAGTCTTTGAGCTGGGTCAACTGTCGAATTTCATTTCTGGGAAGAGATACAAGCAAGTTTTGACTATGGTAATATTAAAGATATTAAGAGTTTGCAAGGTAATCCTTCTTCCCTCTCCCCAACTATGTTTCAGTCAATTGCCTTCCTTTTCTTTTCATTGGGGTGACATGGTTAGTGCTTATGTCTTTGAGACTAGACTATTCTTGGTTTCCTCCAGCGAAACTTTAAAGTACCTCAGGGACCACCCTGGGTAAGTTCTGTTTAATGAATTCTGCAATGGCTCCAGGGATTATTTCTCATACCAACCACAACTAAACTGAAACACATTCCAGCATCACCTACACGGGGGTTTCTTGAACAAAGCCTTTAGGGAAGATGAACTTTTGCTGTGTTTGCTACCAGACTATTGGTAATAATATGTGCAAATAAACAAATGCATTCATTTGAAAACAAACAAAAATTCAAAAAGTAAGTTTCTTCCAGATACCTATGTGCTCTGACATGTAGACAGCAAGAGTATTTTAATTATAATACCATAGGACTATTATTAGTACTGAATCAAGTAATGCACGTAAAGTTAGTACTGTATCTTGTATATACATATGTGTTCATTGCATTATCACTTCATAAGATCTTCTTATTAACCCTCATAAACACCCTGTAAGGAATGCAGAATGGAATTTATTCATCCAATGGTACACACGGAACTGAGGTTGTGAGTTGTTGTACAGTTTCTCAAGGGACTTAAACTGCAGAAATAAGCTAGAACCTAGATGCTCATAGACTTACAGCTCATTGTACCTAAAGTATAAATTTATATCAATGAGAGGTCTGTGACTGAAATAACTGTATTTTGTATATGATCAGTGAAGCCTACTAGGAGCCAGTATTATTGATAAAATATATTTAACTACCTGTAAACTTGAAGAGGGCACAGCTTGCTGTATTAACTCCTGAATTGCTGCCCCCACAAGCAATGCATAACATAGAGTAAGTGCTCAATAAATATGTGTTAAATGAATGGATGAGTAATAAAATTCACAGCTTTTAGATGACTTGCTGTGCTAGCTTTAGAATGCAACAGGAAGCTACTCTTTATTAAAGATGATTCAGCATGATTTTGGTAGATTTAAACATCTTCCATTTTTAATCTGTTTCCTGTTGGTAAATATCAGAACTCTGCTGATTTACTATGCTTAGACCAGCAAACCCAGAATTGTTTGGTTTTGCATTCTCTAAATAATCTCTGTTTGAAAGCCATATTACCCACATTACTGGTACGGGAAATGATAGGATGGCGCTTTGGTATGATTTAAACTTTAAAAAGTGGTTAAAGTGATTATTATCTTGATATTTCTTAAAAAAAAAGCATATGGAGAACTGGGCTTAATGATCCTAGGGTTTACTCTACATCATTAAGGTGTTCAGTTATTTTCCTTAAAGGCTGAATGTATTACGACTTGACTGGAAAAGGAGATACCAAAGAACAAAAGGAAAATTTGACACATAGATGAATACTTCTTCAGATACATAAAATGTTTAATTATCTATTAATGAAACCAAAAAGGGGAGAATTCCAGTCTAAAGTACATGAAGTGTGATATTCCATGTAAACCCAGCATGGGATATTTTATATACAACTTTGGTTTGAGAGTTCTGAGCCTAGTTGCCATCCTTCTTGAAAGAACGATTCTATGAAATTTATTTTTTGAGAATCTGCACTGTTCCAGACACCAAAGAGAATAAATGCAAATATGGGAAGTCATTTTCTGCATTCTCAAGGACCTCACAGTCTATCAGAGAGCAGAAGCCAAAACATAAATATCTTTAATACAAAGCACAGTGGGATCAGTGACTCAGCTTTTGATCCATGTGAGATCAGCGAGAAGGAAATCACATACAGCGGTGGATAAGATTGAGTTTCCCCAATGTGGTGGTGTTTGAGTTAGTCCCATGGAGTCTGCAGGGTAGTGGGGCGTTTGACAAGAAAGTTAGAAACCCCTGTACTGGGAGGTGTCCTTCTTGGCAACTGCCTCACATCTAGCTTCCTTTTAGGCTGTTTCACTAGTTATGGGACTTGTGTTGACACAGAGTAAACTTAACTCAAAAGTAAGCAATCTATTTATTTGATAACTTTGGAAAATGAATCCGTGGTAAAAGAGTTTGGAACTCATGCCTCACTGAGGTTTTTGTGTGTTTGCACATTACAGCTGTAGTTAGGGCAGGTGGGAGGAAATCTCTTGGCCATAGCACAATCATATTAGGGTTCACCTTCACTGACAACTTGAATTTATTTTATAACATAATCAAATTTTGTGTGCCTTAAGTCTCTTGAATGTGGACTAATACTAAGGAATAACATGTTATGGCAAATTTCAGTTTATTTCAAATGGTTGGGAAATGGAATGTTGCAGTTCATCTAACATTATGGTAGCTAGGAGACTACAGAAATAGTTTACGTAGGTTATTCAATTCCCTAAATAAGAATAAAATAAAATATTTACCATTAAACTATTATGAACATAGTTTGAATTTGATTTCTTAGTTATTCCGAAAGCTCTTTGAAATTCTACAGGTGTCCTAATTTACCAATAGAAGTAGCGGTTGTTAATCCTTATTTTCTAGGAAATAAATCATGGTCATTTGGCTTTTCTGATAATTTCAATTCTGGGTTAATGAAACTTGAATTTCTCAACCATAAGATCAGAGCTTCTAGTTTTAGGCTCCTGCATAAATCTATTACATGAATTACACTATTTTGTAAAGCTTTGAATTAGCAAGCACATGATGATTTGATGTGATAAATACGGCGCTTAAGTTAATGTAGCCAAAATCAGGAAGCCAAAAATGCTGTGGAATTTTTGAAAAATTAAATATGGCAGGGGGGTAGTTAAGTCCATATTTCTCCTTCATAGCTGCAAGTACGGGGGTGACTAATAAATATTCCATGCAGGGCAGTATTCACTTTCTCTAAGGTATTGGTAAGTGACGGTCATTGTAATCTAGTGAGACCATTCTTATAAGAGTGTCAGCCTGATGAAGAACATCTTGTATTAATATTATAGTTCAGCTGTTCCCCTGACCTTCACTAGTCTCTATTATAGAATACTGTTCATTCTTATCTAGTTAAATACCCTCCCCAGAAAGTTTAAAATATTCCATTCCAATATTATTAAAATTTATTTATACCTTGGCAATTAAGAATTCAGGCAATTCCCCTCTACTCGTTAATATGTTCATAAAACACCTATTGACCTGTAATGCTTTCTGCCGTCGCTACCAACAGTGTGCATAGATTATTTTTAAAAGGCCTGATATGCTTTGTTTTTTATCAGAAACCTAAAGGTGACCTGGTTCTTACTGTATTTCATCATTTGGCACTTAATTCAGGTGTGTTTCCTGATCAGTGTTAAAGGCTCTGCTACCTCATGTAAACTATATGAGATAAAAAGTGCCTTTGGATTTTTTTTTTTATGTGCAATTTGGTGAATTCTTTCTGTACATTTTGTTTGAATTTAGTTTTCAAAATGACAGTGCATTAAGAAGATATAGCCCTATTCCTTAGGTCTTACATATTAATATGGTGAAGAGTAGCAGAAACAGCTGTTCATACTTTGACTTTGGGATGTCATGCATTTTCCCTTCAAGAAACAGATTTTGTAACAATTTTCTACCACTAAAATGTTTGGACTGTCCTCAAAGGACCTTACCGTTTATTGTAAGGTGGACTCATTAAAATATTACTGAGATAGTGATAAACATTAAAATGAATGGTGTTATTCATTCAATGAAAGTTTTCATTGATCAGTCCAGTGACTCATAAATTGGTTGTATTAGCAAATGTGTAAAATTAATTCACGGTCATTCTTTATTTGCTGTAGTTTTTAAGTAGGCTATTTTATCATATAAAATAAATAAAAAGTTCTGGGTAATTGTAATATCTTCCTATTTTGGTTGTGCCCAACAAAATCTAACGAAATCTTTAAATGCCTTCTGAAAATGTAAAAAAGTTTCCATCCTTTAGGGTAAATGATGTTATGAATTAAGGATACTGAAGTATATGCTGATAATCAACTTAAAATTTTAAGATTGGGCCAAAGGTAAGTCGTCTGCAATAGAAAAGTTACTTCTTTGTATACTGTCAGTCATTGGTCATTTTTTCAAAAGCATTTGGACTAGTTGATGATTTTTTTTTTTTGCATAATCATAAGATTGCATGGCATTGTTCCCAAATCCTGAGCCATTGCATTGTTCGCTGCCTGTTATCTAAGATATTTCATTCCTTTATTTAGTCTTTCTCGTTAAGTCCCTATCAGGCAGATCAGTGAAGTTAAGATCTCTCCGACACCAAAAGACAACTCTAGAATTTATTTCTCATTTTAGGGGAAAATTATGTTGCTATCCCGAAATTTGGCTTTATAATAACAATTTATAAACTGTAAATACCATTAGAGAGTCTACTGTGATTATTTGGAATTCTTTCAGAGTAGTTTGATACAGTTAAAAGCCGATTTTCTATGTATCTTCTTATCAAGTAGAGTGTAACCTAATGGGCAGCAGTATGTGAAATGCGCTTAAGTATTATTTTACTTCTGTACTCTCTGGTTCCTCAACTGCATCCTTTTCCCCCTTAAATTAAACATATTGCACTTCCATCTGCTGTGCACTATAGTTGATTCACATTTATTTTTGCAGGGATATTTTTCAAATGGGTTTAGGGAGCAGATGTTTTTGCATTTGTACCCGCCTTCCTATTCCTCGTGACTTTCCTCATATACAGGGGAAGATGCGTCGCTCCTGTCCTTGGTGAATTTCGCCTATCTCTTTGATTTGGGCTGCTGCACTGTAGTGCATGATAATGTGACAATTGCAGTCAAGCAAGACCGTTCCTTAGCTTCCTAGTATTCAGTATCAATATCCCAGCTGTGCTGCTGGGATTTGAAGAACTGCTTCAGCTCTTGGTAATTCCCCCTAGGATTCTTGGGCCAAACACTGACTCCAACCAAATCTCTTCTTCTCTCCTAGTCTTCTGTTTCAAGACTGAGGAAAGACAAATAACAGGCTTCTAAATGAACTCAGAAATACAAAGACACACACACACACATACACACACACACACACATGCAGTGTATTTTTAGCACAGGTGCTTTTGGCGTAATTTTTTTTTTCTGCTCTAGGATCCAAATAAAACACCTGCATTTTTACAAATTCCATGTGCATATTGTTGTCTTTCTAGAACATGGTACCTAACAGAATATTTGGCAAACCTCTGCAATGAAAATTGTGCCTGAATGCAGGTGTAGTTTGATAGTGTCAGAAGAGGAAACTTAGATTAATAGTTATCCACTGATGCATAAACAATTACCCCAAACTTAGCATCTTAAAACAGCTCATATTTTTTAGCTCATATAGCCTCTGAGGGTCAGGAGTCCGGGAGTGGTTTAGCTGAGTGGTTCTGGCTCAGGGTCTCTCATGAAACTCTAGTCAAGATGTTAGGTGGGGCTGCAGGCATCTGAAGGTTTGACTGCTAGTGTAGGGTCTGATTCCAATATGACTCACCCACATGCTTGTTGACGAGAGTCTTTAGTTCCTTGGTGGCTGAAAGAACCCTCAATTCCAAGTGAGTGGTTTATGTCACTGGCTTCCTCCAAAAGTGAATGATTGAGAGAGAGACAGAGAGAAAGACAGAGAGAGACTAAGATGGAAGCTGCTGTTTCTTTTATAACCTGTTTGTGGAAGTGACATAACATCATTGTGCTGCATGCTGTTGGAGCAACCCAGTTATAATAAGGAGGGGACTACACAAAGTATGTGAATACCAGGATGCAGTAAGGGCCAACTTGGAGGCTGGCTATCATAGTCAAGAATCATCTACTTGCTGCTAAATACGTGACCTTAAATAAGTCACCAACTTTGTGAGCTTCAGTTTCCTCATCACTTCTACTGATCAGCTGAAATGTGAAGATCTTAGATGATGGATGCAAAAGCACTCTGTAAATATAAAATAACATTTACATATGAGGGTTAATTAAGAAACTATACTTATTTTTAGGAGTAATAGAAGGAAAGAAAAAGTAAAAACATGAGAGAGTGAGGAATGGAGAGAAATGGAGAAAAGGAAGAAAAGAGAAGAGGGAGTGAGGAATGAGACAAGAAAGCACCTCCTCAGTTAGCAGGGGCCAGCAGAGGTCTTTACCCTGTTTTTGCTACTCCTTATCAGTAGTTAAATTTGCACACAGAATGGGTGCTTATGTCCTCAAATTTATAACCCCATCTTTTTTTTTTTAGGATTGAACAAAGAAAAGCTATTCTGAGCTCTTCTCAGCTGGGTCAGGTTTGATTAAAATCAAATGAATGTAAATCAGTAGTCAAAAAGGCTAGATTTAAATCACCAGTGGCCGTACTCCCTGATTGCTTTCGTCAAAACCAGAATTGAATGCTGACCTCCATTATAAATGCTGTGCCGTCCATTAGGAAAGGACAGCTAAGATAGCCATTAGTATTTCCATAAGCCGCTGACCTTGGCTCAGTATAAACTAGAATCTAGAAAGTGGCTGTATTTATTATCATTTTTAATGTGTTTTCTGGAACTCATTTTCTCTGTGGATGACTTTCAGCTTCATTTTGGCATCCAATTTGTGGAGACATCATCTTACTTTTAGAATCAAGGTAACAATTGCTGTTCCCTCATGGTAATTGGTGACTGGAGACCATTTACCAAGTGGAGTCATAAGGACTTCAAATCTGTGTGGGCAAAGCTTGAATGTATTATCCTCTTAGTCTACCCCCTACATATACATGCTATATTGACAAAGTTATTTGAAGAAGTCATTTAGACATTGGTCTAAAAATGGACCATTTTACCTTTCCTTTTCCCCTCAAGAAATAATTACAACAGATAATTCACGCATTGTCTGCCCTTGCCCATCTCTTGCTTCTTACTCGGTCCCTGACCTTCACTCTATCTCATATCTGAGATATGTATTAGGGAAAGGATGAAGATCTGGCTGTCTACTGCAGGCATTCCCTGGCCTTAAAAATCACTTTTGCATTTTGATTTAACCTTTTTAAAATGTCTTTTAAGTCTGTACACCTAAGTCAAAAGAGCTACCTCAGCCTGCCCAGTTTCCATCAGTAAAAACAGCTGTTTCTTACCAACAGCCTACTTAGCAGCTCATATCCTCAGTCCCCTCACATTTCTTCCTTCCCTCTCAGCTCTCTAGTCCACAGTTCCTTTAAATTTGCCCCTTCCTGCACCTCCTACTACTTTGTCCTTCTCTCTCACCTGTTTGCCTTTTTAATAGTCCTGGAATTGGCCTCCCCAAGCCTTCCTCTTTCTCCTCTCTTTAATCCATTCTGTCCATAGCTGCCAGTTGCCTTCAGAAAACACTGATGTGATGTCATTATTCCCCAGCTTAAGATACAGTGATAACTTTTTATTGTCTACATCAGCACTGCCCACTAGAACATTCTGTGATGATGGAAATTTTCTATATGTGTGCTGCCCAATACAGTAGCTGCTCACCACATGTGGCTACTGAGCATTTAAAATTTGGTTAGTAAAACTAAGGAACTGCATTTTCACTTTTATTTTTAAAAATTAAATGGCTGTGTGTGGCCAATGGCTGCCATACTGTAGGTGTACAGGATAAAGTATAACCTTCCTAGTTGAATCACATTTTCCCCTTTCCACACACTAAGCATATATACCAATTATATGTTCTAATGTTGAACTTGGAACCTTTCTGCCTCAATCCACACCAAGAATCTGTTGTGATTAAGACAAGCTTAGATAGCCTTGAATACCCAACAAATATTTGGGCACCTGTTATATGTAAAGCATTGCAAATATATCTATGAAGAAGACAGACAAGATTCCATGCTCTCCTGAGTCTAACACTTTATTGGTGAGAACCCGTGTACAGTAAATAATAAGAGTAATGGAAGTAAATTGTGTAGCGTGTTAGAGGGTGATGGAAAAGGGAAGAAGCAGAATAGGATGGAGGGAATCAAGACTGCTGGTGAATGTGGGAAGCAGGTTGTAGTATCAGTATTAAAGAGGGTGGTCAGGGTAAGCCTACCTGAGGAGAAGCAAAGACCTGAAGGAAGTGGAGTTAGTTAGCAGATGTCTAGAGGGGACTTGATCATTCCACACAGAGGGAGGGGCCCGAGCAAAGGCCCTAGTCAGGAATGCACCTGACTTGTGCAGGGAACACCAAGGAAGGAGGGTGGCTAGATGGTGGTTGGGGGGGGGCAGTGGGAGGAGTGGCAAGGGTTGGCACGGGTGGACGTGGACCAGAGTTGGAGCAGTAGAAATAGTGATTATATTTTTAGAATGCTTGACCTATGTATCTACTATTACAGGCACTGTAGAAATTGTGTCTCTTTTCTTCATCAGAATTCTCTCCCTTCCCCCAGAGGGAACCGCCATCCCTGTTCTTGTAGTAATCTCATTCTTGCTTTCCTTCATCAGTTTATTGCCTATAGATGCATCCCTAAATAAATCTGTGTACATGGAATGATATTGTATGCATTCCTTTTTGTAACTTTGTTTTCTCAACATTATGTTTATAGGATATATTGATGTTTTTGTATTTACCTACAGTTTCTTCATTCTCGTGGGTATATAC
The DNA here is from genome assembly GCF_003031525.2 of Neophocaena asiaeorientalis asiaeorientalis. Lineage (NCBI taxonomy): Eukaryota > Metazoa > Chordata > Mammalia > Artiodactyla > Phocoenidae > Neophocaena > Neophocaena asiaeorientalis. Next base: position 8,632,665 of record NW_020185324.1, on the reverse strand, counting down.
TATTCCACTGTATGAATATCCCACAACTTATCTGTTCTACTATTGATAGACATTTATGTTGTGTTCAGTTTCAGGTATTTATGAATAGTGCTGCTCTGAGCATTCTTATCTCTATTTTGGAGTTCATAAGCATGCATATCTCTGTGATGTGCACTGAATTACTGAATTCTGAGTGATAGGATCGGATATGCAGTATTCATTCAACCTCATTAGATAGTACCACACTGTTTTCCAAGATGGTTTTCATATTTCCATGTATGAGAATCCTTGTTGTCGTACATCTTCAACCAATACCTGAGATTGTCAGACTTTTAATTTTTGTCAGTTTGACCGACGAATGGTAGTATCTCCTTGAGGTTTTCCTTTGCATTTCTGTTAATGGAGTTGAATACCTTTTCATGTGTTTATTGTCACTGGATTTCATCTTTTTCGAAATGCCTGTTTAGGTCTTCGTCTGTTTTTCTCCTTGGTTGTCACCATTTCTGATTGATTTGTGCAAGTTCTTTATAGTTTCTGCCTACTATTCTTTGTCAGCTTTGTGTATTGCATGTATATTCTCACAACATGTAGCTTGTTATTTCACTCTTTTAATAATGTCTTTGGATGAAGGGAATTTTAAATTTTAATGTAGTAGAATTTATCAGCTTTTTCCTTTATGGTTAGTTCTTTTTGTATCTTGTTTAAGAGATCCTTTTCTATTCTCCGGCTCTAAAGATAGTCTGTATTCTCTTCTAAAAGCTGTATGGTGTTAATTTTCACATTTAGGTCTTCAATTCACCTGGAATTGATTTTTCTATATGGTGTGAGGAAGGTGTTTAATTTTTTTCTTAGTATGGATTGACAATTCTGTGCTATTCTACTTCTTTAACAATGTTTCTGATTGTGACTCATGAAATTTATTTCATGTCTCACTAATAATAAGACTGCTCTCGTGTTACCTAGCCACCTCTTAAAATGCTCGATGGAATCAGTTATAAACAGAATCTCAATCTGAACTATCTAAAAACAAAAGGACAAATAAAACAGAAGACAGGGGTGCTTATGTAGCTCACAGAACCTTGAGGCAGGGATACAGCCTTAAGAATAGATTGGAATTCTGCTGCTGTCTGCACATCTGATTCTCATGTGTTTCTCTGCAGAGCAGGTTAACGGGAGTTACGGCTACTAATAGTTCTTGAGCTTTACGCATCACACATACAACTACTGTGGGGAATCTATTTCCATATATGTCCCACATTTTCACTGGCACATTTTGGGTCAAGTGATCACTTCTGTGCTGATCAACTGTGGAAGCTTCTTCTGTAAAATGTGGGTGATGGAGAGAAGAGAGCAGCTTCTGGGTCAATGAACTGGATGAACAGTTCATTAGGTGAGGCATGGAACATGTCCATGCCACTGGGTGCTTTTACCCATATAGCCCCTGATTGAGATTCTGCCCTTAAAATGGCATCTTTGGGGGCTTCCCTGGTGGCGCAGTGGTTGAGGGTCCGCCTGCCGACGCAGGGGACACGGGTTTGTGACCCGGTCCAGGAGGATCCCATGTGCCGCGGAGCGGCTGGGCCTGTGAGCCATGGCCGCTGGGCCTGCGCATCTGGAGCCTGTGCTCTGCAATGGGAGAGGCCACAACAGGGAGAGGCCCGCGTACCGCAAGAAAAAATAAAAAAAGAAGGCATCTTTGGCAGAGCTTTATTTCTGAAGGCAGTCAATTGACTTTTTCTGCTATAGAGGCCTCTGGGAACTGCCTATAGTAATTGAAATGACTCACTTCTGGGTCTCTTTTAGCTAGTTACGAGGCATATGTAGCAAGATAGAATTATTTTTGTGAAAATGTGACACTGATAATGTCCAATAAATATCACATTGGTGATAGAAGCACATTGTAATATGTGAGGCATTTTACATGCACTCGATTAGAATTCCCATAAACTTCCCAAGTTGTACGGCATATTGCATCAACTTCTGAGTAAGTAGTTGGTCACTAAATAAATTCTGTCCTTTGAAGGTGGGTTTAATACATTAAAGCAATGGCTTTGACTCAGGCTATGTTTCCCGATAATTTTTTATTTGATTTGGCATTTGAAAACAATTATAGGTAATTTGAATGATAAGAAATGTCATCACTGTAGGTATTTGTTCTTACTTCGCTCCATCAAAACAATTTTATTGTTTTAAGAGCAATATCTTTAGGTTAAATTCAAGAATATTATCTTAGGTGAACGACTTTTTTCCATCATAACTGTTGCTACTCATAACGGTTTTTCCTTGTTAATTTAATTGTCCTAAATGAATTTTCAGTGCAGAATAACAGATGTGATCAAGCACAGAATGTTTTCAATATGTCCTCTTATTAAGAAAGGAAAATTCTACTTATTTTGGCATAATGAAGTATTTTCATGACAGACAGTCACTAAAGTACATCCGTTTGCTTTTCAAAGTTAGCAAAATACCAGTTTTAAATGGGAATGGTGTTGTAGGTAGAATTTAAAAAGAATAAAAAAGGGAAAGACTATAACTAGGGGGCAAAAAGCTTTCTTTCTATAAAATGAACTTAAAACCAAAATATCAGCCATGTATTTAGTTGGGAGATGCTGGCTTGCCTGGGGACTCGAATCATAAAGGACAGAATCGGTAGAAATACTTGCAAAGGTGAGGGAAAGCCTCAGGAGTACCTAGTAGGTGCCCCTCTCCTGTCCTCTCCTGTCCCCTCCTGTGTGCTCCTGTCCTGTCTTATCCTTCCCTCCTCTCCATGCTGCTCCCCTCTTTTCTCCACTGTTCTCCACTCCACTCCTTTTTCTGCTCTTCTTTGCCATTCTTAGCTTTAGGTATTTTACATACCTTTTTATGAGGCTTGAGAGATTGCCAGATGGATCTAGGCTTTCTTCAGCATCTTTTGTAGCAATATGCATTACCGTGCACACCCCGTTCTAGACATTAATAGACTAGAAAAATGCACGTCCACAAACTGTACATGTCAACTGATGAAATGTGAAGGCAGAACTTTTTTGAGGGGAAAGGGGGAACATGTTATCATTTTTAATAAGTAGGAGAGTGCAGAATGTTTGGGAGGTTAGTATCCATTTCTACTATTGAAGAAGCGAAGCATCTTTGACTCCATATCACTGTGGCTCAAGGGGAGAAACCAGAAGCTGAATAAAGCTGGCAGTGTTGTGAATTATTAGAACAATTATCATTAAGCAGCCTGAATGTCTAGCTTCCCAAGGTAACTATGGTAAAGGGTTCAAAAGCTATAGGAATGTGTAAGTTCTGGGTTGTTTAAAATGGTTTTCTTACCATGCCGTATATCTCTTCAGCAGAAACCTGGGTATCACAGTTGAAATAAGTATTTTTATGTGGATATACTTAAGATAGATATTGGGTTCAGACACTGGGAATCATTTTCTAGCTGTTAGTGAAAATACATCCACTTTTTTTCTGGGGATTCAGGTACACAACTCCAAACTTTTCCTTTTTTGTCTTTCTGGGACACATCTCAAAAGTAGATAGTGCCTAACACTTGCAAAAATAGAAATGACTACCGTATTGACCAAACTTTCATAATTATTTTAGGTGAATTTATAGGATTTTGGGGGAAAATTTCCAAGTTGACTGATAAAACTAAACTCATACTCAAAGCAGGAGCTAGTACAGTTATCTCTGAGTCCTTGACTTATGAATTCTGCCATGGTGATTTGCTACAGTAATACTAAAATCTCATATTTCTTCCCTTCATATTCTAGGTGAGTATCTGAATTGCCACGAGTGATGAACATGTATATGAGGTGCGCACGCACACACACACACACACACACACGTGCATTCACAACAAATTAAGAGCCTTCTCAGACTCTTCCCTGTCGTGTTTGTTATCCATCTGCAGCAATTAGAAATGACTTTGTTTACAATCTAAACTGCACACGTTATTTCAGGAAAAAGATTTAATAGCCTTTGTTTCCTTACTAGAAGCAATAGAAACTGTATTTTTTTTAACCTGGCAATACACTGCAGGAGAGATTTTGTGTCTCTTATGTTTTTGCTAGTTTCTGTTTGTATCATCCCTATATTGACTATAGCCTCAACTAACCTAGTGGGAAGCTTTACCTTAACGCTCTGAACTTGAAGGGCTTGTTGGTAATTTAATCAAATTCCAGCATGACCACCCCTTGTTTATTTTTCTTAACCTTCTCCTGTTTCAGTGAGGTTTTATCTTATGCCACTTCATTCCTTAAGCCAAATGACAATAATACTGTGACAGGGCTTTGACTGGGGGAGTTGACGCTGGTAGTCAAAGCCCAGCTGATGAAGGACTTTAATATGGAGGCAGAGAAGGTTGCAGGAAGCAATGGTTAAGTCCATTCAGATTAGTTCCTTTTACTGCAAGTGTGAATACAAACTATAGGTCATTAGAAGGGTATTCAGGATGCTTCTTGTGGTTTGGACAGAGCCATGACTACATGAATTTACTGAAGAGGCTGTTGTTTGCCTCCATTTGTAGCTAGCAGTGTGTAATATAAGTCAGCGATCCCGGCTGGATTAAAACGCGTGCAGGATTCCTTTTGCACTCATCAAAGTGACAATACAGTCAGCTCTGAAACTCCTACATCTTTGGTGGCTATGCCAGATTTGAATATGACAGGGTGTCTCTTCCATTGATTAGCCTTTTTCCTGTTATTCATTGTCATCTCAGTTCATTCTCTTTGAAATATGTACTCCCCCTTACCAAAGCTCTTTTCCTGTGCATTTCTGTGTCTACACACCCAGCCCTTACTTTTGGTGGGCTGTGGGAGGCTAGTTGTTTCTATTGAACGGCTTCATAAGGAGTCCAGCTGTTAGCTGTCAAGGGTTTTCTCTTTTATTAGTCTCAGAAGGCAGGACTGGCAGGGTGTAGCATGTTGGTACAAGATTCCAGCTGTTGTAATGGTGCTCTCGGAGTCCCTGATCATTTGAAACTTGAAGAAAAATTTGACCTTATCGTAGCAGTTTCAGCGGCCATGGCTCACGGGCCCAGCCGCTCTGCGGCGTGTGGGATCTTCCTCGACCGGGGCACGAACCCCGTGTCCCCTGCATCGGCAGGCGGACTCTCAACCACTGTGCCACCAGGGAAGCCCCCATTTGTTTATTTTTGAGAGGTTTGCAGTGCAAGATAAAGAGATGTGGATGATAGCTATAAAACATTGAGGCCGGATGGAGAAAAATTTAAGTCTGTTTTGCTTTTCAAACTTTTTTTGAAGTCGACATTTTTGGTATGGAGCGTTTAAGATACTGGAGGGAAATGTTAACTAATGTGGATATAGATAAATTTATCTTGCCATACCTTTATTTGGTAAATGGGCTAAGAAGTCTTGGCAAAATTTACTCACGCTTTAAAAACAGGGAGATAAGAAAGCTAACTATTTCTCAGAGGCACACTCTGAAAGTTCTGCAGAATGAAAAGTTTTTGATGCTGTTTAATTAAAAGAAAAAAAATCCAGTAAAACCAGGTTCAGCTTTAAAGGGACTTTGCTCCTTTATTCCATCTTGTCTCTCTGGGAGATTTCTCTATGCTAGGATCCTTGGGGATAGTTTAATAAGTGGACCAAATTGTTGAATGATGGAATCAAATACCTTAAGCAATGACAACATCTGCTTTTCCTTCGCTGTGAAAGACTGACAGACAAGAGCACGCATCACAGCATAGATTTATATTTAAGAAAATTAACTTATTTAAAGTGGGGAACCTTGAGAGAAATGCTTGGTTGGGACTGAGTCATTACCCAGTTAAAAATAACCTTTCCAGGTCCTGTCGTTTTGTTTGCCGCAGTGAAATAAGTTTATTTCAGCAGAATGAAGCCATTATTAGCTTGGCAGAGGCCACTTGTCAGAATTTTATGGAGCAGAACACCGTTTGGCTGGGAAATTCAATAAATACTGTAATGTGAGAGGAGTTAAACTCCAAGGGCTGAAGGGGCAAAGAGTTGGGGATTTGTCGCTAATTCACTGTTTTACAGCCCCAGTAAGAGAGCATGAGGGTATATGAAGAATCATCATTAGAGGTCAGGCACACAAACCCTTCGTGAAATACCAAGGCAGCAGGACATGTGAATAAAATCAAAACCTTAAAGTATATTAGGCTGTATAGCACTGATGGTTTAGCATAAATATTGAAGTGTCTTGATTCTTGAGATTTTTCTTTTTCTTTTTTTGGAGAGTGGTATGTCTCCTTTACCTGCTCTCCTGCCCTGAGAATTTCTAGAGGAATAAAATATAGGTGAAAAGCCTATGGCAGTATAACGCGGTCATCAGACCAGTATTGCAGCGCTAAAATGGCATGGAGTCTTCTGTCACCTTAACAGTGTAAGAAACCAAGCCAGTGGCCACTCTCGAGCAGTAGTAGACTTCACCTTGAGGCAGTGTCGGAATGACTCTGATGTGGTGAGACTAAATTCCCAGCTCTGCCATTGTGTCATCCTGGGCACATTAACTTCAGCAAGCCTTAGTTTCCGAGTCTGTAAAGTGGGGCTACATGATAGTACTTACCTCACAGAGTAGTTCCTAGGAGATAACATGAAAGAGTGCGTATCAAGTTTTAACACAGAACCTAGAACATAGCAAAATAAGCAGCGGCAACTCTCAGTTGGATCTTCACTGGAAACACCAGTGGCCTTATGATATCCGGAAGATTACTAACGCTAGGAAACGTCTTTAACTTTGTGGGGAATAACTAATATAATACATGATTATGCTCTACTTATGTCATTCTGCATTCATTTCTGAATGTCAGGGTACACATGTACTTTTTAAAGACATAACTCCAGTCATTTTGTAAGTACTTTTGTGTGTCCTGATTTTAAAAGGGATTCCTTTATGAACATTTCCATTTGCTGTTAGGATTGGTCACATTCACTTGGCTAGAGAAAAATATGCAAGGGTTAGAGGGGAAACTTACTTTGAGGTAAAATGTCACTGTGTACAGATTTGGAGATTATTTTCTGACTATGTGGGCTATTGGATTTCATACGAAGGGAAGTATAAAGTCTTTCTGTTTTTGTGCATCCTCGTCTCAGCGCTCGATAGGTTGAGGGTTCTCTTCATATTTGTCCTTGAAAGGAGTGTATTGGTTATGCCTTGGCCATATCATTAAAAGAAATCCAGAATGTTGGCTGCAAACACCATACTTTTAAATAAAATGACTTAGTGGAAAGTCTCCTGGACTGACCATGGGCCTGACATACTTGCTGGGCCTGTTAGACAGACAGAGTGAAGTGGAAAGTCCTTCTTTCACCTTGTCAGAAATTCTTAGGACGTTAAAGATAGAGCACTGAACGTCTTTGGGAAAGGGTGCTCGGTGTAATGGGTAAGTATAGTTTGCATCATTTGCTCTGCAGCCTGACCTTCCCACATCCCCTGCACAGGGTGATTAAGATTCAGAGAGCTCTGGAATTCATTTAATTAAAGCACTGCCCTGGAGTCCGTTATTGCAAAATGTTAGCACAGTGCTCTCTGCGACCTTTAAAAGTTTAGAAATTGGTAGCAAAATAGAGAGGTTAACTATTCCTTCCTTTTTAGTGCTTTGTGTGGTAGTTTTCCCCCATTTTCCTATACTAATTAGTTGTACTCTCATTTTAAAAACGTGCCTTTCATTCATGGTAAATGTTTTGACATATCTTTTCCTCAGCTAAGATGCAGACCTCCTGACCATGTCTCCCTTCTTTCACTTAATACCTTTATCTCCTAAGGATATTTTCCTTGGAACTGATAAATTTAACTTATATGGAGGAAAACAGATACCTCACCCTGGGCTTCAGAGACTACCTCTAAGCCTTCCAGAGGAATCACCAAAGTCAATTAAAAAGCAGCCCCTTAGAATGAGAACCACCCGTCTTCTTTCCTTTCGGTTTCCACTGTCCCCCCACCCCCACCCCCATCTCCATCTCCGTTTCTTCCTCAGCTCAGACAGTCCAGTCCACGTGCAGCTCCCTCTCAGGATGTGCTGTGTGGCTCCACTGGTGAGCAGTGGGTAAAACGTCCTCACCCACCACTTGACAAGGTCGGATCATTGAAAAATAAACGATTAAAATTTGAGGGACTTCCCTGGTGGTCCAGTGGTTGAGACTTTGCCTTCCAGTGCAGGGGATGAGGGTTCGATCCCTGGTCTGGGAGCTGGGATCCCACATGCCTCGGGACCAAGGGATCAAGGCATAAAACAGAAGCAGTCCTGTAATAAATTCAATAAAGACTTTAAAAATGGTCCACATCCAAAAAACAAAAAAAATCTTTAAAGCACGACATGCCAAATAGTTATCTCGCTTCTGCTAAACACTGAAGTTGTGTAAAGTGGATTAAAGAACTAGATCACAAACAGTCAAAAACTGTTCTTTTTGCAATTTCAGAAAAACTTAGGATAAAACACCATCAGTTTCAGGATTCTCCATAAACTGGTAATAACATTTAGGCTCTTGCCATAGCCTATGTGCAAGTGGGCGCTGGCAGGTGACAAAATAAGTAAAGGTATCAGCAATGCAATATTTAATGAGAAAGAGATCATGATTGTTTACCATTGTGAAATAAAATTCATATTTTATGGCAAGACAAAAATTTAAACATAAAAAAATTCTTCTCTGCCCTTTGGCCTCCTCTCTCCCCTCAGTGTGCAGGCATCCACCAAAGCTCCCTATCAGCGGAAATACCTGCTCAGCCATAAAGAGTAACATTCTCCCAGCATCAACAAGACAACTCCTTAAAAGATAACATTCCTTCTTCATCTTGTAAGCGCTCACATGGCCCACCATGACTGTGCTTAGATCTGGATTATGTAAACTGTCAGTGATACCTCATTGGAAGGGAATTCCCTGGAGATCCAGTGGTTAGGACTCCGCGTTTTCACAGCAGGGGCCTGGGTTCGATCCCTGGTCGGGAAGATCCTGCAAGCCACGCAGGGCAGCCAAGTGAAATAAAATAAAATAAATAAATAAATGATGTCATTTGATGTACAGCCCTCTGCCTCAAAGAGCTTGACTGTGCCTTGACTTCTTCTAACGGGTGGAAGAATTCTCAGAGCTTTCTGCAATGTTCTTTCCAGGTTATAATCCTCAAATTTGACTCGAATAAAATTTCCCATTTCTTTCTTAAAAAAAAAAAAAAAAAAGCAGCCCCTTAACCCCTGAGATTCTTTAGATAAACAATGCCCCTCTTGACAGCTGATGGCCAGCTGCTGACAGTAGATTGTACTTCCTGTGCTGTTCCTTCAGTCTGAAGGTATGCCAAGGCAAAGCGTTGGGCTGGTCATATACTACAGAATCTTTTAATCAGGGACTGTAAAAAGTGATTGGGGAAATCAGAGCTAACCACCCTGCACCCTCCCATTGAATTTTTCTAGTAAGTACAGTTAAACCGAAAGAGAAGATTTCTTCAGAGTGAAATGGCTCCCTTGGGCATTTTTCACTGGAGCAGGTTAATTTATACTTACAATATCTGACCACAGCGGATCAATAACAAGTCTGTGATGTGCAGGACCGAGCGGGGAGCTCCTGTAAGCAAGCATAGCTCAGGAATTGATATGTATCCAGCCACTTCCGAGCTTACTTTTGGCTTGGTCTCCTTCCTTTTCTGGCATCCATAAACTGGGTTTTAAGGATGCTTTCTATTTACTTACCTCAGGCTTCTTGGGAATACAGTATTTCTTGGCCTTAATGGTCAGACATGATTATTCATGCTCATTCAAGGTGAATCATAAGGGCTTGCCCAAGATTCTAGTAAGTCTTTCTAGGGATTGACACTGAGGTGCTCACCTGACTATGAGGTAACTGTAGGTACCTCCTGTAAAGAAAAAAAACACCCTGGATCAGTAGTAGCTGCCATGGACATGTCGTCTTGGGACACCTCCGGGACCTTGTTCTTCCAGTGTTGCAAAAGTTAATCCCCTCAGTGTCTGAGGGGGCCATCGCCCAGTCCCAAGGCAGGTCAGGAGGCTCCTGACTAGACTGTAAACCCGAGTCCAGCAACAATATTCTAATTCTTTGCTGTCCTCTACCGTGCCTAGCACAGCGTGGTGCTCAGAGTTGATGCCTAAGGAGTGTTTTTACATGTTTGCCTGTCATCTCAAGGGAAGAAGGATGGATTTGAAACAGTCTCTAAAGTTATCAAATGAGATCCTCTTGAATAGATGGTCTGATCTGGTGTGGTGGGATAACCGTCTAGAATTTTTACTGAACACCGAGTATTATACTTTATAATTTTATGTCGACAATTATGACCTAGTGAATTTAGAGAAGTTTTATTTCCATTTATTTGGAAGATGCTGTTTTAGTTTTTCCCCCAGAAGGAAGATATTTTCTAGACACTCCCAGAACTGGAGTATTTTCTAGATACTCCCAGAACTGCCCTGAAGACCTGTGAGAACTGGAGCACGGGAGGCTTAAGACGGAATATTTGACACTTGAACTCTCTCCCAGTAGGCTTTTGATGTTACGTTGTGGGGTGAGATTCAAAGAATGTTCCAGTTGATAATGGTAGTTACTAGTTCACCTGGTCACCACAGCTAATCAGAATCCAATGAAATGAAAGTGTTTATGAGATAAATGGCATCTCTTGTTGATCGTACCCACTGTCCAAGTAGTATCCCTAGGACAAAAAAAGAATCAACATAATGTGTGAGCAAATATGCCTTCTCGGCCCCGCTGACTGCAGCCTTCGCAAAACCCTGGGATCTGACTGAGTTTGTGGAATGCCAGCCTGAGTGAGGCACAGAAGCTTGTTTACTGTGCTGATTAAATGGAAGGCTTGAAGTAAGTGAGGAGAGAGTGGCATCTTGAGATGGGTATGTGTGTGTGTGTGGCGAGGAGGGGCTTGGTGATGTTACTTGTAATGATGTGTTTGGCACTCCTTGGTTGGTGAATGCTAGCTCTAAATTATCCCTCAGTAGAGGAGGACAGTTTGCCCTGGGAATGTACATTCTTTTTGCCCCCTGCCTTCTCCCCCCTGTCAGCATGCTAATCTGCCCTGAAGACCTGTGAGGCTGGAAGGGCTGAGAGATGGCTGGGAGGAGATGTGTTAGTTCCCAAAGGAATGGTTGAGGAAGGCCATGGTTGCCTTGGTTGAAGGTACAAGAGGCTCAAAAAAGAATAGCACTAGACACTGTGTATAAACAAAAGGCAGAGTGAATTAAAGTTGCTTCACTTTAAGTAGTGAAGCAGTACTTAAGTAGTTCCCCACAATTCCTCCCTCTCTCCCTCCCTCCCTCCCTCCTATCTATCTATCTATCTGCTATTGTGAAATGTGGGTGGATTGCTTTGAGTCTGGGTATAAAGGGGCTAGTTCTCCTCTTAATACCTTTACCTTGGACCTTCTCTTCCTTGTCACCTTCTCCGTTAGTTTTCCATTTCAGAGTGGATCATACATATATTTTTAAAGAATTTGGAGTGAAGGTGTATAAAGAATCACATTTGTTGCTTTTTACCTTGGTCTTGAAAAGTAGTATTTTTGGTGGTGGTGGTGGTAACAAAATAGCTTTTGCCATGGGCCAAGCACTGTGGTAAATTCTTTACCTGCATCACCTCATTTGATCCACTGAGCAACTCTCTGAGCTCTGTATTGTATTATCTCCACTTTTCTGTGATAAATCTGAGCCTCAGAAAGGATGAGTATTGAACCCAAGGTCCCAGAGTGGTAAGTGGCATAAACCCAGGCTGGGTGAGTCTATGCAGCCACTACATGCCATGGCCTCCCAGTTGTAGTATTGCTGATCTTCTTTCTAAGCACAGATTTTCTTTCCGTTTCCAGTGGAACGGGCTGAAGTATAAACTCAGGTGAACAATGGAATAAGCATCTTCTAGGTGTTCTATGGTACTTTCATTAACAAAGTAGAGTTGGCCCTTTGGGGCTGGGAAATCATGGTGCAGGATCTAGGGTGAGGGTGAGAATAAAAGGAGACCAGTGATCTTGCAGCATGGAGGCTGCTTCCGTGTTGGGCGGATTTGGGGTTAGTAAGCTGTCCAGTTACTGTCACTGTACTACCCAGAGGGGAGGGGAACACCTCAGCAGTCAAAGGGGAATGAGCTATGTGGAATGTAACACATATTGGCCAGGCTAACAATGGGAAGGAACTTGATGTTTCAAAGGTATAATAAAAAGGCAAATTATCTCAGGTTTTAAGCAGGGAATACTTTTTGTTACTGATTTGGCTTATTGTAGCCAAAAATGTTACACATTGAACATCAGCTTGAGTGGTTTAGCCTGTGCCTGTCAAGCTGGCCTAGAATCAGAGTATGTGTGTATATGTGTGTATGTGTATATATGTGAATAGAAACAAAAGCATGTAAACACTAAAAAGTGGAATGAAACTTTAAGAGGGAAGTGCAAGGTGTTACCACAGAGGATATAGTGGTTTCACAATCTGAGAGCGTATCTGAATTACTTCTTCTGAGAAAGCAAGTAACCAAATCAGAGTCATCATCTTTTATTTTGAAAGCTTTGTTCTATAAGATCCTCTGTGGACTGGTCAGTACTTCAGGATAGCCTCAGAGTTCTTTTTTCTATTGTAGTTCACGTTGAGGATGTTTTCATGATAAGTTGCGGGAAGTATTTTATACAAGATGACAGTTGAATAAAAAGTAAGAGTTATACACTATCCTTGAATCCAGTCATTAAAATTAGGTCCTGTCAGACCATATCTTGGGTTAAATGGATGCAGGACTACATAAATCAGGAAGTATATTAAATAGGATTGCAATAAAATTTAATTTATGATCATCTCTCTTTTACCACTGATGTTTATACTACTGATGATTATAGATGCATAGTTTATGTAAGATTTCTAAGTGCTGAAACGACTTACAAAAATCAAAGTATGGCATGCTCACAACAGGAAACACGTTCTCAGGGCAGTTTTAGGTATATTAAAAAACAAAAACACCAGCTCTAGTATCTTTTCTGAGTTATAGAATTTCTTTCCACAGAAAACAAAATCAACAAAATCATCTTCCTTTACACATTTGGGGAAGGAGGCATGTCAACTGTTTGCAAGGTTTCGTAAAAATGTCTTACTGTTAATTAATTACTACTATTCTGCACTGAAGTCATTTTCCCTTTAATGCCTGTCTTTCCCCAGAAGGAAATATAAAGGACAAATGTGTTAATTTGTTAGCCAGTTGGGCAATACTTCTGTTTAAATTTAATTCTTAAACATATTAATTTAACAAGAAAGTTGAAATGATAATTTAAAGGGTAGGACTTATTTAAAAAGAAATAAAAGCCTGTTCTAACATTTTAAACACATCTCTCCCTAACTGAGGTCGCTGCCTCCCATGTGTTCTGTTTTGTGGATATTGCATATACTGCTGCTAGAATAGTCTTACAGAGCACCTTGGACCATCACCATCATTGCTACTATTTTGTTGAAGGCTTGTTGCCTGTAGTATCTCATTTAACTTTTAGCAACATCCCATTTTACCCATAGCAAACTGAGCCTCAGTATAGTTTCATGGCTCACCCAGGGTGTGATCCTACTATAACACTGTCCCCAAATCAAGGTGCAGTCCTTCTAATCTTCCATCAGAGCTTCTTTCGTTCTGTGGTTGGTGAACAAAGGAAGCCCTGTGATGGTCTCTGTAAACATTTGCTATTGTCTGCCTTTAAATAAATAAAAGGAAACAAGACAGAACTCTCACAAAACCATAACTTCATTTCTTTCGTTTTAACTCATAATTTCAACATTTCAATCATTTTCAAATTCAGTCTCCATGAATTTTGGCTACTACCGGGATTTGGAATTGTGCCGTCTAAATGGCATGCTATTTGTGTGCATAAAAGTTAAGCCACTGATACAATCCTTCACTCCTACAGGTTATTCCATTTTAGAAATTAATGGTTTATAATTGAGTTAATAGAAAGAGTATGTGGTGGAGGCCTTTCCAATTTTTTGTTCCTAATCCAAAGAGTTCATCTATTCTATTATATACGGTGTCTTACCTAATTGGCCTTTCCGGGGGTATGGCTTTCCTCTACATATCCTGTAGGGAGTTCAAAGTTATCCATCCTTGTTCCCATCACAGTCCGCAGCAAGAAGACTGTCTTAGTGTCCCCAGTCTTACTGCCTCAGGAAGCATGAAAGCTTAGGGAGCATTTTAATTAAATGTCACCCAGGGCCTTTATTCTTGCTGAGAAAGTATACAGAGCTTAAACAGACCCTCTCAGGAAAAAAAGCCTCTTGCCTTAAACGTTTTTTTAAAAATCGTGCTTCACCTTCTGCTGTCTGCTGTGACGTAGTAGAGACTTTTTTCTAGCTATGTATTTTAAAGACCAATATATTCGATTGATTAGAAGTTCCTTTTAAAGACATTAGAGTGTCTGCTTCATTTAAGGCATCAGTGGATATAGCAACTAATGGAGATGTGCTGATAATTTTTTGTCCATAACTCACTACCAAAGATTGCTCCCCTCCATTCCCTACCCCAGCAATACACAGTGAGTGGGGGAATTTTCCCTTTAGGCTCACTGTATTTCCAATTGATAATATACCACCATGTAAATAAGCATCTCTGCAATCAATAGCCCAATTATTGCTCACCTCTAATATATTTTTTGCCTTTAAAGTTATTTTTCACATTCACTCTTGTGTAGTCTTCTTAGATTTATGTTGAATGATGAAATCCTTTACATGGTCTCTAAGGCTCCCTGCAGCTTGGTTTTGTCAACTCTGTACTGTGGTCTCTAGTCTCCCACCATTCTGAAGGCACTGAGGCCTCTCCTGTTTTAGGACATTCCCTGTAGTATTTTTATTATAGGACTTTTCAGAATAGCAGTTAGACTCAATTGCTTTTAAGGTATTAACATACCTTAATCTGAAAAAGGTATCTGTAAAACAAAGAAAAACAGATCAGAAATAGCAGTTGAAGATGTAACTAACATACTTGTTGAAATAAATTTATCCTATGTGCCCCAAATTTTTGATACCCTGTATTATTTCCACTTTACAGATAAGAAAACTTGAGTATCTGGGGAGCTCGTCCAAGGTCATAGCTGGGGAAATAGGTGTTTAAAATAGAGCTATGGTACAAAGTAATGGGCAGCTAGTAGGAACGGGGACGCTAAGTTTCTCTGAGCATTGAGGAGGCCTGACTAACTCCTTTTTGGGTGGGAGCAAAGGAGAGGGAAGACAGTGGCTCCAAGTTAAGTCAGGGAAGGAAGAATTCACACAGAGGTTGCATTTGTGTTGATTATTCCTGAATGAATAGGGCTTTCTCAGCTACCAAGGCAGAGAAGAGAGTTCCAGGCAGAGGGAACAGCATATACAAATGTACTAAAAGAATATTGTGTATATGTGAGACCGTAAATTATTTTGTTTGTGAAGTATGGTTGTTGAAAGCACATGACAGAAGATTAGCTAGAAGAGTAGACATGGTTGAAATTATGAAGTTATTTTCTAAGTCTAGGTCAGGAGCTTGGAATTTAATCTAATGATGGGAGTTCAATGAAGTGTTTTAGGTAGAGGAGTTACATTGAGTTGTGAGAAAATAATTCTGATTTTCACTGTGGGCAAGTGGGATAAGGGATCGATTTATTCTCCCACCTGAAACAAGCCAAAAAACACACAGACTATATGAAACAATGGTCTTTAAGACAGTGGATGTCAGGTAGTGAAGGAGAATGATCCCTGAGTGCTTCAGCTGACTACCTTGAGAGAGAGGGTTTCTAGGAAATGGCATAGGGAGAAGGGAACCCTGTTGAAACCTGGCAAATTCCCTGAGTTGGGGGAGTGGGGTTGAGAATCCAAGGAGACTAAAGCAGCTAGAGTTTGTAGCACAAGGGACCAGAGATGAGATAGCTGCACAGAGAGAAGTCTGGAGATCTTCAGAGGTTGCCCGTTGAGTATTCAGCAGAGTGGTGACCAGCTAATGCATATGAGGAAACTTCGGTAGGCTGGAGAGAAAACCACTCAAGAAGATGAAAAGAAACAATCCCCACAGCTGGTGCAAGACTGGAAATAGTGCCTGTTTCTACCAACCAGAGAGGAGAGCCCCATCACTCATGAGGTACCCAGTAGAGTACTCAGAATGATTCTGCTTCAGAAACAGGGAAAAAGTGTCTCTACATTAACTCCTGAGCTGATCCCATCAAATGAATCATAAAAGCAAGACCTAAAAGGATCAAAATATCTCCAAGAAGTTTAACCACATCCTAGAACCAAGAGCCAGAATTTGTATAGGAATACAGAAATATCCAGCACCCCCAAAATGAAATTAATGATATCAGATATCCAATAAAAATTATCAGGCATAAAAAGCAGAAAAATCATACTCATAATGATGAGGAAAATCGGTCAATCAATTGAAACTGAGCTAGAATTGACACAGATGTTAGAGTTAGCAGATAAGCACATTAAAACAATTTTTAAACTGTATTTTGTGTTCAAAAAGGTAAGTAGAAACATGTAAATATTAAGAAGACCAAGATGGGACTTCTTGAGTTGAAAACTACAGTGTCTGAGATGAAAATATAGTGGGTGGGGTAAACATATGACAAGACACGGTTGAAGAAAAGATTAGCAAACTTGAAGCTATAGTAATATAAACCATCCAAAAAAGAAACAATAAGAAAAAGAATAATGAAATAATTCTTGCATCATATTGGGTTGTTGTTGTAGTTCGTTTCTCCAAGAAGGAATAAATATTTTTTTTCAGTGGTTAATAATTCTTACATTTTGACATTTCCTAATGTGGTATAACTGATGAAACCCATTTATGTGGTTTATGATGCAGCTTTGCTTGTTTTGGTAAACTGAGATGCGGGTGTTCTGAACAAGGTGCCCGGGGCTGGGCTGGTCCATGAGGAGATGGTAGGAAATGACTGATGCCTGAATTGGCAGTTCTCCACAGCTCACAGCTGTGGCTACTAGTTTTATCATCTGAACAAAGGTCGAATGCTTGTCATTGAACATATGTATGTGTACATGCTACTTGAGAAGAGTGTTCTATCATAATTATCTTCTAGATATTATTTTTCTCCTTTTGGACCTTGGAACTTTGATTAATTTTTCACAGGAAAACAAATACGCAATCCTTGGACCCACCCCACAAATTCCCCAGTGACAAATAAGGGATAAGATTTATACTGGATCATAAGTTCTTTAACTCTTACTGAATATTTATTTTAAGTCTATGTATAACTTTACTACTCTGGCTTAAACTTCTCACCTGTCAGTAGTGGGAAAAGATAGATTTCATGTTTTATAATGACAGGTAAAGCACTGCTAGTTGATATATTACAAGAATAAACACTTGATTATACATTCTGAAACTTTCAAAAAGTACAGTGATGATCTTTAGTATTATGTATACACATGCACACAGATACGTGTATATTCTTGGGTTTTTTTTCCTATAATGGGAAATACTTTGCAAAAAAACCTAGGAAAATATTGATGAAAAAAGACATTATACAAATCAATGCATCTAGCTGAAATGGAGAGAGTTTTTAAAGAATAAAGACTTATGAAAGGAAGTGTACAATGAGCATTTTTATTCAGTTCAGTGAATACTGATTAGATCTTATAGTTTTCAGATTTCTATTGTTTTGCCTTTTAATTGAGTTTGTTTATTTAAAGTTTTAGCCCATTAACATGAACTTTTTTAGGAAAAGACTACATCAAAATAATTAGTGGGGGGCTTCCCTGGTGGCTCAGTGGTTGAAAGTCCGCCTGCCGATGCAGGGGACGCGGGTTCGTGCCCCAGTCTGGGAGGATCCCACATGCCGCGGAGCGGCTGGGCCCGTGAGCCATGGCCGCTGAGCCTGCGTGTCCGGAGCCTGTGCTCCGCAGCGGGTGAGGCCACGGCAGTGGGAGGCCCGCGTACCGAAAAAAAAAAAAAAAAAAAAATTAGTGGAATATACACTATTTAAAAAGTACAATATATATTTCCATGAAAATATTCAACTTAAAAAACAAATCAACCAAATATTCAAATATATCTTTCTTTGGGTTTTCTTTGAGTTTAAAGTATAAGATTTTATATTTGGTGAAAGCGTCTCCATCAGTTTCCTAGAGTGAGGGATTGATTCTAATAATCATTAAATCTTCCACATTATACAGTTCAGAGAGATCATATTTTATGATAGGAAAATGAATTGCTCTTGAATAGAAAATAAACATAATTCATTGCACTTATTTCTTTATTCTTTGAGGAAATCATCTCATTTTTTCTAATTATTTTGCTGGGTCAGAATAGACAGTTGATTCTCTTTCTCTTCTTAAACCATCATGACAGATTAAGAAGATACTTTGAAGATGCTTTAATCATAGATAACTTAGCACATTATTTTGCAGACCCCTACTTGTTTTCTGTTTATCTGAACGTTCATTTTTTAACACTTTGGATATCCACCAGCTTGTCATTACTGGCATCCTTGAACTGGGAGTGAGGGATTAGGATTGTATTTCTATATATTTTTCAAGATAAAAAAATATGAATTTCAACCATTTATAAGGAAAAGTTCTTTAATTTTTTTTTTTTTAAGAAAAAGTAAACCATAACCTTTTCTAAGATGGAATACCAACTTAAGAAAACTGTTCCTTTCCTTCTGACATCAGTATTCTCACAGTAGAGCTATTTCATTTTCACACTGAAAGCTGATTTTTAGAAGAAAACCTATTCCATTAAAGTTTGTATTCAAATGAGCTCTGGGGGACACATTTTTTTTTACCTATCACGTTAGATTTTTGGCAGTTTTCCATTACATTTGAGAAGGGAAATCCACACAACTACAGATGCCTTTATTGTCACTGCCTAGGCCAAGTCTTGTACCCTGCGAATGTTCAATAAGTATTGATTGATGATGCTATTCATCCCGAACACTCTCAGGTTAAAACTCTGAGTGAGCACTTAATATTCTCATCCAGCTTTAATTGCATTTCTGCAATTTCCATTTAGTGCTCACTGCTACTGTTTATACAACTGTAGCATTGTGAGGAAACTAAAAAAGGTGTATAAGTAGTGGATGAGTAAAGAAATTCTGAATGAACTCAAACAGATATTAGACACAGAAATATTTCCTAATATAATTTTTAGTAAACATTGTAACATAGACCTACTTTGTCATCTTTAGGAATTTCCCTGCTGTTGGAGATTTAAATATTTCAGCTATTACATAATATATTATCCTTGGATGATTCACAAATCATTGACAAAATTTGGCCCTATTCTAGCGCAGAGGATTAGGTTTGTTTCTTTTGAACGAACACCTCCCCTGTGCCTCCCTGCTATGTATACATCCTTGAAACATGGGCAGCACATCATTCTTATACAGTAGTATTACAGGAATAGTATTGGACTAGTATGAATAAGTCAATGTGCTAGTCTCTTACAAACTATTAAGCAACTATTTTATTCTGTGGATGTTAGTTTCCTTATATGTATCTTAAGAGAAGAGCTAGAATACCTTATCTCTACTATCTATTCCAGATTCTAAATTCTATGCATGGTTTTTTTTTTTTTTTTTTTTTGTGTTCCAGTGTAGGGCTTTAGATGATACTTCCACGTCATCAGAACTAAGGGAAAATTAATTTATAAAGAAAAAATCAGACAGACTGTAGTCTTTTATAGTGTTAATTAAATATTTTTTTTCACCCTTTCAACTGATGTTTTGTCATTTTGTAGCTTAAGGTTTCAATAACTTTTAAAGATGCAAATTGAAGCCATATAATAATAACTGTCTTTGCTCCTCCAGACTCGGTAACTGTTTGAGAATTTTGTATTTCTTTCCTCCTGACCTTTTAAATTATAGTGATATATAGAGTCATTGTAAAAAAAAAAAAAAAATCAAAGGGTAAAATGTTTTTTTCACCCTAATCCTCACTATCTTTAGTTATATGTATTTCTTTTTGGATCTCTTTCTATACATGGACAAATATACACACACATATGTGGATAAATATACATACAGCAGTGGACTTTTCTTTCTCTTTTTTTAGTAACTCAAATGAGACCATTCTCAAGTGGTTCTCAGCTTTGGTTGTATGTTGAAATCACCTGGTAGCCTTTAAAAATATACTGAAGCCTGGGTCTCACCTTTAGTGATTCTGACTTAATGAGCCTGGAGCGGCCTGAGCATCAGAATTTAAAAAAGAAAAAGAAGAAGAAATTTAAAGTCTCTGATGATGTGTGGCTAAGTTTGAGATCTCTAACATAGCTTTTGCAATTTTTTCTTTTCATTTAAGATGAATCCTGAGTAAATATTTACTCAACTTCCGTGAGTAAATGTACCCTCACTGATGGCCATTCTCATTTTAAAATAATTTTGCAGTTAGAAAAATGCTGCAGTAAATGTACATGTATCTTTGGGGTTTTATGTAAATTACCTGTGGGTAGAGTCCCATAAGGGAAATTATCAGTTCAAAAAGTATAGAGAAATATTTTACCTAACTTCCTTATTTACATGATTGTTTTGGTTTAGTTTGGTAAGGGGCACAATCTCTTTCCTTTGTTCTGAAAGCTAGGTCAGAAATAGCATACCAGAGTTGAAAGAAATAATATATGTTATCTACCTACATTTCCCATCCAGTACAGGAAAAGTCTTGGTACGGTCAACACCAATGATAATCCTGCCTCTTCTCTACAAAGAGGACCTGGAAGGCAGCTAGCTGCCAATGCTGGGCAATTCCAATGGTCATCTTTTCTTTTATGGAGATTAGAGTTGTCTCTTTATAGCATAGAGTCCTGGATTTTCATGGCCAGAAGGAATCTTAGAAATCATTTTTGTTAACATCTTTCTTGTATAGATGAGAAATGAGGCCTTGAGGAGCAATGTGATTCTGTTCAATATCCTACAACTGAAAAGTCCTAGTCCTTGGTTTGGAGATCCAGACTTATTCTCTGGCCCTGCCTCTGCCCAACCAGAACTTATTCTTATTAGATGCTGTAGTAGTTAGTTACAGCTGTGTAACAGATCATCCCAAATTTAATAGTTTAAAACAACATTTATCATTTCACAGTTTTTGTGAATCAGGAATTACTTAACTGGGTATTTCTGACTTAAGATCTGTCATGAGGTTGCAGTCAAGGCAACTTTAAAGCTGCAACTATCTCAAGGCTTCGCTGGAAGAATATTTGCTTCGAGGTTCGTTCACGTGGCCATTGTTGGTACTAAGAATATCTGCTTCCAAGCTCACACACAGTGTTGCTAACAAGCCTTGGTTCCTCATCATGTGGGTCTCTCCAAAGGCTGAGTCCTTGGAACATGGTGACTGGCTTCCTCTAGAGAGGGTGATTTGAGAGAGAAAGAGAGAAAGAGAAAGAGAAAGAGACAGAGCAAGCGCTTGAACGTACACCCAAGTTCGAAGTCATAGTCTTTATATAACTTTATCTTGGAAGTGTCATCCCATCACCTCTTTTATAATCTGTTTGCTAGAAGTGAGTCACTAAGTCCAGCCCACTCTCAAAGGGAGTAGAACTGTGCCCCGTCTCTTGAGGGGAGGAGTAGAAAAGAGTTTGTGGATATCTTTAAACCCCCACACATGCATTTAAACTTTATTTAGCATTTGGTGAGCATGAGATTCATAATTTTAGCTCAGAGGGCATTTTCTTTTACCTCTTGGCCCTAAAAGGAAGCTAGATAATTATCATTGATCATCACCACACAACTAAAATTAACTTGTAAAATTAACATAGTAGCTTAGCAATATCTTAGAGGTTGCCTAGTTTACAAGGGATAATATAGGCACTGAAATTTCTTTTTTTTTTTTTTTTGTGGTACGTGGGCCTCTCACTGTTGCGGCCTCTCCCGTTGCGGAGCACAGGCTCTGGACGCGCAGGCCCAGCGGCCATGGCTCACAGGCCCAGCCGCTCCGCGGCATGTGGGATCTTCCCGGACCGGGGCACGAACCCGTGTCCCCTGCATCGGCAGGCAGACTCTGAACCACTGCGCCACCAGGGAAGCCCCTAGGCACTGAAATTTTTAACCTGTGTGTCCTCATGCTCAATCATGAGATGTGTTTAATCATGAAATGATTATATATTAATTTATTCACCACATGATCTCTCTCTTCACCAAACAGCCCATTATTTTGAGTATTCTATAATGGTCTGTATTTTTAGCATCAGACCCATGATCCCTAAAATCTTAATGCCTAAATCCAGATGTTTTTAATCTCTAAACTGTCAGGGTGTTACTGGGAACATAAGGTAAATGCCTTGAAGCAAAACAATAATGTGTTTTTAATGAAGAAGCCTTTCTATATTACTGATCTCTGAATCAAGAGTTTGCCTCTCTTGGAATAGCCTTTTCATACCACCCTTTGTAATGAAACATATGGCTTACATCACAGTAAAATATGTAGAGTCGGAAGAAGAAAAAACATGTTTCACATATGTGCCATGCCTAATGTAATGCCATATGCCCAGCAAACATGGAGGACTAAGATTTGACTTCATTCCTGAAATAATTAGAGTTATAGTGTTCTTAATTTTGTTTTAAATACTGCAAATAATTTCACACTTTCAAGTAATTAACACTCCCTTCACTTTTAATATTTGCATTTTATTATTAAAAAAAAATCCCCCAATATTTTTTAATGAATCCTCAAACTGTGACATTTAGAAAGCATTAGCTTTCCTACAATAAGTTATCAAGAGAAAATAGTTCAGCCTTGAATTTACTATATATAGGTGAACTTAAAAGAAGGAATTTAAGAAAAGAAAATGTGTTTTGTGGCATTTTATGAGACGGGTATGATTACTGTCTTTGTGCTTATGGTCTCATTTTTGATGAGAAATTTTTCTTTGACATACTATAGAGTGGTAACTTATGATCATCCCCTAGTAAAAAAAGGAATGCTTTCAGAAGCATAAAAATTCTGTAAAAAGATGGTGCCTAATCTTTTTGTCTTTAAAATGAAGTTAATTTGTTTTTTTCTGTAACCACTGTTTATATACTTAACGCAAATAGTTTTTTTGTTTGCTTGTTTTAATTTATCTTTTGGCTGCGTTTTGTCTTCATTGCTGCGTGCCGGCTCTCTAGTTGTGGTGGATGGGGTCTACTCTTCGCTGTGGTGCGTGCGGGCTTCTCATGGTGGTGGCTTCTCTTGTTGCGGAGCGCGGGCTCTAGGCGCACAGGCTTCAGTAGTTGTGGTGCATGGGCTCAGTAGCTGTGGCTCGCGGGCTTAGTTGCTCCGCGGCATGGGGCATCTTCCCAGACCAGGGCTTGAACCCGTGTCCCCTGCATTGCCAGGTGGATTCTTAACCACTGCACCACCAGGGAAGCCTGCAAACAGTTTTTTAATTTGCAACTTGGAAACAATATATAGCCATAGCAGTGAGGATTTAAGTATGATGTATTAATCACCCGTGGCTGTTGTTACAAATTACTATAAACTTGGGGGCTTAAAACAACAGAAAATTATTCTCCCACAGTTCTAGAGGCCAGAGTCTGAAATCAGTTTCACTGGCCTGCCATCTTTTTTTTTTTTGAGAACACCTCTCTCTCTCTCAAGTGTGCTGTCTTTTTTAACTTTATAACAAAAATGATATTTAGAGCAATGCATTATATTGTCTATGATATTGCATTTATACTATGTATAACATATAGTAGTATACCAATGCATTGTTATTGCCACTATTATTTATGACTGGAGTTCTGTGATTTGATTGTGGTACAGTCTGCTCTGCTGTCTTGAAGATAACGAGTAAAAACAGAGAGAAAGTATGTTTTTCTCCTGTAGATCTTACCTAGCTGGAACCATCTTTATTTCGCAGAATGTCTAGGAAGCCTGATTTGATTGGTGCCTACTGCTGGCATCTGTGTATCTATCTGGGCCAGAATCTTGAGCATTCCGGAACCCTCAGGCTGGTTATTAACAATGAAGGCCCATTGGACAAGCCGACTTTTCTGGGCGTTTCAGTGTCACTCTGGAAAGTACCTTTGTTTTATGCTTGGGGATAAGTGTACGTGGCAAAGTCCAGTGACCCTTTGTCCCAAGGCATTCTGTGATTTTTCTCACCATTGGGACGCAACTCTTTAGGGGAAGCTTTGTATTGGATCACTTATATATAGCTGTATCTCTGGGTATCATAAAAATTTCTCCCTGCCATAAAGAGAGACATTTTTCCTATGGGTTAACTGGAACAGAGGAGGTGGAGAAAGTGCTCTTAATTTCAAGGGTCAAAAGTTAGGAGAAAAACCGTAAATATTTCCTTTCCTGAACACTCGTCATGCTGTAGCAGGCCATTAATTTTGAAAGAGGTTTTCTGTTGAAGGAGCGTGTTCTCTGGAGACATGATAGGTTAGTCTGTATTGCTTTCTTTCCTCTAGGCCAGAGAAATGCTGTTGAGGAGCAAATTATTTATTTAATAGTATATTTAAGGAAAACGCAAGGAATTGGATTAAATTAGAAAAATAATAAATGATTTATGCTAAGGAGCAGTGATTATTTTGATAGTAAATATATATCTGTCAACATAGCTGATTTCTCTAAGGGTTTAAGAATTCCCATGAAAGTAATATGTACACTTTTACTGATAGTCCCAACAGTAACGGTGCTTATTTTGTACTCTCAGCAGGAAAATAAAATTCCAAAAAGTCAATCTCATTTTAGTGTTTAAACCTAAATCTCTCTTGCCTCAATGAAGATTTGAGGTGATAAAGTTCTAGCGAATGCCAAAAAAGTGTAACTGTGAATTCCACTGATATATTTAATTCAGTTTGGGAAAGCTTTCCTCAGAGATTTTACTATAGAGTTACAGATAGATAGACAGGCAGACAGGCAGGAGGACGTAGATATTCTGTAGTTTAGGACATTAAAACAGTTAGATATAGTCTTCAGTCTTATTCTTCCTACTCACTTTTTGCCCCTGGTAGGTATTTTTCACGTACTTAAATTGTGCATCTGGGTTCATTTGACCCTCTGATTCATTTGTTAATGGTGCATCTGGGACCATGGCTTATAGCTAACTAGAGAAGAAAGGGATAAATGGAAAATGTTCCCACTCTTATGCTACTTTGTAAAGATATTTAAAACTCAGACTTTATAATTGCTTCTCTCTTCTTCCACTACAGTGGCAGAATTTAGTGATCTTTAAAATTATTTTGTCCTTAGGTTTCCTTTTTCCATTTTTTTTGAGAAGCCTTTATCTTTTCATTTATTTTCCTTGTACCATGATTATTGTTAATAGTATTATTACTTGTCTGTGTTTCTGTGTAAATGAGATTTGCATTGAGTGATTAGCTATATGTTCTTAGGATTGTAGATCCTTAGGAGATCTATTTTAGCTCTTTTCAGCTAACCTTGCACCTGCCAATTTTTGTGTAGTAACTTTGGGGTTTAAAATCCTATGAAGAAAAAAAAAAAAAAAATCCTATGAAGGAGCGTCTCTCCTATAATTATTTTTTTCTTTTGAAGTATAGTTCATTTACAGTATTATATTAATTTCAGGTGTGCAGCATAGTGATTCAGTATTTTTACAGATTATACTCCATTAAAAGCTATTATAAGATAATGGTATAATTTCCTTGTGCTTTACAATATATCTTTGTTGCTTACCTGTTTTATACATAGTAATTTGTATCTCTTTATCCCGCACCCCTATCTTGCCCCTCCCCCCTTCCCTCTCCTCACTGGTAATCACTAGTTTTTTTTCTATATCTGTAATTCTGTTTCTATTTTGTATATACATTCATTTGTTTTATTTTTTATATTCTACATATAAGTGACATCATAGTATTTGCATTTGTCTTTCTCTGTCTGACTTATTCCACTAAGCATAATATTCTCTGGGTACATCCATGTTGCTGGAAATGACAGAATCTCATTCTTTCTTATAGCTGAGTAATATTCCTCTGTGTGTGTGTGTGTTTCTGTGTATCTTCTTTATTCACGTGTCTGTTGATGGACATTTGAGTTGCTTCCATATCTCGGCTATTATAAATAGCGTTGGTATGAACATTGGGGTGCATTTATCTTTTCAAATTAGTTTTTTTCCTGGATATATACTCAGGAGTGGAATTGCTGTATAATATGGTAACTCTATTTTTAGCTTTTTGAGGAAACTCCATACTGTTTTTCATAGTGGCTGCACCAATGTACACTCCCACCAACAGTGCACAAAGGTTCCCTTTTCTCCACATCCTTGCCAACGTGTGTTATTTGTAAACTTTTTGATGATGGCCATTCTGACATGTGAGGTGGTATCTCATTGTAGTTTTGATTTGCATTTCTCTTATAATTAGCGATGTTGAACATCTTTTCATGTACCTGTTGTCATCTGTATGTCTCTGGAAAAATGTCTGTTCAGGTCTTTAGACCATATTATCATTGGGTTGTTTGGTTTTTTGATAATGAGTTGTATCAGCTCTTTATACTTTTTGAATATTAACCCCTTGTTGGTCATATTATTTGCAAATATTTTCTCCCATTCCATAGGTTGTCTTTTTGTTTTGTTGATGGTTTCCTTTGCTGTGTAAAAGCTTTTAAGTTTAATTAGGTCCCATTTGTATAGTTCTGCTTTTGTTTCCTTTGCCTTAGGAGACAGATCCAAAAAATAAAAGTATTGCTACGATTTTGTCAAAGAGTGTTCTGCCTATGTTGATTCTCAGTCTATAATACGTTATTTGCCCTTCCTAGTGGGACTTTCCCTTTCTATAGATTCTTACTCCTTTTCCAATTAGAGCAGATCCTTTAACACTTCTTTGAGGGTAGGTTTAATATTGATGAACTCTTAGATCTTACTTTTCTGAGAAGTTCTTTATTTCTCTTTCTATCGTAAGTGGTCATCTCACTGGGTAGAGTATCCTAGGTTGAAAGTTTTTCCCTCTCGGCACTTTGAATATATCATGACACTCCCTTCTGGCCTACAAAGTTTCTGCAGAGAAACCATTTGATAATGTTATGGGAATTCCTCGTATATGACTCTGTTTTCCTCTTGCTGCCTTTAGAATTCTCTCTTTAACTTAAGTATTACCATTTCAATTATGATATGTCTTGGTGTGCGTCCTTTGGGTTCATCTTGTTTGGGACCCTCTGTGTTTCCTGTACCTGGATATCTATTTCCGTCTTGAGGAAGGAAACTGTTTCTCTTGCTCTGTTCAGACACAGCCTCAGGTTCAGGTCTCCTTTGTCCCTTACAGCTGATCACTTCCCCCAGCCTCTGCTATCCTTGTGCTGTTGTGGAGCCACACCACAGGGCAGATGGAGTCCCCATGGACTCTCCTCATTTATCAGCAGATGAGCTGTGGCAGAGCGACTGTCATCAGAGAGCTGGTCTGCTTCTAATGTGCTGCCTGAAAAAGCACCAACAACGGCCGCTGACCACCCCCTCCTTCAGACTCTGTCCTGGGATCAGGTCCTGTTTGCATCCCACAGTGGAGTCTCCTCCCTGGTCATGGCTCCCAGATCCTGTGCTGCACTGTGGTGTGGCATGAGCGGGAATGGAGTGTTCATTTGGATTGGACTAGGGGTGTACTGAGGTGGTAGCTGGAAACCTGGCAGCCAGTAGAGCAGACCTCTGTCCACCCTGCCTCATGGTCGAGACTGTGCATGTGTGCAACTCATGAGCAGAGCCCTGGCTCCCCATAGACCCTTGTTAGTTCCAGCGGTCCTCCAACTCGCCAGTGAGGCTTAACTACCCGCATAGGATGCCAGGACTGGGGTACCCATTCTCTGGCTCTCACCCCTCACTACCCAGGGCACATGTCCACCCATGAATCCTCCTTTTCCTCTGAGTCCTCTCCCAGGGCAACCCAATCGCTTTCCTTTCTTTCCTACCCAATGACATATGTATCTTTCATACAGCCTTTGTTGTATAGAAGTCCTTCTGCCCGTTTCCAGTTTGTTTTCAGTGAGAATGGTTCCACATGTAGATATATTTTTGTTGTGTTCATAGGAGGAGGTGAGTTCCACGTCCTCTTCCTCCAGCATCTTGATTGATGTCCCTTCTCCTATAGTTTGATTGGCCTCTCCATCCATAGTTATTACAAACAGTAACAATATCACGTGACACATAGCTTTATGAAAAGTGTCATACAAAAAAATGTCATTGATAGTGAAAAAGATAGAAGTCTTACAATTTTAAGTTTGTCAGTGACAATGTGCTTCACTAGATTATTCTTTAACCACTAGTGTTTGTTGTTTTTTTCTTTTAATTCTCCTAAAGTTTCTTGGACACTTTTTACAGCTAGCATCTTCAAGTTACTGTTTCCTATCCACATATATTCAATAACTTGATAATTGCATATTTGCCTTATTGGGATAGAAAGAACAGCTCTGTTTATCTCCATTTATTAAGAGTTTATAGCTTAAATCCTTTAAATCTAAGATCACTTGCTTCTTCGGCAAATAAATGAAATCAGCTTGTCTTTTCTTTTTTACCTTCCTACCTGAAGTTTCTTCCTACAAGCAACTGCTGACACAGGAGATGTAAAAGCTTGATGCCTTTGTTTTTCCAAATTATAACCCCTTTTAGTGAGGAAGGACTAAATATTAAATGATCCATTCATGAAGTAAAACATAAAAAAAAACCTATGTGTTACTCACTAGAAATAAAAGTGAAGCTAGTCACATTTTCAAAATTTATAATTTCTGTTAGCAAGAAAGTATAGTACCATTTTCTACCTTATTTTCTACTTTATTTGTACCAAATAAAATCATTTTTTTTCTAGTGGGAAGCCGGACCACCAAGAACAATCACCTGAAAGGCCATTGCGTTTTTCAAGCTCACACAAACATCAAAGGGAGATGTATATTGCCATTAAGTATCGCAGTGATCACTCCACCAGCCAGTCTAAGCACCCCCCGTGAAACATACACATGCACACTAAGGATTTCTCACTTTCAGCATTTTGGATACTAACATTCATAAGAAGCAGAGCTATGAGAACATACAGGTGGTTGCTAGAGGGGAGAGGGGTGAGGTAGATGAACGAAATAGGTGAATTAAAAAAAATGTACTTGGACAATATTGGTTGAAAAAGCTATCACCTCCTTGGCAAAATTAATTAAGGGACTGATACCTAGGACATATTCTTAAGTACATATATAGTTTTCAAACATTTGGACAGAAAAAACAAATACAATTAATTAAAAATAGTGTACAATCCACTGAATAGTATAATTCTTAGTCTTTTTATATTTAATACTAACTTGAACATGAAGTACTTTAACAAATTGATTTAATAATAATTGCATTACCTAACACTTACTGGGCATTTTTCCATGTGTCTCTTTTATTAATGAACCTATGGAAAGACCATCCCAAAAAACATCAAATGAAATAGACCTTATTCATTATCATTTTGTTATTGTCCTGTCCTTCAAAAATAACTGTATTGTGCTCTTCTCAATTAAAAGGTACCATGGAACTCAGAATATAATGAGGTTAGCAGATAGTATCTTCTTGCTAAAAAGTATACAGTTACTTGGAAAAAGGAGAATGTTCAGCTTATTTAAGTTTAAAAATTATAAATAATCACTACGTTAGATTCTTGATACAGTATGTAGAATTACCTTTGTGGAATTAAGTAGACAATTTGAAAATAGAACTGTTTAATGTATCTCCCTAAAGGGATACGTATTGATTAATAAACTAATGAGAACCTGCTGAAGTTTAAATATATAGGCATTCCATAATATTACACATACTTAGTTACTCATATGATGTATAATTATAATTTTTGAAGAATCAGAATATCACTATAAAACATGTATGTTAGCATTTACCATAGAGTGAATACGTCAAAATACTTAACCCTATAATAGTGTAGATCCAATGTCTTTTTTACCAAAACAATAATGAGGTTTTATTTTATTTCCTTAGAAAAGGTGTTCTAAAAGACTTAGTGCATTTTTAAGCTTTAATAGCCTCAGAAGCATGTATGTTACAAATTTACAGAAAAATTCATTTTGCACTTAAACTGGTTTTTGGATTTTGAACCAATAACTTTTTAATTTTAATTCTGTTTTGGTCAGTTTTCTAGGGCTGCCATGACTTAGTACCACAAACCAAATGGCTTAAATAACAGAAATTGTCTCAAAGTTCTAGAGGCTGGAAGTCCAAGGTGTCAGCAGGGCTGGTTTCTTCTGAGGGCTGTTAGGGAAGGATCTGTCCCAGGCCTCTCTCCTTGGCTTGTAGATCGTCATCTTCTCTCTGTCTTTACATTGTCTTCCCTCTGTGTGTGTGTGTATCCAAATTTCCTCTTCCTATACGGATGCCAGTTATATTGGATTAGAGCCCACCCAATGACCTCTATAAAGACCCCCATCTACAGATTAGGTCACATTCTGAAATTTGGGAGATTGTAAACTTTCCCAAGAACACACTTCAACCCAGAGTAGCCATTTTGGTCTACTTTGTGCTTTTTCTCTCAGCCATGGCTTGGCAGGTTATATAAGATTTGTAGTCAGAAACTTGATAGCACTGAGCTTTGGGGCCAGACACTGGTTACTCCCCTGAAATCATTTTCTCATCTGCCATGAACATTAATCCTACTTTGAGGGGCTTTTGTGAAATTAAATGGCTACAAAAGGAGCCGCTTTCTCTTGTAATTAAACTTACTTGAAATTGAGCCTCTGCTTCACACCAGCCTTAGATGTTAGGAAGGTTATTTTTCCTGGGTCTCATTGTCCCCATCTCTAAATCAGGAAGAAGAATGTTTGTCTTGCAGAAGCACATTTTGTAGAATTTTAAATAAGCTACATAAATATTAGGTATTAAGTCAGAAATTCTCTTCAAAAAGCGTTTTGTAAACAGTAAAGTATGGCAGCATTTACTCTTTTTCTTCCTTCTCTGTTACTTCTATGTAACATCCCTAAATTTATGGGCCATTCATTTTAGCATGACTCCAGGTTATTTTATTTTTCTTTAGAATATGGTGAGGCTTTGGATCTACAGGGCCATAGACATAGAGCATTTTTTTCTTAAATAAAACAACATCAAATACCCTAGCTTAATTTGTGTATAACATACAGTGTCAGCTCTTCTTATCCTGAGTTCACGAGAAAATTCAGCGCTAATGATCTAAGGCATCTACCGTTATGTAATGAATTAATTCCTGGCCCGTGCATTCAGAATGGTACCAGCTTTACAACATCCTTGGGAGAATTGAAAAAGAATCATTCAATTTACAGTCTATAGGGCATAATTATCTCTTGGAACCCCAGTTGATAAAGGCTGGCTAAATTTTGTTTTGTTTTTAATGACAGTGGACAGAAGCTTTTTCCTTCAAATCCTTCCTGCATCCCTGATTTTAATGTGCTTTTGTTGCTCATTGATTTTGATGAGGTAGGATGGAGACAGTCATTATTTCATTTCACACAGATGGAAGTCAAAGCATGGAGATGTCAGGGATTGTCTCTAGAGCCTTCTTGAAATAAGATAATGACAAAGTGAGGAAAGTAACACCCGCTTAGCCCAAGCACTAGACTGCTTCTGTGGGATCAAGATTTCAGACTGTAAAATGGATGTCATGTGTTTTACATGGATATCGTTCCCCAGGAAATCAGAAATGTCTAATGCCGTTTAGGACAAAATTGGGATTATATTATCATGGCGGTAGTGTCACTTGAATAAGTAGTTTTGGAATGCAGTATTATGATTTATTCTTTACCTCATTCACTAATATCCAAAAGGCAGCCATTGCTATGGGCAGAGTTCTGACTTGTTCCCTTTAACACATTTGAGGTTTATATGCACACTCCGAGAGAATATAACTCCAACTTTGTCTCTCCTTTTTCTGCTGAGGGTTGAGGTTTACTGCCATGCAGGATCAACTCAGCTTGCCTTAAAATCCTACCATAAACTGGCTTTACCCATATCTTGATTCCTTGTCATACGAAAGCTATGGTATATATATACAATGGCCAATTTATTGGTTCCTAAAAATATTTTGAACATATCAACCTCTAAATCTTATGCTTATTAGTGAAGTGCCTTGTATTCCTCTCAAATCAAGATTCTACGTATTCTTCAAGGTCTGTCAACTACCACCAAGTTAATAAGATCTTTCCTGACCACTGAGATCATATGCATCACTCCTGTAAACATATATGGGTATTTATTATTCAGACCATTTATTTGGTTTTTAACATATTATCATGCTTTTCTAATTTTTACATTCCTGTATTTCCAAATAGACAGTACAGTTTTAAGAGGCATTGCCCTTGTCTAATCTTCTTTGTGTCTGACATGTATTAGCAGGATGTCAGATACAGAGAGTTGACATTGAATAAATATTTGTTTATAGATTCTTCAGAACCATATTTTAACTCATTGACTTTATCATTAAACAAGTTTCTTCCTAACTGTTATATATAAGGAAAAGAAAGAAAGAATGTGCTGTGAAATCAGGTTATTATTTTGACGATTTTTACTTCCTTTTACTTACCTGTTTATATGTACATGCTTTGGAAGGACCTAAATAAGCTTGGAGTCTGGACAGTAATTTCTAATTAAGACTACAACTCTAGGGCTTTGTAAAACCTACCTTTGAGTAACCCAGTACTGTGCCCGTCAAAGAACAAAGAGTCAGTATAGCTACCAAACAAAGAGCCAGTGCCTCTACCATAGTCACTTCCATCACCATCACCCTGTGAGCTGGGAAAAACTGCAGATGGGTTTGCTGTATTTTTTGATGTTTCTTGCAAAATAAGCTTATCCTGTACATATTTCATATATGTACTTTCACATAAGTCATGAATATTTAACATGGTTTTAAAAACCTTATTCTTGTGGATACTATTGAGGATGAGGACAATAAGTGATTAACATAATAAATACATTATATGATATGTTGAAGGTAATACAGGCTATAAAATAAAGCAACTAAGGAAACTGAGGCAGAGAAAGGGAACGATTTGGCCAAGGTGAATATGAAAGTGAGGACTAAAGCATGTCTAGAGCTCTGGTCCCTTGACTGTCTCTGCCCCAGTCTTTGGGCTATACTGCTTCTCCTGGACCTAGGAGCCATTCTGCTTTCTCCGCATGGGTGTACATTTAGTTTTATTAAGTACTACAAAATACTTTTTCAGAGGGGTTCTACCAGTTTGCATTCCCACCAGCAGTATATGAGTGCTCATTTGCTCCACTACCTTGCCAACCTGTGTTGTTCAATTTCTAACTTTAAATATTCTGGTGAGTGTGTTGTGGTTTCTCACTGTGATATTAATTTGTGTTTCTCCAATGACTAACATTGTGGAGCATCTTTTTGTATGTTTTGTGGCTATTTGACTTTTTTCTTTGTCAATTGTCTGTTCAAGGCTTTTGCCTCCACCGTCTCCCCCAAAAGGCAGATAGTAGAATGAATAGATAGTATCAGACCTGTGGTGGATATGTGTTTTGCAAATATCTTCTTCCACTCTGTGGAATGACCTTTCCTAATAATGTCTTTGGATGAACACACATCTTTAATTAATTAATTCCAATTTACTAATCTTTATTGTTATTACTTTGCCTTGTTTCAGAAATTTTTGCCTATGCCAGGGTTACAAAGATATTTTTCTGTGTTATTTTCCATACGAATTACTGTTTATCTTTCACATTTAGGTCTCTAATTTATGTGGAGTTGATTTTGTATATGGTGTGAGGTAGGGGGTCAATATATGTTATTATTCATATAATCACTTGACTCAGTTCTATGAACTGAAAAGATTATTCTTTGCCACTGCATTACAGGGACACAGTTGTTTATAAGTCAGTTGCCTGAATGCAGGTGGATATGTTTCTAGAGTTATTATTCTGCTTCACTGGTCCCTTTGTCCTTGAGCCAATACTTCACTGTCTTAATTTCTGTGGCTTTGTAATAAGTCTTTTAATAAGTAACTGGTATGATTACCTTCAATAGGTAGTCCCTCAACATTTGTTCTTCTAACAGATTGCCTTGCCTATTCTTGGTTCTTTGCACTTTCTTATAAATTCTGAAATCAAATTTTCTATTTCTTAAGAAAAACAAGTTGAAATTTATATTGGGATTTCATTGAATTCATTGATCGACTTGGAAAAAAATAACATCTTTACAATAATGAGTCTTTCAAACCATATTATGATTGTCCATTTATTTATATCATCTTATTGATTACTAATGCTGTGTAATTTTCTGCATAGAAATCTTGTCAACTTTTGTTACATTTATTTCTAGATTTTAAAAATATTTTTGATGCTGTTGTACGTGGCCTATTTTTCAATGTTTATTTTCTAATTGTGAGTATATAATACAGCCAATTTTTTGATAGTGACCACATATTCAGCAGCCTTGCTAAATTCTTTTATTAATTTTAATATTCATCATTTCTCCTCACTTTTTACACATTCTATTGATAGTAACTAGTAAAGTTGACTAGTTCTTATCCAAGGACAGACATATCCAGTATGCAGTCAGAAACTGACCTGAGGAACACACTGACTGTTTAAAATGGCATTCCTTTAAAAAACTTGAGTGAAAATTTCACTTATTAACCTAACTTGAATTGTGGGCTTCATCCCTGAGCAGAAACTCCTTAAGGAAAATAGCTTCTATGGAGATAAAATCATGCTAAATACTACTTGTCAGTACACTTGGTAAGATCAATTGAGATCTCAGACACATACGTCACTTCAGTTATATCACCAGGAAGGCACATTATGCTATGGGGTTTTCGCTAGTGGTTAAAGGCATTTTAAAACAGTTTTGCTCCCTCTGAGCTATGTGGCAGAAAATATTTACAATTGGAAGAAGGGGCAAAGAGGTACGAATAGTTCCAATTTACTAATTTTCCTAAATCTCGGAACAATATACTACGTAAAAACTCTGAAAGCTAATGACAGTGATTTTACTAGTTGATTGCTGTCAGAAGAGGACCAAAATAAATCAGTTGTAGCCAAAAGAAGCCAAGTTGCCTACCTGTCTGTAAAGTGTGGTAAAGTACTGAACAGAACACACATTTAAAAAAAAATCTTTGAGAGTAGATGCGATAAATATTTAACCCCTTGATGTCATTAGCTTTTGCTATATACCAAACCATCGCAAAACTTAGTAGCTTAATCCAGCATCCATTTATTTATTTCACGATACTCTGGGTTGGCAGTTTGGACTGGGTTCAGCGAGGTGGTTCAGCTGCTGTGGGTCGTGCTGGGCTTACTCATGAGTCTGTAGTCTCCTGCCGGGTCCTGTGGGGAATGACTGGTCTAAGATAGCTCAGCTGGGTGGCTCGTCTTCGTTCCACGTGATCTCTCATCCTCCACCAGACTAGCTTTGGCTTATTCAAATGGTGGTGGTGACAGGGGACCCAAGATCAGCAAATGGAAGAGAGCCTGCAAAGCTGCTTCCTGAAGTTTCTTGGGCTTCTTGAGGCTCAGGGTCAATGCACACAGTGTTGCTTCTCCCCTGTTCTGTTGGCCAAGGCTAGTGATGAGGCTAACCAGCGGGCGATAGACTCCTCCTCTTGAGATGCTTAAGAAGGTGGCTTTTTTGGGTCACCTTGTACACCCTCCATATAACAAACTATAGTACTCTGTGTTGTGTTTTTAAGCCAGGCATTAAATACTGGCAGTTTCCAGCTTCTTTAGGTAACTAATAAGAAAAAGTAAGGACTTAAATGACCTCATGTTGGGGTGTTAAAAGCCTTGCTTTCATAATGGAGGAAATCCTGGAGTGAAGACTAAGGGATGAAGTGTAAAAGATAACTAAGAGTGAGAAGGTAATTTGGGAAGCTAGCCAGCAATTGACTCACAGTGGGACCTGGCTTCTAAATCCTGGAAGAAAAGATTTTTCAATTATTGGAAAGGCTGTGTTTTCTAATAGTCTGAATGCCATTGTACTATTGGGTATTAGTATCAGTGCTACCATTACAAGGCTTAAAAGGGTCAAAACAAGACTTTGATGTATCAAACTTAAGAAACTTTTTTTATCCTAAAGTATGTGTAGAAAGCCTTTTTGGAATCACAGATTTAAAAGTGTGACCACGGAGATCCGGTGTGCCCACCGTTTCTTTGTACATGAAAGCAGATTTTTTTTTTTCCTCTAGTTTTTAGGAATGCAAATGAGAACTAGCATCAGGCACTTAACTTTTCAAGTAAAATTTCTAGTGTGTTAAAATTCTCCAGTGGGGAGCCCTGGGACAAAGAAGAAAACTCATTTGGTTTCCTAGGGTCTGTTATTATATGGGAACAGAAAACAATTTAAAACATTAAAAAGCAACACATTCTCTCTGATTGTTTTAAATAGCACTTAGGAAGGGGAGACTGCCATAGGATCCTTGAAAATGAAACTGGGAAACTTTCATAAAGGGTCAAAGACTTTACAACACCGTACAATGGCTATGTCCAAATAAATGGATTGGAAGTCTCTACAGAGACGTGGGGCAGGGTGGGTGGTAGAGGGAGATTTACATTTTTAAAACCATTGACGCACAACCACTGGAGAAGTTGTCTGAATATAAATCAGACCATGCCACTCCATAGTATAAAGCCCTCCTTTGCCTTCCCATTGCATTGCGGATGAAATCCAATTTCTGCAGTGTAGCCTGCCGGCCGTGTGCAATCTGGGTCCATCTTGATTTCCCAGCTTATGCATACTTCTCTCAGTCTGGCTCCCTGAGCTCCAGAAACACCAAGCTCAGTCCCGCCTCCAAGCCTCTGCCCTGGGCGGTCTGCCGCTTGGCCTGGAAAGGTCTTCTTCAGAATGTCTTGTCATTGACATCCAAGTTCAGGCTTGCACCCCACCCGTTCAGGGCCCTTCCCTGCCACCATATCTAAAACTTCCTCTCCCCTCCCCCATTACCTTGTTTTCTTTATAGCACTCACCACTTCACTTTTTAAAAAACTGCTTGTGTTTTTCTATCTCCCCTCACCCGAATGTATCAGGGACCTTGCTGTCTTGTACACTGTTATGTCTCTCGTATGGATCACTGCGCCTGGTATTCAAGAATATTCATGGAGCCGAAGAATGAAAGAATTTATTTTTAAAACAAAAACACAGTTGATGTGTAAAGTTGTTCTAGCTTTCATGTGGATGGTTTACAATGATAAAATGAGGACATTGTATGAAAATCTCAAACAACAACAGTCTCTTTTCTCCTCTGTGTGTTACATCATGTTGACATCAGCCGTCACATGGCGACTTTAACATGTGGTGATTACAGCAAGTGTTTGACTCCAGAAGGGGGTTGGCGGACAAAACCAAAC
Source organism: Neophocaena asiaeorientalis asiaeorientalis (assembly GCF_003031525.2). Classification (NCBI taxonomy): domain Eukaryota; kingdom Metazoa; phylum Chordata; class Mammalia; order Artiodactyla; family Phocoenidae; genus Neophocaena; species Neophocaena asiaeorientalis. The sequence continues at coordinate 8,595,562 of NW_020185324.1, read as the reverse complement.
TACCAATCAGTAAAAGTTTTCTGTTTTATCTACTGTCACCTGAAATGTATGTGAAAAATATTCAAACTGCAGAATATCTAGGACAGTGGACCTCCAATGATTGGTATGGCCTAGGAAAAAATTCTAGGACTCCTGTGTCTGTTTATTTTTATCTCATTTTAAAAATTTCTAATTTTGTGTATTTGGCAATATATTTAGTTCATTAGTAGTATAATAGGAATATATTATATATATATATGTATATTTTTTCAACATGGGCCATATTTGTATATGGCCTGTATACACCATATTTATGTATGGGATGTATCCACCGCTACATACAAAGTTTGAAAATGATGAAGATTTATGCTATGAAAGTACTGACCCTAAAGACAATTGCTGTGGAGGAAGTGAGCACAATTTCTAAAAGCATAACTTTTGAAAAATGTTTTACAAGGTAATGTGATAACACATCATGATTAAATCTATGATTAAAAAATATTAAACATAATAGAAGCAAAGCCCCATCTATTCAGTTTGTGATGGAAACACGGTTGAGCATACCGCAAAAGGTAGAGAAATCCCTAAAATGTGAACATGTTAATTTGGGACTTGATCCCCACCAAATAATAGTTAGGGGTCACGCCCCTCCCCCCACACCCCCATTGTCCTTGCACTTCTGCCCGCCAGCGCCAGCCCCAGCCTGTGCTTGGTCTTATGCATGTTAGTACCTGGATACCCCTGTACTTAAAAATATAAGAATCTGTGTTTCAAAAAGCCTTTCGGTTGATGCCTAAATCCAGCCGAGGAGGAGTTTGGTTGATGTTATTATTTGGCATTTCCTTTTCTTTTAGTCATGTGGGCCAAATGAGATTGCAATCGGTATCTGGGAAGTTTGGTATTTAGAAAGTTGCTACTAGGCTTTTCATGACTTTAAACTCCTTTTTTGATATCTGCACTGTGTATTTTGTTTGAGTATTTTATAGAGGTATAATGAAGACGACAGTATTTTTATTTTTAATATTTATTTATTTATTTTTTGGCTGCGCTGGGTCTTCGTTGCTGCGCGTGGGCTTTCTCTAGTCTCAGCAAGCAGGGGCTACTCTTTGTTGCGGTGCGCAGGCTTCTCATTGTGGTGGCTTCTCTTTGTTGCAGAGTACAGGCTCTAGGCTCGTGGGCTTCAGTAGTTGTGGCACGAGGGATCAGTAGTTGTGGCTTACGGGATGTAGAGTGCAGGCTCAGTAGTTGTGGCACACGGGCTTAGTTGCTCTGCAGCATGTGGGATCTTCCTGGACCAGAGCTCAAACCCGTGTCCCCTGCATTGGCAGGCAGATTCTTAACCACTGCGCCACCAGGGAAGTCCGCAAGATAACAGTATTTTACAAAGCCTTTTTCCGGAGGTCTCGAATATATTTTCTGAAAGAGTGACTATGGGAAAAATAGATTTGTTTTCATTCCTAGACTGACACATCTTGGTATGGGAAATGCCTAGTGCTTTTATTGCTGCAGGAAATTTTCATATTTTATTATCAAATCACTTTATAACTTTCAAAAGCCACTGCTTTTGAAAAATAACTATTGTGTGTCTTCATTTCTTCTTTCAATATGGCCATGTTGCCCTTAGCAACTTTATAATAAAGTACACTCTGGCTGGCATCTTTCCACCTGGGTAACTCTCCTATATATCTCTGAATTCATCATCGAATGCATTCCTACCTACTCCCAATTAGCCAACATGTATTTTTGCTAAAATTTAGATGAAAGAGAAAAGAACTCCATGAAAAAAGAACTAGATAATAATATACAAGGTCAGTGTGCCTCAAGGTGGTATAAACATGTGTTTGCATGTTATTAATTCAATTACTAATATGTGAGAATTTTAAAAATCTATTTTTGGTTAATCATTTCTATTTCTAAGCACACCTATAAACTCTGTGACTCTAAGATATGCAAGTACATAATAATGGGTTACTAAGTTAAAGATTGACTTTTGGGAGAATTTTTGACTCATGGGATAAACTTTCATTTGTGAATTATTTATCCATCTAGGACGACAACTCTCAAATACTTTTATTCAGTGAGATCATCTCATCCTTACTTCCTTTACCTAACTTTTAAGGTTTTCTTCCCCCTTCATTTGGGCCAATCCTTAGACTATTTCTTTGCCAATTAAAAAAGATAACTTTTGTTTATTGTGCTCATTTTAGAATTAATCGTGACCTCACCTAAGCTAGATATCTCCATTATAGTAAGTCAGAGATGATAGAAGCAGAATGCTGTACAAGAAAGAAAATTGGTTTGGGACCTAAACCTCTCCTGAGACTAACCAGATGTGTGTCCTGAGGTTATTAATTTCATTATGTCCTTTCACTTCATTGTCTGTTACATGAGGGGGTTGCCCAAGATGATCTGTAATTTTTCTGCTTTTTATCAATCTTTGGTTTCATTCATGGAGAAGGGTAGATGGGAAGAAGGCACTAACGATAAAGAGTACAATATAACTGAGAAAATAAATATGCCGGGTGAGAGAGGAGGAGAATGTATATTGAATATCTATGATCGATATTTTTTCTCTCTACCCTTTCTTTAGGTTGTGTTTCTGTTTGGTTAATAACCATTTATTTGGTTTCTCCACATAGAACTTAACTCTCCTCTACTATGTATGGTGTTTATAGGTTTTCACAGAGATATGGGATAAGTCATGGGGACAACACTGGGGAAATGAAGAGAAGATGCTTTAATTCCACATTCCCCAGCCATTCATGATGACCTCTCACAATTTTGCTGTCTGTTGCTGACAGTGAAGTGAAAGAACATTCCTTGGAACCGAATATTTCTATCCTGGGACTGTGCCCTCAGAGAAGAGCTAAGCTCCCATCATGAGGAATGGGAATTACATCTATTCACTGACAGACATCAGTGCAGTCTCTGCCCTATTTAACAGATTCATCCTTTTAATTGGTGACAGTGTTTATGTCATCTAAGTCTGTGAACTGACCTTCCCATAAGGCAAGCCAACTTCAGTTCTAGCTTAGGACAAAAAGGGAACTGTGGGAGCCATCCACAGTGTTTTGACTTCCATACCCAGAAATTCAAATCTAAAACTGCACTGGAAACACCGAAAATTGATGGATTTAGAAAATAATATACTAGAAACAGGCCTTGAAAAGTCCCATTTTTTTTTAATTAAAACTTTTTCTTCAACATTAATGAACTGTTCTAGGACATTGTTTCCCACCTTTGGCACTGTTGACATTTTGGTCCAGATAATTCTTTGCTGTGGAGGGTGGTGTTGTATTCTGTAGGATATTTAACAGCATCCCTGGGCTCTACCCCTTAGGTGCCATTAGCACTCCCCTTGCATCGTGACAACCAAACATGTCTCCAGACATTGCTAGTTGTCCGCTGGGGAAGGGGCAAAATCATTTTCAGTTGGGAGCCACTGGTCTAGAGCTTTGATCACTCTGAAGATGGAATTATAGATGTAACACCTGTGAAGAGGCAAAATCAGTTTCTGTTGAGCTATAGTAATGAAGTATTTAAAAACTATTATATACTATTATTAAAAGACCCTTTGTTTTAAAAATAATCTTAAGGAAAAAAGTAATCATTGCTAAAGGGAGTGGTAAATTCTCCGCAAAATGAATTTTAAAATGTTGAATAGACGTGTATTTTAACTTCCATTGCAAGTTTCCACTAGTGTTGTATAAAACTGGATAGAAGTTATCACACGCAATAATCACTTAAAGACATTAGATGCTTCTTCTAAAGCTATCCTACTTTGCAAATCAGAATTGTATTTCTGTTTGTAAGGGAAAAAATAGGTAGACAGAGAGATGAGGGTTTTTTTCCCCCCTATCTGTTCATTTCTCATGGCATACTTCATTTTTATTTCCTGAAGGAGAAAGAAACGATCAAAGTTAATAATGTCATTTTGCCATTTCTGAAAGTAACTAATATTTATGTGTGCCTCAAATGTAAAGTTATTTGAAATCTTACAGGGATTCTACCAACAGTAATTTGAAAAGTGAATTATAGAAAACTCAGACCATTGGCTTTTCTCTCTTTGTATCAGAACTAAACATATGAAGAGTCTTTAATGTATCCATATTGATAGGCATTGTTTTACTCTTCAGTTATTCTAATAATCCAGTTGATTTCACCAAAGAGTTATCATGTACTTACAGTCACCTGCTGTCTTCAAACTAAGTCATAGCCTAAGCCAAAAATGAGATGATTGAGTTATTTTTATGTATTTATACATAATATTTCATAAAACCCCATCTGGGTTTTTCTTTTTCTCCCAATTTATTGTCATGAAAACATGTTTAGGGCAAAATAGAGTTCTGACATGATGTGCTGTTATGGGAAAGAGTATAATTTAAGGAGTTTTCAGTTTATTTCATAAAAGTAATTCCTTATATTCTTTAGATTCCTTGTAGCCTTTAGAATCAGAGGTATATTGGATGTGTTGTTTAATTTAATGACATTCTTCTATTGCCCTTTTTTAATCTCAGCACTGTTTTCCATAGTCGAGGCTTTCGGTGCTGCATGTCTTTAAGAATGTACTGTCCATATTCCTCACTGATATTAATTAATTGAATATGGCCATTTCATAAGCATTACACACATAATGTCATATGGATGTGTAGAAGTATCCTTGCCTTTCCCGTCTATGAAATGTGGTGTTTCTTTGCTGTCAAAGTTCCCATTTCTATTATATCCCAAACAGGGACTTTTCAAAGTGGGGAATACAGCTCTTCTGGCTGTGATAATGAAATACCCATTTTTTTCCTTTTAATTACAATGTTTCTGTTTGGACATTTTCCAGTTACACACTTGACCACTCATTGATCTCCCACATTTTATGAAGTAGTTTGAAACAATGAAATGATTGTTTTTGGCAGTGTGAGGGTCAGGGATGGGGAAGTAAGTGACCCAGAGCTTAAGTGGGTTTCCTCACCTAACCCAGTGAACCCTTAGAGTCTAATTATTTGGAAGCCAAGGACTACATGGACTCAGGATTCCCACCTGATTGTTTCAGTTTACAACCCGGAAAACGTAGGCTTTGTTTATAGCTGTGCTCTTCAGTGCTGATGAAAAATGAAGCTATGGTCTCTGCTGTCCAGTGGGGCACCCACTATCCTCATGGGGCTATTTAAACTTAAACTTAAATACAGGAAAATGTTTACTTCCCCAGTTATACTAGCTGTGTTTACGGTGGTCAGTTATTAGTGCAGATAAAGAATCTTTCTATCCTGCAGAAAGTTTGATTGGATAGTGCCGGAGGATTCTTGTCCTAGGCCATGATAAACTGTTTAGGGGACTGTCTTCTCTTGGAAAATTCTTGTGAATAAGTGAAATGTTGAAAGTTGATTTGTGTTTTCTCTTTTCTTTTTGTGTCCCTGTAACTGTGTGCTGAAGCCACAGGAAACTCACAGGGCGCCCTCAGAAGTCTCTACCGGGCTTGCTATAAACTACAGGCCACAGCAGCCCTGCTTGTGTCTCTTTTACAAATCAGTTTCCTGGTAGCACATCCTCCCTACAATTTTTTTTTTTTCTTTCTCTTAAATGGTTGGAAATCTGTTCTAGTTGATTTATAGAGGCCTGATTGGTTTGGGAGTTTGATAAAAAGAAGTCACAGCATTTAGGGATTTCCTCCTTACCACACCATCTCCCCAACTTAATGGGTATATGCTCAGGTTAAATATCACTACCAGGGGCTTCCCTGGTGGCGCAGTGGTTGAGAGTCCGCCTGCCGATGCAGGGAACACGGGTTCGTGCCCCGGTCCGGGAGGATCCCACGTACCGCGGAGCGGCTGGGCCTGTGAGCCACGGCCGCTGAGCCTGCGCGTCCGGAGCCTGTGCTCGGCAACGGGAGAGGCCGCAACAGTGAGAGGCCGCATACCGCAAAAAAAAAAAAAAAAGAAAGAAAAGAAAAAAAATATATATCATTACCATATTGTTGCTTCTAAGATGTCTAGAATTGAAAGTATAGGGTTATTTTAAGACAGAAAGAAGCAAGATGTATAGGGATAAATAATATCTAGTGAAAGCAGTATTTTTTTAATGTACTTATGGAGATTTTTCGGAAAAAAACTTAGTTCTTTCCCTTTCTCTCCCTCTTCTCAGAATAATGATTTGATTCTTTAACTTTCTCCTAGACTGACCAATGTAATTTTTAAAAATAACTTTTAAGATTACAAACTTGTGGATTTTAATGTGATGTGTTCCATTTCATTGCAGTTGTGATTCTTTTTGCCACTCAGATTTTCCTACATTTGACTGATGTAGGAGCCAAGCCTCGTCACCTTGGCTTGTCTTTTTGGATATAACCTGGTAGTTTCTGAAAGCCTCCCTGCTTCCTGGTGATGGCAAGATGTTCCATGCTCGTTTTGCACATTTCCTGCAAAAAACCTACAGTCACTCATTTCTCTAAGGGACTTGTAGGATATCTTTTTAAAAAGAAAAGCCTTTTTTTTTTTTTTCTCTTATGTTAACATAATCTACAGAAACACCAACAATACAGAAAGCTGAAAACAATCTTTAAACATTCATATCAGTTTGAATATAAATGTACTTATTATAGAAAAGGGTTCCAATGTTAAATTGCAGATAAAGAGGTAGGTGTCAGCTGATCAGATCACTTGAAGCAGTGATGTAAGACTCAGGGCAAGTGTATTTTTCTTGTTTCATTTCAAATTAGATCGCACACACTGGCCCTCTGAGCTGTTAGTTTCTCTAACCACACGTACATAAATAGAAAAGTAGATATTGAGCTGATTGGAAATCAGCAAAATTATTGTTAACATCTTTGTGCTGTGAGCAATAAGAAATCAGAGAGTTTTAAATAGTATTTTTAGCTCATCTAGATGGTTGTTTTATCTGCCAGTCCCAGTTAATAAAAGACACAAAGGGCAAGGTATATAAAAATCGCGGAGTTAACCCCTGCTGAGGGCTATTGCACAAATGCAGAATAATTTATGGTGTAAGCTAAACCATGGTACTTTTAGTATCTCCAAACCCCCTTTCTTGCCCTTTTCATTGCAGCGTGCTTGGCTACCCTTTCTTTAGGGTAGGGAACTACTTATAACATTGTAGTTTGGAAACTACAGGAAACTACTTATAACATTCATTCATCCTCATTCTTTTCTTTTTTTTCCTTTTTTTTAAAAAAGCATTCGTTATTTATTTATTTAGCTGCACCGGGTCTTAGTTGCGGCACGTGGGATCTTCATTTCGGAGTGTGGGATCTTTAGTTGTGGCATGTGGGATGTTTTTTTTCTTTAGTTGCAGCATGTGGGCTCTTTTACTTGCGGCATGCAGGCTCTTCGTTGTGGGATCTAGTTCCCTGACCAGGGATCGAACCCGGGCCCTCTGCATTGGGAGTGCAGAGTCTTAACTGCTGGACCACATTATTTTCACTGAAAATGTTTTCTTAAAAATCTACTGCCCATTTTTGTTCCAAAATTCAAATTCCACCTTACTAATACACAAGCCAGCATTTTCCTTTTGGCAAAGTTTCTATGTAATAAACAAGGTACAGAGTGGAGATTGGCCAGAATGAACATCTAGAATTGGTTTTATCTTCACACCTCTGATCTCCTTTTGTCATATCTCGGCCAAGGGCATAGCCCATTTAAGTAAAAATAGGTATGTTCACATCTGCATTCATTTCTAGATCCTATCACTCTTAAGTCAGAGGTAACATTTGTAGGTTCATTTGAAAGAACTTAGTCTTCTTATGGCACTTCAGTTGAGAAGGGGGAGAGCCAAATCACCTCTTTCCTGAGAGAGCATTTCATACATCTCCATCTCTGTGATTGCATCGAGTCATTATGTAGCAGTTGGCTCTGATACGCTTGCACAGACACAAATTGAGTCTGACAGGACTGATGTCTCCTGGACTTTGCTGTCATTTGAAATGCTGGCATGAGGGTGGGAGCAGTGAAAGGGGGAGAGGGAGAGAGCTGATTCCTTTAGCACTTCTTCTATAAAGTTTGGAGAATTTTAACATTTGATAGCTGTGAACTGCTTGATAAGTTGTTTTGCAGGTGAGATTGATAACAATAGCTGATTTGGAGCAGCTGGCTAGCTTTTGGTTTCGAGTACATGCATTTCAACGTACAATTTGCTTCATGCCACCTACAAATCTGTTCAAAAGGCAAAAAAGGCTATCTAGTGGAATGGTAATTAGAATGGTCACACCCCCTCCTTTTAGTTGTATCTTTCCTGTGTTCACACCATTCATTCATAGTAATGAAAAAGATAATATCTTTTTTTTTTTTTTTTTGCGATACGCAGGCCTCTCACTGCTGTGCCCTCTCCCGTTGCGGAGCACAGGCTCCGGACGCGCAGGCTCAGCGGCCATGGCTCACGGGCCCAGCTGCTCTGCGGCATGTGGGATCTTCCCAGACCAGGGCACGAACCCGTGTCCCCTGCATCGGCAGGCGGACCCTCAACCACTGCACCACCAGGGAAGCCCAGATAATATCTTTTAAAAAAAATTTTTATTCTCATGCTCAAGCTTAGTTTCAAAAAAGACACATTATAGTATCTGCATTAACAATATTTTTTAAACTGCAAGTTATTTTAAGTTTTTAGGTTATTTCTGGATGTCTCTAGTCTTTTGTGTCAAGAATTTTATGTGTTTCAGATATTCCTAGATGCAAAACTTAAAGGTATACCGTTTCATTGGCGAACAAATTCTGATTGTCATTCTCAAGTTCTTCTCACAGTGACAGAGGAAGCAGTAACATTAAATATGCCCTTTCTTTCTCTCTTTATTAAGAGCCTATTCTGTACAAAATGTTGTGCTAGATTTATTGAAGGTTCTGTAGGAACTATCATTTATCACCCCAAGAGCCATACTTCACATTGCTTGGAGCCAGTCAGTCATCACTTCCATTCTTTTCCATTCCCACCAGGACCACCATCACTCTTATGGTCTGTGTTACTTCTTACCTGTGACTCTTGATAATAGTGTTCTGTAAATCATCCCACATCCAGCTGTCAGTTAATCTTTTCAAAGCTTCATTGTATATTGTTCTTCTGCTCCAAAACATTAAATAGCTCCCTTTGTGGTTTGCTGAAAAAAAGGCTGGTTGACTTAGGGAGGCATCCAAGGCTCTCCATGAGCTATTATTTTTTAAGCCTGAGCCATTTTCTTTTTTTTAATATACTGCAATTTTATTTCAGTTGCACAAACAAAGTTAGCATGTAGGAAATTTAAATGAAACAGTACGGTAAAAATAGCAGAGAGCCAAAAACGCTAATAAGGAAGTACATCTAAAGCATGAGACATTTTCTTTTGCCTCATCTTCTTGTGGTTTCTTAATGGATCCGTCACACCAACTCAGTAGTCTCATTGTGGACCCTGGACCAGCTCCATCAGCATCACTCAGAAACTTGTTAGAAATGCAAGTTCTTGGACCCCCAGCACAGACCTCCTGAATCACAAACTCTGGTGGATGGGTGCCCAGTTACAAGCCTTCCTGGTGGTTCTGATGCATATAAATATTCGGGAAGCCCTGCTTCAGGCCAACCAGGCAACTCACCTTTGCCAAAGCTCCCGTTTCACTGCCCTGCCTTTGTATAGAATTCCTGGAATGCCTTTCCTTTCTTTTGATAAAATTCTGCCTGTACTCCAAGGCTCAGTTGGAGACGCCGCTTTTTCCATGATGTCATTCCTAATCCTGAATTTCATGGCATTATTTGGCTTTCCTTCCTGGCACTAATCACGTATTAACTTGTCCTAGTCATCCAATGTGCCTGTATTATTTTCCCTCCTAAACTGGGAAGTCACAGAGGATGGACTCTGACTCATTTTTGTATCTTGCGACACTAAGTGCTGTGTAGCAACTCTGATGTCTTGCACGCAGTAGGCTCTCCAAAAACAGGCTGTGGCTTATTGATTTTACATAGAAAGTTGAGAAACCTAAGCCGTTGCCCAGGAGGCATATAAACATCCTGTAAGTCAAAGTGGCTTTTGCTAGCTATTGTTTTGACTTATTGAAGCCAAACTAGACTCAAATGTGATGCGTCTTCAGGGAAGAAGCCAAATGTGCTGGTGTAAAAAATTCTAACCTCTACTGTTTAGCTGGAGAAGTTGAATTAGCAGATTTCACCTGGTGCCAGGAAAGCAACTTCCATTATTCTGCCAATAATAGACTTTTATCCTGCATGGTGGAGCTTCTCTTAAATCTTGCTTGTAGCATTGACGGACTTTCTTCCACCTATGTAGTCATGTAATATTTCATAAGAAGTGACAGGTTCTTCTCATAGAACGTTGCCCAAAAGGTGGCATGAGCAGAGAGTGAAATTCAGAGGGGTTGGCTTCAGGATGGCCTGAGCATGGGAGCAAGATCAGCCTGGGGAGTCCCATTTCACAAACCAGGTTGTTTGGTTCCTCATCCAAAGGTGTCACGGTTCCCATTTATGGTGTATCAACAGTGTTTTGCATCTCTCGTCGTGGTTGTGATGGAACAAGGGGAGAAGAGTGAGAGTCTAAGTGTCTTTGTGTTTTCTTCCCTTTCTTTTCTTTACCTCTCCCTCTACAGGCTCTGAAAGTGTTCCAGCTGAAATTTCAGATCGGTCCGGCTCGCTGCGGCTTCTGCGGCAGTGATTCCAAGCTGCCAGTGTGTGCTGGTGCCGAGCTACAGGATGGTGCACGTAGCCAGGCCGCTGCTGCTGTTCCTTGCCTTCTTCCTCCACGCGGATGCTGAGAGTAAGCCATTCTCCCATTCTCTAGGGGGCTATAATGAGTGGTTTTGTTTGCAGTTGGCACCACGCTCAGGGCCTCTGAATATGTTTCCTTTGGAAGTAAATCCTGAGACACTGTGGGATCCTCCTTGGCTACCAGCCAGCCTTTCAAAGAGATTATTGACATGGCTTGCTTACCATTTCCTCTCTGTCTTAATGCCCTTTTTCTTGTGCATCTAACCGCTCCTACTGTTTTTGCCTTTCTTTTTTTTGATACTCTTACCAGCCCAGTAGCAAAAGGTATTATGAGACCACTGATACAACGCAAACTGGGATTAACCAGTTGGTGGTGCCAATAAGTAAATATTGCTCAGACCCATTAGAAATTTCTTTAGTTTTGTGGCTATTTCTATGTTTAGAAAAATGTGCAATGTCACATTGAGCCCAATTAAACGTCCAAGCCCTTGTAGCTGTCACAGCAGCTGTTCTAATGTACCGTTTCCGACAGCTGTCGTGGAGTACAGTATTCAAACGAATCAAGCAGAACTGACAACTTTGTGGCTGGATGAAGGGTGTGGAAGTGTGAGGAGAATTCTGTGGAGTACAGACCCCAAAGTTTGGATTATTGGACTCAATTTGTGAAACTAAGATTGTGGTCACTTAGCTTGCCAATTAATGAGAAGATCCCATCTCCTTTGTAATTAGGAAATCATTAGGCCTACCTTGTTTACATACGTTTCTTTTCCCATCTGTCCTTTGGATTTTTTGGAAGAGGCAGTACTGGAAAAAGGCATGTCTCTGGCTTGTAGTTACCAACATGTCTGGTCCCCGGTAATGGTTTAACTCATATGAGAGTCAGCCATTCTCTTCGCGAGTCCCCTTGGTACTATTAAAATGTGTAACGTCTGCAGTCATTACCTTTTCCCTCCACTGACTATTTCAGTGAGATTAAATTTGATTCATGTTCAAGATGTTTCAAAGACAAGGATCCTGTGTCATGTTGGCCCTTACCTGTTAATTGCATTTCAACAAGAATTTCCTCAAATAGCAGCCAATTTCTTTGTTTAAATAGGGCTCTAGTTTTTAAAGAGAGCTTTCCAGGAGTGAAAGGAATACTGTTAATAATAGGATACATATGGAGCATGCATGTTTTAAGCACAACATTTTCTGGTTAATAATGTATATAGTCTCCTAATTAGCACTAGGGAGTGTTGGTTTAAGGTGAAGCCAAGGAATTTCGAGTACAATGCCAGCAAATAATTAACTGGGAAAAGACCCAAATGAAAGATGCTTGTGTTAAAAGCCGTTTATGTCAAAATGTATTTTAAAGTTGAAATCTAAATTTAGCGTTTTAAAGAAATCAGGCATATGGCTTTATTTTTCAGTTTTGGCTAGAGTGAAAAAGTAAGTTGTTTTACAATTGTTAGCTTTCGGCAAAAGCATATTAAGGCTGTGGGACCTGACTTTAATATCAGATCTCAGGGATTTTCTTAAAGTTATTAGATCTAATTATCATATATTCATGAAGTTATCCTTCCAGATGAGTAAGCATATTCTCTTACTGAGAAGCTTTGCTTTTGCTTAATTCTCTGGTGGAAAGTGGCAGACAGATATCAAGCATTGAGGAACAAGTATTTTTAAAATGTTAAATTATGTGTATTTTTTTAAATAAATAATTTATTTTATTTTTATTTATTTTTGGCTGCTTTGGGTCTTCATTGCTGCGCGCGGGCTTTCTCTAGTTGCGGCGAGTGGGGGCTACTCTTCGTTGCGGTTCGCGGGCTTCTCGTTGCGGTGGCTTCTCTTGTTGCAGAGCATGGGCTCTAGATGTGTGGGCTTCAGTAGTTATGGTGCGAAGGCTCAGTAGTTGTGGTGCATGGGCTTAGCTGCTCTGTGGCATGTGGGATCTTCCTGGATCAGGGCTTGAACCCGTGTCCCCTGCAGTGGCAGGTGGATTCTTAACCACTGTGCCACCAGGGAAGCCCTAAAATTTAAAATTATGGTTTAAAACCAATCTAGACTATAAGTGATCATCACCTGCTCTTCCTCTTGCTCGTCCCCTTCTCTGTCTTTCTCTTCTACTCTTTCATCCATTTCTTATCCAATAGAGTCTTAAGCAAGAAATAACAAAGGCCTGAGTGAATTAGCGATTGTTAGTTAAATTAAGATAGCAGTTTTCAACCTCAAGATGTAATCTGGAATCCATTCTCTCTCACTTTTCCCTTCGCAGCTACAAAGAGGGAGAGGCTTCTTCTTTGCCAAATTAATTTTATTTGGCTTTGCCCTATCTCCTCAACCTTACTTCAGGATATTTTCCCTTTAACAGATTCATTTGGCATTGCTGAATAGCATATGTAACCTGAGCATTCCTGGGGAAAGAGGAAAAATTAACCATATTTTTTAAGGTACATTTTAAAAGAAGAAAGAACATCCCTGAGTAATCTACTCGAGGATATTCCTGGTACATGAAAGCACATGGTAGGGTCTGAGATATAATTTTAGCCACTAAGAATGTTTAAAGAACAATTGATGAAATGGGATTTAGATTGTAACCCATTAAATTGTGCCATTAACTTCTCTTAAAACCCTGAAAAAAATCAAGATACAAGTAGCACTGAAGAAAAATTTGATTTCTTCACCATCATAGAAAGATGATATTTCTCAGGCTTGTATCAACTGGGTCACTGATTTGTTTCCCTACACTTTCATTAGCACAGCTAGCCATATATATATATATATTTTTTTCTTTTACCTAACTGTATTTTGTATTCATACAAGGGATCAGGAGTTATGTTTCAGACTTTAATAGTAGCTCAGCCACTCAAGAACTATGGGAATAATTTTGTTTTAATATTGCTCTCTTTTGAAGAAGAGGACGATATGCAGGTGGGGAGTGGAAAGAAGCCACTCTAGGGTGCCATGTTAACTTAGTGTGTTCAGCTCACTGCCTTTTGAAACGATTAACTCTGCAGAGCTGAGGAGTGAGGCTTATAATCCACTGTGTGGAACACCATAGAAAAGTGCTGGTGTGATGTCACATTAGGTAGAAGAGCTCTCATGAACCTTGGTTCAAACCCAGGTTGAAAAATTGTGATAATATCCCTTTAGCAGAAAATTATAGTCTTTGCCATTGCCCATTTAAAGTGCCCTACCGATCTCCACTGGCTAGATGTGTGCATGGATCCTATTTCTTTTTGTTCCTAAGTCTGGAGTGCTTGAAATGATGCCACTCATTGCGTCTTGAATGCACACATGGTAGAGCTGTGGTCCTGGGGAGGAGTCAAGAGTGACTTCAGTTTGAACACTAGGAGTAGCCCTTCCTCGTGCCAAGCTAACCAGTTTTCCATAGTGGTTTGACTGAGGTCAATTCAGTGATGCTGTGCATGCAAATTCTAGATGAATTTAGATTGTATGATATTAATATAATCCTGGGGTAAATTTTTTTTTTTTTTTTTTTTTTTTTGCGGTACGTGGGCCTCTCACTGCTGTGGCCTCTCCCGTTGTGGAGCGCAGGCTCAGCGGCCATGGCTCACGGGCCCAGCCGCTCCGTGGCATGTGGGATCTTCCCAGACCGGGTCACGAACCCATGTCCCCTGCATTGGCAGGCAGACCCTCAACCACTGCGCCACCAGGGAAGCCCAATATTTTTCTTTTGACTGAGTTTTCGTGATAGTTTCTGGTAATTTTATGTAGCTTTAGTTTGCTATTTACCAGTCCTTTTTCTTTTCTTTTCTTTTTTTTTTTAAAACTAAATACAGGCCAAGAATCTGCTGTTAGTACATTCTTTTATCAAACTGGTTTCACTATGATGAAATCACTTACATTCTAGACCTGAGTTTTTGCTTTCCGGCCACTGTCATTGGACCTGAGTGTTTATTGGGTCTTCATTATAAACACAGCTCTTGATAGTTGAATTCCTAAAATGGTTGAGTTCATCCTTTTTCTGTTGCTTTCTGCCATTTTTCTGTCTCAGATGGTGAACACACCCTCATTTTCCATCCTTATTGTTAAGGAGCCTCGCTGTAGTCCCCATCTACTCACTATATTCCTGCCCTATGTGAAAGCAATTAGGTTTCTTTTATTCCCCCTATAGTGATATAGTGATAGATATATCACTCTATCCAATGGAACGTCTTTATTTCTTTGGCATTAGAGAGCAGACTGACATCAGTGTTGTAAGTTAACCGTTTTTCCCTTACTTGTTTTCCGGTGGGCAGCATAGGGCAATGGTGAATAAAGTAAGCTCTGAAAGCAGAGTCTGCTTTTAAATTCTGGCTGTGTTTTTGTAATCTGGAGCATGATGCCTCATGCTCTTTCTCTGAGTTTTCCTGTCTTAAAAATGTGGGTGATGAGTGATGATGGTGATGGTATAGTGTAGGCCTACTCTTGGGTTTTATGAGGCATAAATGAGTTAATGTAAAACACAGATCAGCAGATAACACATGGTAGATATTTAATAAATGTTATCTATCGTTATTCAGAAACATTCAGCCAACATTTTTATTGAGTACTTGTGTTTAGGTACTGTGCTAACATTATTTAATTTGATACAGATCATCAAAATTTGGACAGTTGATAAACCATATTTCCCAGCTTGCTTCCCTATAAAAAGTTCTATCCATAGGAGATTCTTATAAACTCTTGTCCCAGGAGTTACTCTGAAGATGAAGAGGGAATATGAAGCATATCTGCTTTTTCAAGCTTAGGAAATAACCAATTTAAAGTTAATTTTTGCTTGGGTCTAATGGATAATGGAAAGTGTTTCCATCTTCCTGTTTTGTTGCTTCCTGTAGTGAATTTTCTTGAGCTGCTCTGAGGGAGGAGCTGTAGATGTTTACTGTAAGCACATACAGAAACACATGGGACACTGGTCCAGTAGGCTGGAGATGGAGGTAAACAAGGTAAGGAAGAAAGTGAGTGGCTTTTGCTATGGCCAGGGATTATTCTTCAGAAAACAAAATTAAAGAAAAGGAAAATGATTAGATCGAAGGGCAGGGCAAATGATTCCTTTTGCGTTCTGCCGAAATCACGTCCAAGAAGCAGCCTGTCAAGAAGTTAGACCTCCAAAATGAAGTTAGGAATGGAAAGACTGTCTTTCTTATGTCATCAAAATGCATTCCTCCCAGTAGACAGGGCCATTTCACAATGAGAACATTCATAGATCATCAAAAATGTCCTTTAGTTTTTTTTTTTTTTTTTTTTTTAGATTACGGGTGTTTAGGTATGTGTGATGTATGTATTCACGTATGTATGTATGTACTTAGATCACAGACCATGCAATCAACTTTTAAAAGGTAAATTGCTTGGGATGATGAAAACGAAATGTTCTAAAATGAGATTGGGGTGATGGTACTAACTGGGTACAAACATACTAGATACCATTGAGTTGGACACCTTAAATGGGTGATCTGTATGTATTTAAAAATGAAAAGGTAAACTGCTGCTTAATCCAGCTCTCTGGTTAGATTCTCTTTGGTATATGTCACCTGAATGAAAAGTGTTCTGGGTCCTTCAGGCCAGTTAGAATAGATGTGCTCATTGAGGAGAGCAGGAAGAAAGCCAGTTCAATTTTCCATGCTTATCAATGCCTTCCTTGTTTTCTTTTCATCTGAATTTACAGAGGTGTGGCAAAATGAAAACCTTACTGCTCCCTCCTCCTTCCTCCCCTCACTTTAAAGTAGCTAAATTAGCAGAATCCAGCTGTCTACAGCAAGAAAAATATTCCAGCTATTTTACTGATCCTTTGGTCCCATTGCAGAGTTTTCTGTAGATTTCTGAATTAATTGCTCCCAGCAGTGCTGTACCTATCTAGTAAGGTTAAGAATATGTCACATAATCAACACATGTGTACACTTCAAAGCATTTTATTGTGTGTAGAGGGACTTGCTTTTTCTAAGAAAAACCAAAGTATGATATATTT
Organism: Neophocaena asiaeorientalis asiaeorientalis; assembly: GCF_003031525.2. Classification (NCBI taxonomy): domain Eukaryota; kingdom Metazoa; phylum Chordata; class Mammalia; order Artiodactyla; family Phocoenidae; genus Neophocaena; species Neophocaena asiaeorientalis. The sequence goes on along the minus strand of NW_020185324.1, from coordinate 8,578,962 downwards.
GTTATCTCTGATCTCTGTTTGCGATGAGGGCCCTAAGCTTGAAGGATAGAACGATATCTGAAATATCAGTGAATTACTTCTTGTTATTGCTAATAGCCTGGTGATATTTGATTATACTGTTCTATGATTTCCTCATTTCTTTCCCATCATATTCTTAGTTTCTTCAGTTTTCCTGATGTAGCTGCTATTTACCTGATTCATTTCGAGTAAGTTTGACTTGGTTGGGGGCCCGCCCTCTACTGCCTAAGTTGTCCTGCTTCAGTAAATTTAGAAAACCCCCAACCAGTGTCCAACTTGAAATAAAGAATCAAAGAGAGAAGTACTAGTGATCGGGTGGAAACCAATTCTCTTACTTATAATTTTGCTTTTTCTCTTTTCCTCAGTTTGCTTTAGATTTATTTATTCATTCGTGAAACCAGTAACCAGTGTGTGTGTGTGTGTGTGTGTGTGTGTGTGTGTGTGTGTGTGATCACGTGTCCCTGCTACATGGAAAGCTTTGTGCATAATGGTAGGGATATAAAGATTTAAAAAAGTGTGGTCCCACACCAGCTTGTAATCTACTTTCAGAATTCATGGCTCACTTTTCAGAACTCTCTCAAGCAATATTCTCAGATTTTAGCTCCAGGCAGGAAGTAGCGCTTAAGAATATGGACTTGTACCCATGTTCAGATCCTGCCTCTGCAGTATAGGTGTTCTGACCATGTGCAAGTTACAAATCTCTATGTGCCTCTCATCTGTAAAATGAAGATGGAAAATGGCACACACTTGATACGGTTATCATAAGGATTAGAGAACTCGCAAAGCATTTTGAATAATAGGATTAAATATTCACTAAAAGTTGTGCTTTTTTCTCATCAACTTGCATCATTTCCAAATTAGAAGCATCCATGTTTAGATCTCTGTGGACATTGATGATCCCATTAACTTTATGATTTGAGCAGTATCTTTTAAAAATGTAAATATGTATCATTATGTATGCAATTATGCCTCCAAAGGGCATTGACTGACACATTTGTGTATTTAATACTCCCTCTAGTAAGTGTTTACTGGACACATTTCCTGTGTCGAGCATTGAGGTAACTACTGGATATACAATGGTGAGATAAAGAGATACGATCCCTGCCCCAGAGGGCTTAAACTCTAGTGGGATAGACAAATATTTAACATTAATCTCAAAACGTTCATACTTTCTAACTGTGATAAATGTTTTGAGGGAAGAGAATAGGGAGGTTAGTGTCTCAGCTATTCAGAAGAGCAATAAAAGGCGTTATTAAGGAGCAATTTATTTCTTGTTTATTGTGAAATAATTTTAGACTTGAAAGAAGTAAAAATTGTACAGGAATTTCCCAAGTACCTTTCACCCATATTTCCCCAGTAATGATATATTATGTAATAACATTACATTATCAACATCAGGAAATCAATATTAGTATGATACTATTAACTAACTACAGATTTTACTAGCTTTTACATCAATATATTTTTGTAAAGGTGTAGTTCTGTTAAGTTAGATCACATGTATAGCTCTGAGGGAATGATTTTTGAGCTAGCACCTGTTGGATGAATAGACATTAACTAAACTACACCTGAAAGAGCTGTTAAGTTTCAAGAAAGAACATGCTCTTATACTGCAAGACCGGATAACCTAGTGTATTCTGGTGACTGAAAGAATGGATGTGACTGGATCGCAGATGCTGAGAAGGAGGAAGTAATCAAATAAGGATAGACAAATAAGCAGGACCATCTAATGCAAGGCTTTAGAACTTGTTCAAGGTCTCGGTTTTTATTCTAAGGACAACTGGGGGAGTGACAGCAGAGATGTAAAAAAACATCTGTGTGGTAGCAGGGTAGAGAAATCCTCTGAAGCCAGGCCAGCCAGAGTGGCCTTGAGATCTTTTAAGGGTCTAGTTGAATGTTAAGGAAAAGAAGGGGAACAGGGGAGAAGAGTGGTGGAGGTTAGGAAGGCCAGACCGCCTTGATACTTAAGAAATAATGTTAGTTGACTTTTATTGAGCTACAGTCTACTAAAACCTGAACCACCTACAGATTATTATAATTCTGAGTGAAAGAGAAAGCCAAGCTAATGAGGGACATGTAATTTTTTATCTTTTTATTTATTTATTTATTTATTTATTTATTTATTTATTTTTGGCAGTGTTGGGTCGTCGTTTCTGTGCGAGGGCTTTCTCTAGTTGCGGCGAGCGGGGTCCACTCTTCGTCGCGGTGCGCGGGCCTTTCACTGTCTCGGCCTCTCTTGTTGCGGAGCACAGGCTCCAGACGCACAGGCTCAGTAGTTGTGGCTCACGGGCCCAGTTGCTCCGCGGCATGTGGGATTTTCCCAGACCAGGGCTCGAACCCTTGTTCCCTGCATTGGCAGGCAGGTTCTCAACCACTAGCGCCACCAGGGAAGCCCCCAATTTTTTATCTTTAACATGCCATTTTTTTCCAAAAGTATATCACTGCTCATTCTTATGATTTCTCTTTTTGTTTGTTCAGGTAATTTTTTAAAACTTACCTTTATGTTAATATATTTTTTAAAAAAAAATACGGCGGAATCCAGAATCAGTTTAAAACTGTGAATGAAGTTTAAAACCTTACTAGAATGGGTATTTCAATTCAGTTTCTGTTCTCCAGTGACAGTTTTAAATTCACTCTACGAGGTGTGATGGATTTTGCATAATCACAACATAGTGTTGTGATAATTGTTTTATACTCCATTTATTCAATGAGACATTAAAATACACTAAGTACTTATATCTTCAGATTAAAAAATAGCACACAGTGCATTACTTTTGAGCTCTAAGCACAGAAAGTATAACGAGCCAATTAAACTTAATATATTCTAGTAGCTTTTCTTTTCTTTCTTAGTTGTTGTTTTTGCTGTATTCAAGTTGCTTATAAAGGAGTGAGAGAAAAATAAACTGCTGTTGTTTGTCTGCCATTAAAAGGGCAGACCTGAAGTGCTGCTTTTTGCCCATTGACCAGATCGCTGGAACTATCTGTATTATTCGTGCAGCATGGGATTTTAAAATGTTTTTTTACCTAAAGACAGATCTTTTTGGTAATGACAAACGTGTTTAAAAACATAAAAACCTGCTTTTTCTCAATACACCTTTAAAGATTTTTAAATTGTTTTATATCTGGTCAGGTTTTTTACGAACCTCATTTTAACGGGTAACAAAAGTTTACAACTTGATTTTTCAAAACAGTTAACAAACTGCAACCACCTGTTAATAAAGGTGTTAAGATTATAAAAAAGAGCAGGGAAGGCATTCATTGCTTTCAGCTGTAGTGATTTCAGGTTGCTACAAACACCTCTTTAATGTCCATACGTATCCTTTAAAAGTAAATTTAAATCACAACATTTAATTTAAAAGTAATAGTTCATTCGGTAAATGACTACTGTGTGCCCCAAACAAGCCAGATCCTGATTTCGTGTTACCACAGAATTTCCATTCTAGTTGGAGTGGGGCTGGGCGGGGAGGGAAGAAACATGCAGCAAGACAAGGTTATGGACAAAAGATAAATGAACAGTGTGGCTTTGATAGTTACGAATGCTGCAGAGATTATAAAACAGGGTGATGTTCTGTGAGAGCACGGGGGGGATGTTAGGGGAGGGGACAGGGCATTCCTTCATTTTGTATCAAGGAAGGTGTTGCTTAGTGAGACCCAACACTTAAGCTGAGCGATGGGACAGCACCAGCCATGAAGAAGTGGAGTTCAGTGCATCCAGGTGGATAGAACAGTGATTCACAAAAGCCTTATGGAAAGAAGACTAGTGTGTTCAAAGGACAAAATAAGGCCTAGGAGACTGAAGCATAGTGAGTGGGAAGACATAGCTAAGAGAGCAGGAAGGGGCTAAACCATGTGTCCCTGTAGGCCTTGGAAGGAGTTGGATTGCTCAGCCAGTATGTAGGGAAACAGATCTATTCTTGGGATATCTACCTATGAAACTTGAGTTGGGCAGCACTCTCCTCTACTGGGACAAAATAAATATTTCTTTCTCAAATAGTTCTTTGAAGGGTTGGTACAGTCTCTGATCAGGTTATAAATTCATTTTCTAAACTGCTTGACTGAAATTTCCTTTGTACCATCCAATATAGACTTTGAACACTAAAGGCTTTGGTTAACAAAAGCAAAAATATCTGCTTTTAGCTCTTTAGCCTGGCCAGTTTTCCTTTTCTTTTATAGTAGATGATATTTCTACATTGGCAACATATAATTAAGTCTACACTTCATTTCATCAGCATCCATAGCTGGAGAGGACTAAGGAGGGTACAAATGAAAAGCAGAGCTGTAACTGGAAGGCGATGGCCAACATACATTTGTAGAGAAGAAGGGAACTTGAATAGGGCTTTCCTCTGTATGCTTCCATTTAGTCAAGATTATAGAAATAGGATTCCTAAGTGATTCCTATATGGAAAGTATATCCTCTATATCGATGAAATAATTTTAATAAACTCTTTCCTGGTAAACCTCTTTTATTTGGAGGAAAAACTATCGCTTATGTGATTTAACATATTTAGACTTAGTTTTAAGCCCAGTGGGGTTGTAGGGTAATACATAACATAAGGATTATTAAACCATAACTTAAATGTGTTTTCTCTAAAATAGTACATGGGGTTAGCAACCAGATTTGGCTTAAATTCTTCTGACTCTTTGGGGATGCTAATAGCTCTTACAAGTTGCTGTGAGATTTAAGTGAAATCCTATATGTAAAGTGCTGTGAGTGCCTGATGCATGGCAGGTATTCAGTAAAGGTTCATCTTTATCCCACTGTATAAACCATAATGCCTGAGGTATACGTTGAAATCAATTATCTAGCATTTTCACCTATTGAGATGATTTTCGGTTCAAGGAATGAAGCAGTATATACCTTTGAGCAGCAATAAACAAAACATAACAAAAAAGCATACATATCATAGATTACTATTATAACTTACAGGCTGAACTCAGTGAAATCTCTCCTTACTATGTTTATGCCATCAGTGTAGCCCAGGGTTTGTCAAGCTTAACACTATTGACATTTTGGGCTGGGTAATTCTCTGTGTTCTGTGGGGACCACCCTGAGTATTGTAGGACGTGTAGCAACAGCCCTGGCTTATACCCAGTAACACTCTAGCCCCCAGGTGTGACAACCAAAATGTCTTCGGACATTGCTAAATGTCCCCTGGGGGGCAAAGGCACCTGTGGTTAAGAACACTAACAATGTGTAAGCTCTGGTACAGAATGCTGGTACAGAGATTAGAAGAGGGAGATTCTGCCCTTCTAACAAAAGGGGGAAATTTTATCAGAAATACGATAGGCCTTTTGTAAGTTCTTAAGATCAGCTATGCAAATTGATAAAGCTAAATCATATTTCTGTTTAATATCTGTTTAACCAGAAACAGATTTCCTAATTGCTTTATGTCTCAGTTTTGTTGTCTGGCATGATAATTGTAGGGTTGCTATAAAGATTAACTATCTTTTTTTTTTTTTTAATGGAGTATGATTGCTTTACAATGTTGTGTTAGTTTCTACTGCACAATGAAGTGGATTAGCTATATGTATACATGTATTCCCTCCATGTCCAATGACAGATGAATGGATAAAGAAGATGTGGTACATATATACAATGGAATATTACTCAGCCATAAAAAGGATAGCTCAAACCGGGTCATTTATAGAGACGTGGATAGACCTAGAGTATGTCATACAGAGTGAAGTAAGTCAGAAAGAGGAAAACAAATATCCTATATTAACTCATGTATGTGGAATCTAGAAAAACGGTACAGGGCTTCGCTGGTGGCGCAGTGGTTGAGAGTCCACCTGCCGATGCAGGGGACACGGGTTCGTGCCTCGGTCGGGGAAGATCCCACATGCCGCGGAGCGGCTGGGCCCGTGAGCCATGGCCGCTGAGCCTGCGTGTCCGGAGGCTGTGCTCCGCAACGGGAGAGGCCACAACAGTGAGAGGCCCGCGTACCGCAGAACAAAAAAAGAAAAATGGTAGAGATGAACCTACTTCCAGGGCAGGGATAGAGACACAGACGTAGAGAACGGACATGTGGACACAGGGGAAGATTAACTATTAACCAATGTAAGGTGCTTAGAAGTATGCCTCACACATAGTAAGCACTAAATAAATCTTAGCCATTGTTATTATAACAACATACATAGTAAGTGCTAAATAAATCTTAGCCATTGTTATTATATCAACAATGTATTTAATAGTATATTAATTTAAAGATATTATTTTTATTTTACTTTATTTTAGCAATAAAATCCAATTTTATCTCATAGCAATGATCATGATAATACCTTCCCCTGTATAATTTTTAAACATTTTATATCTTTAATCTAACTTGTTCCTGAATACTCTAGGAGTAGGGAGGATACATTTTATCATCTTCACTTGTCAGATAAAAGAAACCAAGGGTCAGAGCAGATGACCTGCCTGGAGCAAAAAGGTGAGTAGGTGATGGAGAAGACCCTAGAACTCAGCTCTTTTGACTCCTGTCCAGGGAAGAGGCAGAACAGTTGAAAAGAGCAGGCACAAGAGCTCAAAATGCATAGTGGCCAGAAACGTGGACAAAGGGCCAAAACGATGCCACCACCATGGCAGGTGCCAGAGGTGCATGTCCATTGTATTGTGCTGGAACTTCATTAATAGCAGAGTGAGGCTTCAGAATCACAGAAGAAAGATTATACCATGTCCACAGTTTATACATTGTGTAAGAATTAGAGAAGCATTGAATGACTTTTAGAAAGGCTTTTGTCGTGTTTCAGTTTTAAAAAAAAAAAAGAAGAAAATACTATCAATTTGTAAATGTTTGCATTCTGTGCAACTAGTGTTTTATTATAAAATGATTTTCATATTTCATTAGGCTGACTTCTTGCTCTTACCCATCAGTTTCATTTGAAATTGTCGGCGGTAAGATTTTATCACCATAATCATGATGTGACCATCAATCCTCTTAGTCATATTCTGGTGGATTGGAAATCACAGCCCAACTATTTCATAGCTCCTCTCAAGGTGGAGTCGGATTCTCCTCCCCTTGAATTTGGGCTGGTTGCTTGAGGTGCTTTGACCATTGGAATGCTGCTGAAGTGATGCTGCACTTGTCCTGGACCTAATCCTTAGGCGTCTGGGAGCTTCTACTTCAACTCTGTGGCACCTGGAGTCATCATAGAAAGGTGCCCAGCTGTCTTGCTGGAAGGACCCTGTGGAGAGAAAGAAATGCCCAGACAGCTCACACATTTTGTAGCCTTCCAGGTGAAGTGCCCGATAGGTGAATTAAGCCATCTTGGCTTCCCAGCCAGAGCCCATCCTCCTGGTGATGGCAAGTCACGGGAGTGACCTGAAGTGAGAAGAGGAGAGCTGCCCAGTTGAAGCCTGCAAGGCAGAATCCTGTGCAGAGAAATGTTTGCCTTAAGCAAGTTTTGAGGTGGTGTGAAACACAGCAATAGATAACTGGAATACATGGTGATTGTTGTCATCAAAACGAAGCACCTACCAGCTTGAGCGCCACCTTGGACCTGTTGTTGCTTTATTCCTTCTTCTCTTCTGGCTCTGTACCACAGATGACATTCTAAACAACAAGCGTTTAAAGGCAGTCCTTGCTTGGGTAGATGAACAGGTTGATATACAGCAGTTAAAGCCCTACCTAGTGCTAAAATTCTGAAATCTTCCCACATTTTGCATGCCTTTCAATCAGAGGTTGGCAAATGATTTTTGTAAAGGACCATATAGTAAACATTTTTGACTTTGTGAGCCACACAGTCTCTGTAACAACTCTCCAACTCTGAGTTATAAGAAGAAGACAGCCACAGACAACACATGAACGCTTGGGAGTGGTGGTGTTCCAATAAAACTTTATTTACAAACCCTTACAATGAGCCAGCTTTGGGCTGAGGGTCATGGCTTGATGACCCCTACTTTTGACCTTACTCACAAGTTCTCCCCAGATAGTGGTGAATGGTGAATTTTTATAAGCAGAAGACCTTGTTTTAACCTGGTGAGATTAGTTAGGGGAAAGAGACGCATTTGATTAGCCTCTTTTAGCATGGTGCTCTGTTAGTAATGTTTATTGGGAGCAGATTAATTAGAATAAATAAGTTCAAGGAGCACATCTCTTGATAAACAGAGAAGTTTAATAGCACTTAACCTTTAGCATTTATGTGGAAGAAGCTTTGCATGTTACTGTGCTTTATGTCTTTGGGGGGTGCTTCAGGTACTTGGCTGTTAGTGCCACTTCAAATTGCAAACTCCTGACAAATGAATAATTTATTAGCTGTGGGATAGTTTTCATTGCACCGTGAGCCTGACATTTGGAGCTATGAACATCTTAAATATGGAGAAAAAAGTGCTGGGAAGTGTTAACGTTTGATGGGAATGTTGTAACAGGGTCTGTAAAGAAACAGGTTTGTAATCATGGGTATTGAAGTCTGATATTGGTTTCATAAAGGCAAGCAAAAGCAGAAACATCATGGTGAATTTGATCACATCACGGGTACTTCTGGTATACATGTCCTCTGTACCATCTCAGTGCTCATAAATCCAAAGCAAAATAAAACTCTAACAAGAAGGCACCATTGATCCAGCAGCAATGCTCAGAAATAACGCTTATGGATCCACGATGTCACGAAATGGAAAGGCCTTCATTGGGCACAAAGAGGGGGCAGTTTGCAATTGATTGCAGTTGGAATCCCTGACTCACATGGGAAACTTTAAATTACCAACTATTGCCAGTTTGTCCTGGCAGCTAGTAGAAGGCACAAGTTTCTGAAGAAGTAGGAAGGGCATAACTACATTCTCATAAGGATGGATGTTGTTTAGAGTTGAATGAAGAAGGAGGACTAATTAGATTAAACAAAAATCTTGGCTGAATATGAAGGATGATGAGTAATGGTTACGTCTATTTGACTATGGAGTAAAATCTCAAGGGAAAGGATGAGAGGCCCACCGCATGAATCATTGGAACTGGGTGGCAGAAACCACCGTGGAGAACTACTGTTTCTGAAATAATCAAGACGACATCAGCAAAGAGATATAAAAAGATCATTTAACAACTGCAAAACACGTAATTCTTTTTGCATTTTAATTGTACTGATTTGGACTGAGAGATGGAAACAGGAAGGATATTACGATAATTATAATAAAACAATTGTTTGTATTCTGGGATCTCTTTTCTCTACAGAGTTTGCAGTTTAACAAATGGATCTGACGCCACTGTTGGGCAGGGAATAAATTGGCTCACTTCCCTTTGGTGTATTTACTCAGGCCACCAGGCTCCTCTTTGTGGCCTAAGAGAAGCTTACACACATTAATGCACAGTCACCAGCATTCTGCTTAGCTCAGGAAGTGCTTTCTGTTTTCCCACCTTTGCTAGTATTCTCTCCTTCTCCCTTTCTGACCGCATAGCTTTTCTATTCCACATCTTACCTACTCTTCCAGCTCCATCTTTTCTGCCATCTCCATCCACTCTTATTTAGACCCAACTGTGTCCCAGGTACTTGTAGGTAACAAAAAGACTGAGCTAAGTCACTTCTCAGAATAGTGGGAGAGGCAATAAAGAGATAATTGCAGCGTAGGGAGGTATGTGCAGTAGTAGACGTATGCATAAGGTTACTGTTGAATTTGTAGGGAACATGAGGAGGGCTGGTGGTGACAGAAACATACCGGAGGGCACTAAGGCAAAGCTAAGGAGCTTGGAGCTTGCCTGGTAGATCAGTGATTCTCAACCGGGTGATACTTTGGAATCACTTGAGGATAAAATATAGCTGTCTCGGCCTCACACTGAGCATTTAAATCAAAATATATGAAAGTAAGGATCAAGCATAGGTGTTTTTAAAACATGTCCCTCAGTTAGTTCTCAAACCCAGCCCAGCATTACCACCTAATAAGGGAAGCAATGAAAAATTTTAAACTGGGAAACATTGTGGTCCAACTTGCATTTTTGATAGATCACTGATAGTTGGGTAGAGGATGAACTTGAGGGTGAGTTGCTCTAAAAGCAAGTAGGATGAGGGTCATGATGGTCTCAAGTGTGGCTGTGGTTATACGGTAAAGAAGGGCCAGATACAAAAAATTTTTAAGAGGATTAAAAACTTGCAGGAATTGGGGATGGATTGGACTTGGTAAGTACTGAATGAGTCATACAGGAACAGCTAGAGAGGAGAAGTAGCCAGAAGAGTAGGTACTTCTTTGTGTATTTCTCTTCCACCCATCCCTCCTCTGTCAGTACATCTCATGCACTTCATTATGGTTTTTGTGTCTCTACTAACAGTTATCGTAGTTGCCATATATCACTTTGAGACAGACTTAATAGAGAAATTCTAATTTTAGTTTGTCTAAAGTTCCCACATTCCATGCCCCGGGGGGCAAATGTATTTACTCATTTCCGATCCTGCCTCTGTGCCCTTGTCCCAAAACTGGACCTTGAATACAGCCAGGGGTAGCAAATTCAATGCCCATAGTGACCAGTCAAGTAAAATTCATTATTGAAGCAGCAGTTCAGCTCTTTGGAAAGTTTGTGCTGGATTTCGTGAGAGAAGCAGCGACCCAGCCTCTTCTTACCATTCGGGAATGCATGTCCAGGATTTTCTGATTTTCCTAGAGAAGCTTGAAGTCCAGACTTATAGGTGAAATATCCCTAATTTTCACATATTTACTTGAATTAAAAATCATTAAGCAACAGTAACACTGAGGCTAAAGGAAAAACACCTTTGGGATGGATCTGGTGTGGGACCACAGGTTTTCAGTCTGTGTGTAGAGTCTCCGTAGAAGTTTGTAAATTTGAAATGAATAAAATTTCTCAAACCCAACGGTTTCCAACCCTTTCTGTGGTTAACAATAGCAGAAAATTTAACAAAGCACCAACAGCAAACATTTGGGCTGATTTTGTTTTTGGAAAGTGAATTAGAGAATGGATTCCATTACCAGGTACCTCACACTGAAATATAAAGCAGAAGAGCAAATTTAAAGTACTTTATCTGCAATTGTATAGATACTTCTGGAGAATGCGAATTGGGGATGATGAATTATTTACTTAAATCTTTCTGTCCCCAGTTTTGTACATTCTAAGCAGGCCAGGTTTAATGACCTCAGGTGGCCCCTCATCGCCTGAGGCTGGGGAGAGAGGCTCCCACTCCCTCCTGATTTCATCTATCCCCTGGTGTCGAGCCAGCGTGGTTGCTGGAGCTCCTTTTTCTCTCAGGGGCTGCTCTGGCTACCTAATGTGAAGCCTCAGAATGTTTAAGGCTAAAGAGCAGTTGAACGGTTGTTCAGCCAGGGAATTAGCATTTCAAAGGCCAGTGCTCAGGAGGGCACTGCCCAAGTGAGCAGCTCGGTGGAAACAGACAAGTTTACTCATACAGTCCTGTCTGGGTAATAAGATATTTCATTGAAAATGACTTTGCCTTTGTAGGAAGGCTAAAGATTTGGTATTAAAAGTTTTTGCTTTATCCGTTTTGATGGAATTCTTTCTAGAATGAACCTTGCACCACTTCATTAATAAACAGATCAAATGAAGCATGATTGTTGCTTGATCATTTATTTGGGTGACATTCACCAGGAATATCAGTTTTTTTCTATTTCCTTCTGTTATATTGAAATGTCCTGAAGAATTACTGTGGTATATAGTTGGCTGGACTGCTGCATTTTTGCAGGTCTGTATATGTTTTATAATTTTAGTCTGAAGAAATATGGTATAGTGGAAAGGCATTAGCTTCTAAATAAAAATACGTGGGCTTAGATCCTGTCTTTTGCTATTTACTAGGTGGGTGGTCTTGGGGAAGTATATTAACCTCTCTGAGCATAATTTTTTTATTCAGTTAATATGTATTCTACACCTACTACCTGCCAGCATTTTGCGGGTTGCTGGGAATTAGATAGTAAGCAAGATGAACCCATGTCCTGCTATAGCTTCTAATCTAACCTTAGATTTTTTTCATCTGTCAAACAAGGAGAAGAACCTTATCCCACACTTGTTTCATGGGGCTTAACTGTGATAATGTGGGTTAGGTACCTGGCAATGATTAGGGGCTCATAATTAGTAGACGTAGCTGCAGGATTTGCTTCTCCCTCCTGTGCTTATTTGCCAGTGCCTTCTAATTCATTACACAAAGCTATTTATACAAAGCTGTTTTCTTTCAGAAATCTTTTTTGCTCTCACATTGTAATTCACAGATGTTCAGGTCTTGAAGTCTGAGCTTCTTCCTTTTCTCCTTTATGAATGTTTTGCCTGCATGGTCCATAAGTCATTCATTCATTCCAGAGATATTCCTATACTAGGTTTCTGGGATACACTGTTCAGTGACCCAAACAACAACAGAATCTTGCACCATGAAGGTCACCTTCTAGGAGGCTCAAAATTATGCAGAGGCCAGAGTAGAGGAATCGGGACTGTGTGTGTGTGTGTGTGTGTGTGTGTGTGTGTGTGTGTGTGTGTGTGTTTAAGTGTAAGAGGGGGGATTCCGATACAATTTAAAATTGGGTGGTCAGGTCAAGGTAGACTTCATTGAGAAGGGGGCAATTAAGCAGGTTTGAAAGAAGGTGGCAAGTTAGTCGTGGTGGGGGTTAGTATTCTAGGCAGGAGCCAGTTCAAAGACCCTGGGGCAGGAGCTTGCCTGGCATGGCCTAGGAAATGCAAGGGGAATAAATGGAACAAGGGGTTAGAAGGAGAGACACCTGGTACGTAGAACCTATAATGAGGAGAATCAACCTAGCTGGGAATTCAGGTTCCTTGGAAGCAGTAGTGAGTTAAGATCCTGTTGGCGATGGTAAGAGCCTCCAAACAGAAAAACTGCTTGTGCCAAGGCCCTGAAGCCAGGGGAACCTGACTAGTGTCTGGAAAGGACCAAAGAAAATGGGACTGTAGCAAAGGAAAATGGTAAGCTATTAAAGTAAGAAGGTGAAGGTGACTATATTTAGGTCTGATCAGGATTACTCTGGTTACTCTGGAAAATCTGTGGTGGCTCTTGATGACAGTGGCGATTCAGGTGCAAAAATCCTCTCCTAAAGCGACAGATTTCCATTCATACAAAGCAAAATAAATTAGAAAGAAAAAGGGGATTATGTAGACCATCTCTTTAGGTTTGTGTCCCACTTTTTACCTGATCCACTCACATTTCCTTAGGCTGTAGACACAGGGCCAGGCATTCATTATTATGGCCAGTGTAAATTTACCAGCATACTCTTACCTGTAGCGTTCTGATAGATTGACTGATGCAAAGTCTGCTGCTGAGTTACTGTGGACCTCACAGGGAAGGCCTTCGTAATTCTAGCCATAGTCCTTCAAGTCTGAGGCAGTGGATACAAGTTTTAGCTGGATGAGATGGGCACTCAGTTCCGAAACAAACCAGATATGAGAGTTTAAATGAGATATTTGTATGAGCCTGAAATTCTGGCACTGGCCTATTAGTCATGTAGGAGGAGTTGTGAGGAATTTTTTTCCGCCCAAGTCTTTAACTTCTAATTCTCTCAAGTCCTATTTTATAACTAAATAAAAAACACACACTCCCATAGGTTTCTAAGAATGCATTTATTTATTCTGACATTTTTGACATACTTAGGAATCAGTATTGTTTTTGTACATTCAAATTTTATTAACATAAACCCAATACAGTAGAATTAGGTGCATCTTAGCTAGAGGATCAGCTGTCTGATTAAGTTGATTGTTTGCTGCTGGGACTACCCCGGCACTGCTGCACTTTCAGCTCACTTTGCCCTTGGCTTTGTCACTGTCCATTGTTCTGGATCCATGAAGCAATTCAATCTCTGTCCACTTTCAGGCAGCCTTTCATTCCTATGCTGCCCGGCATCCTTCTAAAAAAAAAAGATAAAAAGACAAACAGTGCTTAAAATAACACCTGTAAAGATTTTTACAAAGCCTTTCAGATTTTAAGACTATCTTATGTTGTTTATTATTAAATACAGCCACACAATCGATAAAGAGCAAATCAAAATATTTGCTATAGAAATGACAAAAATATAAACCTCTTTTGGTAATGACTTTTTTTTCATTCAGAACGAGAAAATGCTGTTATTATAGACTATGTTTAGCTTTACAGTATCCAGTCAAAACACTATTTTCCCAAATTACTTAGGACAGCTCTTTCCCCATCTCCTTCAGTCTAGTTACGTGATACATCTGTAAGGCAGTTAGATTGATTTGTCACAGTCTGCATTCCATCTACCCCCTTACTTCCTGGTTGATTTTTTAAAATTTATGTACAGTAAAATCCATTCTTTGTGGTATACAGTTCCGTGAGTTTTGACAGATGCATAGAGTTGTATATCCACCACTACAGTTACATAGCAGTCGCTTTACCCCAGAAATTCCTTCACACCACCCCACTATGTAGCCTTTTGGCTTCCACCTTTTTTCATTTAGCAAAATGCACTTAAGATTCATCCATGTTTGTTGCATGAATCAATAGATGGTTGCTTGAGTGGTATTGCATTGTATATATACACAGTTTGTTTATCCATTTACCAGTTGAAGGACATCTGGGTTGTTTCAAATATTTAGTGATTATGAATAAAGCTGCTATAAACATTTACGGACTGGTAAAAAATAAATTTTAATCAGTCTCTGGTGCAGTGGTTCTGGGGACTTTCAAAAATAACAAAAAACACAGATGTCTGGGCCCCACTCCCAACCAGTTGAATCAATTTCTGTGGATAGGGCCTGGGTTAATGGTTTTGTAAAAGCTCCCCAGGTGGTCCTCTTCTGCAATCAGGGTTGAGAATTAATGCTTGGAAACATGTGATTATTGTATTTTTGGTAAATCAGCTCTCTAGGGTTTTCTTTATTATTTTTACTTGGCTTGGTTTAGTAATTATATTTAGGTAATATAAGATTATGCTTCAAATTGGTTGTTTCTCTTAAGGATTTAATTTCATTTCAAGGCGAGAGTTACTGTATGCTAATTAAACCTTTTTAAAAGTGCACTTACTGAGGTTTTAAGTAGTCATGATAGAAATATATTTATAATATGCCAATTATATCCCTCAGGAATATTTTAATAATTATATATTTCATTAAAAGGAGTACTTGTTAGTTATATAGTATAATTATATGTTTGAATAAACCAGCACTAGAACTAAATGAGCTTCCTTAATTACCAAGACAATTATTTTATATTGCTGGTGAAATATATTATTATCTTATATATATTGGTAATGAGTTCTTACAATGTTTGAAAACGGTATTTAACAACAATTTAATCAATTATGTTGAGTTAAAGAGTGAAACAACATTAAAATCATTATGAATTGGGCAACTGAGATATTTTACATTAAAATAAAGACATTTTTACATCAAGTATAAATTACATAAGAACACAGGGGGGTTTAAAAATTTCCCTGAACCAACTGAAAATGTTATTTGAAAGCTATGTGCTTTGATGATCAAAATGCTTACCAAGATGAATTTTCAGTTCTGTCTTAACTCTAAGCCTAGTTTTATACAGTTGATGGAGATCCTAAGAATAATCCTGTGAGCACCACATGTTAGAAGGTCCTTCACAAGTAAAGTTGTAAGAAATAAAGTCTTGTCTTTAAGATCTAATTAACTTTATTCAGTAATTCATGAGAGGAGCATCACCCCATCTAATAACTAGAAGGGTACTCCAGAAATAGTCATTTTAATAAAAGACTTCTCTGCAGTATTTAAGTAGATTCTGTTTACGTGAATAATTGTGAATTCTGATTTTAAAACACATTCATGATAAGAAATGAAACTTAATGTTGATATTCTCTTGATGTAGCTCTTACATTCTAATGCTGATGACCATGAGCTATTTACATATTTGCCCAAGGACATTTGGGAGAGCCAGGACTTTCAAAGGTGTGCTTTCCGGCAAAGGGTGGCAAAGAAACTCATTACTAGGGACACATAACGCCCACTATTGCCCCACACCTCCCCAAAAGAAACCCAAAGCAACAACTTTCTAGTATTGGTACTAGAAAGAGCTAACATGTGTTGAGCAGTTCGAATGTGCATGCACTGTGCTGCATGAGGGTTATCTCATTTAATCATTCCACCACACCTGTGCTTTAAAAACCGTTATTATCCTTGACTATAAGATAGGGTAAATCACAGATTAGAGAGGTTAAGTATCTTGTCCTTAGTAAGTTGCTGTTTATAATACAGTGGTAAAGCCCTGATTCATACCTGGATAGTCTGACTTCAGAGACCATAGACTTGATTGCTATGCCACATTCTGTTAGGCATCATTTGCCCCATTCTACTAAATTTAAAGGAACCCTATTCTGTGCTCCCTTCACACCCCTTACTTATTTTATAATGCTAGACACATTTTTTTTTTTTTTCTTTTTGATTCCTGTATTCCTGTATGTGTATACACATACCCTCCCATTAGGGTCTAGATGCCTTCTTCCCTGTTCCAGGAGCATTTGAACATTGCCTGACACTCAGTAGGCTCTCAATAACTGCTTGGCTGATTAAAGAACAGATGTAAATTTCATACAGAGTATCCATTATGTTGGGTTGAGATCCCCTCTTCATTTCAGAGGTGCCTCAGAAGGCTTTTGGAAACTCAGTCAGTTCTCTTGCTTGGTGCAGAGCTGGCTTAGTCTGTAAGGTATAAAATCCAAGCACCTTTCATCCATGGGTAAATTTGAATTTACTCTGTAAGTATAATGCGTTAATAATTACAAAACGCTGTACAAGGAAACCCGCTCTATGACTTGGCTTTGTTCTGAAAGAGAAAAATCACAATTAATGAGGGATGAGGTGAGTGGGACCGATTATGACACTGTGGTCTGCATGGTAAGTTGTTTTTTTTTTTTTTTTTTGCCTTGGGAAAGAGTTACTTAAAATTTTTCATTCTAGATGATAATTACTGATCATGCTATAATAGTGACCATGATTAAACAAGATAGTATGAGGTCTTTTGTCTCTTTGAGGAACACCCATTATAACTAGGGAATCAGACTATAAAACCTTAAATTCCAAAGTAGAATTAGAAGGTGGAAAGGAAGAATGTCTAGAGCTTTGACTACTCTTGGCTTCAGGGTTGTGCCCCCTCCTTCTTACTTCTTGTTCTTTCTTATGAAGTCTATAAATTTTATGAGGCTATACTAAGTAATTTAAGGAATAGTTTCCCCAAGAACAGTGTAAGCAGGGAACACTGCTATTTTCTCATCGATTTTGAAAAGCTTTCTATTCTTACATGCTTACTTTGAAGTAACTCAAATCACGGAAGCAGGGTGGCCAAAGGGACACATTTCTGTCTTTGGTCCATCGCTTGCTTTAGAGAGACCGAATTCCATTTAAAATCTGCAATTCTGATGCAGTGTTAAATATCCACTGCCTATCCAGGTAACACCTTTTCACAACCTTCTGTCACCAAAGAATCATTCAGGTGAGCTTATATTTTTGCTTAAAATAGTGCAGGATTATATCCCCTTAATTTGTTCTATAATAGATCCGCGAATTTTATTGCAGCAACTAAGAAAAAGTGTTGTCCTTAAGGCTCTATGCTCAAAATAGAAAGTTTGGATAAAGCGAATTGATTGTAGGTTTGCTGTTGTTCATTATCTTAATTAGTCTGGGTAATTAAATCATTAATTGATTGAAGCTGATCTCTTGCTAACAGTAAAACTCAGTGCTTTTTTGCTTGATCCCATAAGAACTGCCATTTCAGTTCTTCATGCACCTCTTTTTTTGTGGCGTTTTGTGCTGTTGACAGACCCCCGACAGTGGGCACCATGTCACAAGAGGATAATACTAACCTGTGGACAGAGTTGCTGCTTATGAGCTGCATCTCAGTGGAATCAGGCAGCAGTCCCAAACTGGCTGTGGCTAATTAACACTGGACAGTAAACCACTGTGCAGATGCAATCCATTACGGAGACAATCCTGTCTGGCAATTAACTTTCATTGTTAGTTGTGTTTTGCTTGGGTACCTTTCTGAAACTGTGGATTTCCATCAAAGGGTTCTGACACCCCTTCCTGCCTGGCATATGCCCACGCATCTTTAGTCTTGCGCAGCAGTGTTCCAGAGGTGAGCACTTTTTCCTCATACTCAAATTCAGAGCCTTGGGATGATCACTCTGTTTCCTAAATACATGAAGTTCTTTTAAAACGTCAAAGCTGCCTTAGGGCGGAGGGAAGAGGGAGGGAAGATGCCGAGTTAGAAGGCTTCTAGTGAATTGGCAAAACCAGGAACACCTGTCTTCAGGTGCTGTAATATGAGATGTTTTAACAGAGCTATTTCAAGTCTGAAAAGTTGGCTTTTAAAACGAATCACTAATCCGATAATTACAATAACGCTAGAATCAGACTAAACAAAGGAAAAGGTAAGGCAGTAAGAAGTTGTTTTACCTTGGAATACATTTCAGACCTCCTTGTCAGTCCTATCCTATGTAATTTCAGAGGAACTTCTGTGGTAAGCTTGGTTACCAAGATCCCTTCAATACTATGAGGTTTTATTTTTTTTTTCTTTTGATGTTCTTTCTTATTATGTTCCTCTTGAGGAAAATTGTGGAAGTAATGAAATTCGTAACTGGCTTCTTTTCTCTTTTCTTGGACCAAATCTGGCAGTTACTTGGAAGAATTCAAGTTCTGTGATTTTTCTGGTTGATAATATAGCAGTAGTAAGGCAGCAAAAGTAGGTTGAAATGAATGCCTGGCTTGAAATTTACACATATGGATATTAACGTTGCCTGCATGCTCCTAATCAGAGTTAGCTGTTTTCTATTATTATTGACACAGCTTTCAGACAGCTCTGCTCTTGGAAAAATATAGCAAACAAATATGAGTCTTTTGTGCTGTTACTGAAAGAAATTCCTAGAAAATTATAGTATTATATCATGCATAGTTTACTGTGGCTACAATTTCATCCAATAAGCATTAACATGGGATGTATAGTTATAAAGACATTTTCTGTCTAGACATAAATATACTTTTTTTAAGACTCTTTTACATGAATATGATAAATTATGATTCTGTGTTCTCAGTATAATATGTGTTTAATTGTTTTCTAACCTAGGAAGCAGATATGTCTTATATATCCCTCTTTGCTGTTGCTTATTCTGTGTAATAAAGAGACAAGGAAAAGCTGGTGTAGAAATGGAAAGTGATGTTCTCTAAATAATCAGAAATAATTTAAAATGCAAAACTCTTATTAGTTGATACTTTAACCTTTGGGAATTTGTTTCTTATAGGTATTCTTCTGTTTGTATTTGTTTTAAAACAAAAAGATACTTTTGTTTCAAAATAGTTTTTAGAAAAGTGATTATACCTATTAAGAGAATCAATGTGTTTTACTTGCAGGAAGGACATGAATTTAAGTCTTTGGATGGGTGAGATGTCAGAGGATGAACCTTTTTAAAACTTAATGAAAATCAGAGGATTTTATGAGAGACATTGATAGGAGTATGTTGTAACTTGTTTTACATGGACATGGTAGATTTTATATAGTTATGACTTGTGACTAATAGTGAAGAAAGAAAGATGGCTCTGTGAACTCTTTGTTTATCAAAGGGAGTGCAGTTGATCAAGGTGAGAGAGGATGACAGCTTATACTCTGGTGGTCGCTGTGGAATTGGAGAGAAGTGGATATATGCCAGAAATGCTAAGAGAGATGACATAAATGAGAGTAAGTTAATTATTTTATCAGGGGTAAGAGATAAGAAAATGTCAAGGACGACTCCCAGATCTCTGTTATGAGCACCTAGTTGGGTGATGGTAGTATTTATTGAGATGGGAAGCCCTAGGGGGAAGGTGGAGTTGTTTGGGTTGAATGGAGAATCGTGAGCTTCATTTGGGACATACTGGATTTGACCTGCCTTTAAATAACCTAGTGGAAAAGCTAAATAAGCAACTGGATATGTGGATCCAGATATGAGAAAAGAGCTGTGGTCTGAAGTTAATCTCTTGAAGTTATAAATGAGAAGAGACAATATCACCAAAGGAGAGAATAAACAAAGACCAAGAGTTTAGGAGCCAATCCTTGGGGACCCCCTGTTTATAGAGGATGAGTATAGCAGGTGAGGTCAAGGGGGAACGGAGAAAGATAAACTATAGAATAAGGGGAAAATCCAGCTGGGTCATGTTTTAGAGAACAAGTGCATAGGTGTTTGGAGGAAAGATGCTCTGAGATGCTATTGAAGGGTCTGGAAAGTGTTTATTGAAATTTGGTGACATAGGGAATATTCATGACATTAGGGAGACTTTGGAGTGGTAGTAATGAAGGAGTGCAGTGGATTATTTGTTTAAGGGAGAGGTAGAATAAATACAGAGAATTCTGATTCATCCTCAGCTCGTAAACTCATAGCAGAATCTTTCTTTACGTAGTATCATAAGTACACATTTAACAAAAAGAAATCTTTAAGCTTCTAGGCCTCTAGACTTTTATCATTTTTCTTCCCTTTTCTGCTGATCTCTTCAAAGAAGAGTCAGCATATCACTGTACTGCATATTTGGTCTGGGGAGGAGGTCTAAATAGTTTTTCGGAATCACAACTGGTATCATCTCCAAAATACTGCTCCACGATCTAGTCTCTGACCAGCTCTTTTGCATTTTGTTTGATGAAACACTTATACTCCCACTCCAATTATGCTGATCTACTTAAAGTTCTCCAAGTAATTGGAGATTACATTTATAAATATTAAACATTTTTCCAGTCAGTAGGGTTGCTTCAGGACTGCTGAATCTGCCTGAAATGTTCTTCTCCCTCTTGTAATTGCCCCGCTTTTATTATGCCTTGCCTTAAAGACCCGAGGAGAGTCTCTTGTGTGCCTCTACTGCACACATTTCTGTAATAAAGCTTCCAACTGTCCTTTTCGTCCTCCCTCCCTCCCTCCCTCCCTTCCTTTCTTTCTTTTTTCTTCTTTTCTTTCTTTCTGTCCCTCTCTGGGCAGTAATTGAGGCAGTACTGTGGTAAACACATAAAACATTCAGGTAGGTTAAAATACTTTGGAGGGAGGGAATGCACATTATAAGAATTCAGGTAAAAAGGAAGAACAATATGTAGAGGACAGTAGGAATCTTTGGGAAATCATCATGCAGTAACATAGATACAATTATTGTCTCTCATTATAATAATTGAGTTAAAATTTTAGATGTGTTATTTTACCTTTCCAGGGTTGGATACTTTGTTTTACCCCAGGCAACTGAGGATTCTTAGTCCTTCTTTTTCCTAAATTATGGCACAAAGAAAAGTTTTGCCTTCAGTAAAAATCCCCGACTTGTATGTTTCTTCTTCATTTAGATTAAATTGTTGACAGGCAAAAAGGCAATGGCATTTACAGGTTAGAGACACCTCAATTAAACATAATTAGTGTTCTAGCAGCTCCAACACTGGCTAAAAATTCTTTGAAAGCAATATGTCAGGTTTAATGCACCTTTGGTTTTCTTTTTGGTGTTTGTTCGCTGTTTAGTGATGTTAAAATCAAAGGTTTTTCTCTAATTACTCCCCATGAAAAGTCCCCCCCTCCCCCTGCCCCGACCCCGTGTACTTCTAGATTCAATGGCCTGTCTCTTTTTAAAAATGAATGAAAACAATGATGATGACTGAAGCTCTGTAATACAATGTATTATTTTCCCCACTCCTTAGAAATAATAAAATCACATCATAATACATCTTTGCTATTAACAACTGTCTTCCAGTGTGCTGTGGAACTGTGTAATTGAATAACACTTTTTGTAGAGGGAGAGCTTCAGTAGGCGAAATGAATTTAAGTACCTCATGATGATAAAGCAGTCACTTGATGATTGTGAAATTTCTGAAATAGAAAAGCTGCCTTTGATTCCTCTTGGCTGGCTACTTTTCTACATGGAATTCGAGAGTTTACTACAATACAGAAAATAATAATTTAGATGCCTTTTTACTGATGGCAGCACAGTTTCTTAAATGAAAGTAATATTGTAGTATGAAGATAAAATTACACGGTTTCCATTAAGATATGCATTAGCGGGCTTCCCTGGTGGCGCAATGGTTGAGAGTCCGCCTGCCGATGCAGGGGATGAGGGTTCGTGCCCCGGTCCGGGAAGATCCCACATGCCGCGGAGCGGCTGGGCCCGTGAGCCATGGCCGCTGGGCCTGGGTGTCCAGAGCCTGTGCTCCGCAGCGGGAGAGGCCACAACAGTGAGAGGCCCATGTACTGCAAAAAAAAAAAAAAAAAAAAAAAAAAAAATGCATTAGAAAAATGCCAAATACAGTGAAAAAAAAAAAAAAAAAAAAAAAAGATATGCATTAGCAAAATGTCACATGCAGTGATAAAAAAAAAGTGAGTGCAAACTGGAAAACAAACTATTTGAAATGGCACATTGGATAATAAGGGATTTAAAAAAAACATTGATTACTGAGACTTATATTGTTACTCCGAAATTGCTGATTTATTATTACATGCCCACATTTAAGGAATTCAGCTCTTATTTTTGGAATAGGTTTCTAACATCTCTGACATTTGAAAAAGATGCACTGTCAGTAACATGAAGAACAGAAAGGACCTCTTTGATAGGCTTGTTTATTTAAATAGAGTAATTAGGATCGACGAAAAGACCATTTTCAGTATACTCTCTCATCATAAGAGGTAACTCTTGCTGCGCTTTCTGTAGAGTTTAACGTAAAATGTACTTCCTAATCGTGTAGAATATTACCACAGAGTGTGAATATTTTGTGGCCATTGCACTAGCCTTCCTTTTCAGTAAGATTGCACTGAAGCGCTGTGATGGGTAACATTTTTGAAAATAGCTCATTTCTTACAACTCGGTTATCTAATACACTAAACATTCATATCAAAATATGAAATTGTATTCATGAAACTCACTGTCTCAACCAAGTAGAATCACAAATCAGAAACACTTGGTTTGAATTTCTGTAAGTTTTCTTAAGTTTATTTTCAAGTGTCCAATAAAATCAGTTTATTTCCCCTTTTCCTTTGTTAAATAATGCTAATAAATGTACTCTAAATGACCCATTTAGTGATACTTGAATCTGGTTTTTAAGGGAAATGGAAAAAAATGTCCCCAACTGCTTATAGTGAGAAGGTACTGATTGAGAACACTGACCATCTGTCTAGAGTCTTTGAGGAATTAATCTTTTTATTTTTAATTATGTGCAATGTGTTGATAATTTCTTGGTCAGGGATATGTGGAAAGTCCCTGCGAAAAAATGAACTTGATTTCCTAACTAGCCAAGGAAACTGTTTAGCATCTGTCCTGAAGGCAAAAAGTTGAACTGATAGGTTTCCTAAAGAAAATGAGGAATCGTTACACAGTTCATCTGGATTTCATTACTTGTTATAATTTCACTTAAAGCATCATCAATGCTGTATTTTTTTTATTATTCAGGAGTTATGTAAAGTTGTTTATTTGTGATAAAAATTTTGCTAGGGTATTAGAAATGCATCCTTTACTCAAATAATAAAAGATTCACAACTTCACATGGATTCTCTTTTCCTCATGAAGGATTTGCTCAGTCACTGGAATATATAATCCCAGTATTACGGGTGCTGATGCTGGTTCTGCAATGATGCTTATTAGCTCAATAGTATTTTTGTTAGCATTTTGAGATTGGGATCTCCCATCTAATGATCACTTATAAGTTAAGGAAGGTTTTCCAATTCAACATAATTTCTCCTCACACCAATGCCAAGTTTTACTAAATTTAGCCTTTTTTTGACTCTTAAAGTATGACCAAATGTCATTCATTGTGTCAGATAAAAAAAGAAACCAATACTATAATGAAGTCCTATTGGAGAACTGTAAGGATGGATTAGTGATCTACAAATTAAATAGTAGACTCAGTAGTTTTGAGAAATATGTACATTTGTAAGTTATCCCATGATTTAATCCTTTTACCTATGATTCTAGCATAAAGTCCAGATCATGGGATGATTCCTCTCCTACTCTTACTGTTATCATCGTATCCAACCCAAGCGTACGTGCCATGATTCTTTAATCTAGAACTAACATCCATGAATTGACTATTACAGCGTCTTATTAATTGGACATTGTGGTGACAATAATGTGTGTGCCGTCATAGCAATCAACCTCTAAATCTCTACAGCTTGCAATCACAGACATTTATCTAATATTCACATTATATGAGACAGTGGTGGGTTGGTTGTTGTGGACCCATGTTTGTCCTCTCATTTGGGGGCTCACACTGAAGAAGCAGCCCTTATTTGGTATCTGCCATTCTTATGATAAGAAGTGGACGCAAGATACTGGGCTAAACCACTCAATCCCACTTAAAACCAATGCTTAGACCTAGTGTATGTCATGTCATATTCCATTGGCCAAAGCAGGATATGTGGCCAAGTCTATGACTGGGAGGTAGGCTTTGCCTCCAAGGAGGCAGCGTGAGTCACACGCTCATGAACAGGGGTATATAATCCTCTTATAGGCAAGAGAGTGAAAATATGGAAATAACTTCCCAGAGATGGATAATACATTTGATAGCAGCCCTTGTAACTCCGTATTTGGTTAATTGCGAATTGTGGTTTCTCATTTTCCATTCTGGGCACTCTGGGACTTCCAGGGCCTGCTTCAGTTCCCCTTGGGGATTTAGTAAGTTCCTGCCTTTGGTGACTAGGAGGAAGGTTGCTGTGGTTATTGAGCAGTGACAAGGTATTTACTGAGCACATTAAAAACAGGAAAAAGGAGAGGAAGCAAAGGATAGGATTGCTTGGCACTATCCCAAACTGACCGGATTGGTAGCAAACTATCCAGTTTCTTGCAAAAAGGCTGGTTCTTTTATTCTCCTGAATATTTTTGCATTCTCTCCCTGGGGTCAGTTTTCAGGCTGTTTCAACATGAGGTCACAGGTGTAGAATCCCCTCAGGATGCGATTGAACATAAGCTCACGGCAGCATTTCCATGCTCAATGATAAAAAGAATCCTTTTGTGGTTTTCTGGGGCACAAAATAAAGCTTGATAGAATGCAAGCATAGATAAAACTTTCAACAGAAAATGATTGAGGGATATTGAGATCCAGCTATTCGTTGATAAATATGCATCGCGTTTACACTAGTATCATGGATCATAGGAGATGTACTTACTACCTTTGAGCAGTTTGAGAGATCTTTCTCAAGAACTTGAAGTGTGACTGCAGCTCTGATTTCTAACTGTTCCCCATCATTCATCCTCTCTCTTCTTGGTCCCTGAGTTTTATCTGTGTTTCCCAAAATTTATGCATTATTATAAGCTCTAGAGCAGTTACTCAGAAATTTGAGTATAGCTCTGAATAACACATCTGACACACAGTAGGTGTTCAATATATAGTAGCGATTATAAATGTTACTACTATAATTTTTATAATTAAATGATCGGTTTTGATCCTCATTTCTTGTGTGAATTATATTTAAAACCGCTGGCCTTAAATGAAAATCCACATAAGCCTTACATTCATATATAATTTTAGATCATAAAATTTCACAAGTCTGTATTGAGTGCTTCCTGTGGACGTGATGGTAATTCACTCACAGCAGAAACCGCTGCAGAATGTGAGCGATACTGTCCAGACCTCAGAGGTTTATAGCCACCATGGTCACCTATAATTGAAGAGTTCATGTGCTTGATGGTAATGGATGGAAAATTAAGGGACAATAATAATCCATCTTTACCAGTAAGTTCTGGTAGAAAGTCTTGAGTTGTTCTAGTTATTTACTCTTCCCATCAAGAATGTTGTGTCCATAAAGTTGTGTGCCTTCTCCCCCGAACACATGCACACACACGCACAGGGTAACCTTTTAAACGTCCAGAGTCAACAATTGATTTACAATCTGGAAACCTCACCAAGTAAAGAATGCTTTAATTTATATTTAGCGAGTCTCATGATTCCGTCTCATGGTGCTTCCAGATTTCTCTTCTTATTAAACTGATAATGGTACATGAAGGATCCTTAAAAAATCCTTTTCTCTCTTTTTCTTTCCAAGGTATAGTTAGTCCTCAGAAATGAGACTCATTCCTTTTTTTTTTTTTTCAACCAACCCTTTTATTTAATTTTGACCCTAATTCCATGGTTATGATTTTCTTTGGTACTAACTTTAAATTTTGTCAGAAAGCCAAACAAATATTAGAAAACAGGCCTATGTTTATTGAGTGGGAGTACAATATAATTTTGGTAGGGCAGAAAATGTAATTGTTGTTTTCATGCTTCCAAGAGCATTTTGTAACCGATTTGCTTTTAAAAAGAAAGAGAAAACAAACTAAAATGAAGAACCCACTGTTGGGAAGTCCAAAGGAGCACCTTACTCTTTTGTACACCTCTGGCTGTAGCAGCAGTATTTGATGACGGTTTTGGCAGGGCTATCTTAAAAAGGAGAACAAATTTTGTAGTTCTCAGAACCTGCAGCAGGAACAATTTGTCTGGATTCATAGAATCCTTAACAGCTCTCCATTTAACTTGGAAGAAAGTAAAAACGCTTACAAGGCCCCAGGTGATCTAGCTCGTGTGTTTTTCTCTGCCTTCACCTTATATCAGAGTCTCCTTCACTCACTCTGTTTTGATAGTCTTGACACCTTCCTGCACCGTCTTCCATGTTCTTGTGATTCTCTCTCTGTTCAACCTAACTGAGTCTTTCTCACCTACTCCTCTTCTGTAAGGTATGCCTTGACCATCCTGAACAGGGCTATATCTTCTACCTCATCACCATGTTTATCTAATTCCGAACACGTCACATTTTGAGTACTGGGTTAGTACTTGCCCCCGCCTCTCCGCACACACACTCCAGGGCTGTGTCTCTTTTTGTCCACACACCTAGAATCTAATATAGTGCTTGACACAAGTAGTTGTTTAGTGTTTGTTAATTAAATGAATGAATCAGTGCATTAGTGGGAAGGGGATGCATTGTATTTAAGATATTATACCCCCTTATCTGTAAGATGAGAGTAAGGGACCTTGCCACAGTGAACCTGTTGCAGAGCAAGGACAGTAGAGGCCAGATCCCTTGGTTTTCCATCCAGTGTCTCTTTTTCCCTACTGGGTTGTGATGCTACCTCGAAAAACCTACTGTAAGGATGGGCTTTAATCTACCTGCCGACTGAGTTCTGCTGCCCCTGAACATCTTTGCCGATCTACTTGCTGGAATGTCTCTTGGATTACACTTTTACTCTTTAGGTCAGATTTAGTACTCAGGTTTTTGAAGGATCAAAGAGAAAACCCATATATACTAAGGAGCCAATAACATTCGATAGAATCTAGATTTTGGTGTGTAGCAGGTGATTGAGGAAAAAGCCCAACAGGAGAATGAGAGACTAGAGAGATAATAAATGACTGTTCATGCATCACTTTCATATATATGTATCGTTATTTCTAATTTAAGAAAGCTGGATATTCAGAAAGCTCTCAAGAGTAGCAAGCATTGCTGATAAATTTAAAATATAGTTTAATTTATCAGCGATCAGTTTATCAATTATCTTCTACCTTAGAATTGTGTGCTTCTATAAGATACAGCTATAATAGGTTTGATTTATAGGTGAGAAGTTTGTTAAAATGTATATCACTTATCCAGAGTTACCTATAATCATTTATTCAACTGACTTACTAATGAGAATGGCCCTTTATAATGCAAATGGCTATTTGATAGTGCAGGTGAATATGAACAGACTATATGACAGACATTGTTGGTTGCCTAACTGGTAGACAATTCATTCTTGCTTGCTAATAACAGAACCCAGATTTTATTTCATTCTAAACGGCTGTGTCTGCCAGGGAAGCCTGAGTCCTATATGGTGAATCTTACTGGTCCAAAACAGTGTAGTGGTCTTACTTTCCCTTCTAAGTGATGCACTTAAACATAGGCATGCGATTGGATTCTGGCCAATAACAATCGGAAAGTCCGCTGGGAAGTTTTTGAAAAGGGTTTATTCACTCACAAGAGAAAGATACGAGACAGGGATGTTCCTTTTGTATGTAGTGTTTGGAACTACTGCACGCGTCTGGAGACCGCGAGGGGAGCAGATCCGCACAGTGAGAGGGGCAGAGTGGATAGATGGACAGGAGGACACTAAAATTTGAGGCTGTCCTTGAGTTGCTGAATAAACCATTCTGCCTCAGGTCTTGTGAGAAAGAATAATATCCTTGTTATTGAAACCACTTTTTGTAGGGGGTTCTGCTACATACAGCCCCCAATATTGTAACAGATGAAAGTTCTTTAGGTCAGCTAAAGAAGACTTAGCAGAGTTTACAATCCCAAATCAGTAGGCTCCAAGGTGAGAGGGAATTCAACACAAAAGCTGTATGTTTTAAGGTTTAAAGCAGCTCTGAAGGCCACCATAGAAAAAATGAACTAGTATGGAGACTACCAACATCAACAAATAATAAATATTTAGTATACACAGCTGGAAAAGCCATCAGGGTTTAAATTTGTGATCTTTGCTTTGTTTTCTAAAGTTATGTAAAAATGTCTAAGTGAAAGCAAATAGTTTTCTTGGCGCCTGCAGGAAACAAGTGTTTTTAATCCTGAAGAAAGTGTATCCTTCTTTGTCATTTTTATCTTTTTGCCAGTGGGCATGTTAAGATCCTACCTAAAAATATTTTTCTCGTTAATTCAACTTTTCTAGGAAAAATACGAAGTCCCTGAACATTTATATTTCAGTGGGACTGACTACAAATCAGATTTTCCATCAGACTTTTACTCTGGAAGTTGCTGTTAGTGTGAATGTTATCAGTATGAATTTGCTTTGGGGTTAGAGGCTTCTCTAAATTGGGTACCTCTGTGGATTTTGCTTCCTTTTGCTAAAGATGAAAAAAAAAAAAAAATCACAACTTTTCCATTTCTCTCCCGTGGCTATTTTCTATTTAGGTTTCCCATTTCTTCTTGAGTCAATTTAGGTAATTTATGTCTTTTCCAGAAAATTATTTATTTCATCCAGGTTTAAACATTTATTAGCTATGTGTTGTAAGTATGTTCCCTGATTTTAAATCAATTTCATTACTATCTGTCGTTAGATCATTTTTTCATGGCTAGGTGAAATACCGATAGATTTGTATAATTATTTAAAATAAGACTTAAAAGTAGCACACGCACTAGAATATTGATGAAACAAACTTGTCTTTAGAAGAGTATACTGAGAATTGTGCCTAGAAAGATGTGATCTCAAAAGCTTTAGAAAAGCAAAAATTTGCTTTTCAATTATTAAGGCATCTGCTGCAGACATAGAGAATGGACTTGAGAACACGGGGAGGGGGAAGGGTAAGCTGGGATGAAGTGAGAGGGTGACATCCACATATATACACTACCAAATGTAAAATAGCTAGCTAGTTGAGAAGCAGCTGCATAGCACAGGGAGATCAGCTCGGTGCTTTGTGACCACCTAGAGGGATGGGATAGGGAGGGTGGGAGGGAGACGCAAGAGGGAAGGGGTATATGTATACGTAGTATAGCTGATTCACTTCGTTATACAGCAGCAACTAACACAACAATGTAAAGCAGCTATACTCCAGCAAAGATGTTAAAAAAAAAATTAAGGCATCTGCATCCTTTGTAATCTTCATACCCTGTATGTCCTAGGGCGGGGCTTCTCCACCAGGTGTTTGGGAAAACCTGGGTGCTATTAACAGGTATATGGAAGAAAAATGTCACCCTACACCCCTATAGGAGAAACACACATTGTTTTGTTTGTTTTGTTTGTTTTGTTGTGTGTGGAGATATTGCTTTTTCCGTTTTGTTTTGCTTTTACTGTGGGACTTCTCAGAACTACTAACATACGAATGTATGCAAAGCAGTTTCATAACTCTCTGTAGAAAACAGCTCACTTAACTCAGTTAACATGCTACATTTCCTCATAAGCACAGAACATTTTCCCAGACTTCTATTCTATCACCTACATCGAATACGGACAGTTGATTGACGTGTACACCTCATGGAATATGAGCTCCTTGGGGAAGATGAACCACTTTTATTTCCTCAGTCCTGGCAATGTGCCTGTGAAGAGGAAGAATTCAGAGAAATGAAATAACATAGTGAACGTTTAATTTAAGCACCTTAATGGCTGTCTTGTGCCATGTGCTAGCAGGACACAGGTTCTTCCCGTGTTCTCTCTGGTAGCCCAGCCCATTTTGAATGAGGAAGGTGATCATGGAGAAAAGGGATATGCTTGTTATAAGAGGAGAATGAATGGTCCTTTGTGGGAGGGTTTCTGTTAGGTGTACAGGAGACAAGGAGAAGATTGAGATTTTCTGCTATTCAGCTGAGTAAGGCTTCAGGAAATCGATAGGATTTGCAGAGCTGCTTGAAAAGTAGGAGTGGGAGATGTGGTGAACCAATGGGCAGTGTGACACTTATGTTGAACTGGTAGCTGCAAAAGACAATGAGTAAGTTTCTCAAAAGCTCCAATAGCATAATACTACATAGGCCTAACAGTCATAGACTCGCCCTTTGTAATTCTGATGATTTTTAAGCTACTGTACAGTTCTGTGACATGTAATACAGTTGTCCCTCAGTATCCACAGGGGTTGGTTCCAGGACCCCCATGGATACCAAAATCAGAAGATGCTCAATTCCCTTATATAAAATGGCGTAGGATAGTCAGCCATTTTTGTCCATGGGTTTCACATCTTTTGCTAATCTTTTGAGTCTACATTTAAATCACACTGGTAATTAAATGTGGTATGGGTGAGTGGATAGGACCCAGAGCTGAGTAGTGAACTTAGTTTACCCTCAAACATTTGCATCTTGATTTAACTTTATGCTTTTGTCTTTTTGACTAAGTTTATAGTAACTCTTGAGACCTATTAAAAACTTTCTTTTTTGAATACAACTGTCAACAAGGAAGACGACTTTAAGTGGAAGAAGCAAGCTAATTGGAAGTGTGAAACTATGAATAGGAAAGAAATGACTTTTGATGGAAATATGGCTTAGAAGAAGGCCCCAAACCTGTACAAATGTTTACATATTTATAAATTGGGGTATTCTCAGAAATCTGAAAAATAGTCTTTTGTGAATGGCTAGAAGCCAATGTGCCATATATTTACATAACACTTTACAATTTAAAAAGTGCTTCCCATCCCTTATTTACTTGATCCTCACAAAAGCTTCTGGAGACAGACAAGGCAAATGTCAATACGCCATACTCTTGGAAATCAAAGCTCATGGCTAAAAGTAGCTTTTATGATAGAGATTACTAGTGCTCACTAATGTGTTCTCTTATTCTTGAGCACACCACTAAGCCAAATTTCCCAGCTTCCCTAGCACTTTGATGGGACTATGATTAATGGAATATGATCGGAAATCGTGTGGGAGTGAGTTCTGCCACCTCTAGGCTAAGCTATTTAAGAATGGAGGGTGACTTTCTGTTTTTTTTTTTTTTTTCCCGTTACGGGGGCCTCTCACTGTTGTGGCCTCTCCCGTTGCGGAGCACAGGCTCCGGACACGCAGGCTCAGTGGCCATGGCTCACGGGCCCAGCCGCTCCGCGGCATGTGGGATCTTCCCGGACTGGGGCACGAACCCGTGTCCCCTGCATCGGCAGGCGGACTCTCAACCACTGCGCCACCAGGGAAGCCCATGGAGGGTGACTTTGACATGCTCTCTCTGTCCCTTCATCTGCTGGCCAAAGGTAAAGGATCCAGTGAAAGATTTGTGGGAGTAGAGGATGATGGAGCCACTAGATGGAAGAAATTGAGTTTCCTGAATGTCTACATGGGGCAAAGCCTCCCTATAGAACACATTAGACAGTGACATGAATGAAATGTAGCTTTTACTGTGCCAAGATTTTACTGAGATTGTGGGTGGTTTATTATGGCAGTTAATCCGCCTTCTGACTCCTTAGTCTACTGTATTTCCGTTACTCTGCATTACCCATCTGTACTAGTGAAAATCTCGTATTTTATTTATAAATGAATGTAAAGCTGTTTGAGAGTTTGAAGAAGACGTGTGATGTGATCAAACAAACAAAGGAGAGGACTACTTAGATACCATTAGGTAGAGTCTGAGTCTTCCAAAGGGAGAACAATAAAATAATCCAAGAAGTAGATCCCTCAGTTCTGAGCTCAGGGGACATGCAAGAGAATGAAAGAAATAGGAGGTATGAAGGACAAAAACAACATGATTATGAGGTGAATTCAATGAAAGCCTATTTCAAGGCTTTCATTTTGAAACATAAGCCAATATATGCTTGGCATGATATAGGACTAATAGAGAAGGGAATGAAAAGTTGTATAGAGTTGCTTTTGGTAGAAAGTTAGTATTCGATTACAGGACTATTTGATCACACCACAATAAAAATGTGAAAGGAAGTCATGACCAAGTTATTTTAAGTAAGCTGGCAGATCCTGAAGTAAAAATTGTTTGGCCTCATGGAATCTGGTTAGTATTTTACAGCCTCAAAGATAGTTTAGAATGCTTTTTGTACCAAAAGTATATTGAGGCAAAACACTTTCAAATTCAGTAGAACTCTTACAACATGAAGATGCCAAAAGACTTGTGGAATTCCAGAATTTATAAAAATTCTGACCAGCTAGGAGAAGCTTTTTCATTTCTTTCTCTTTTTCACATTGCTGCTACTATTCTCTCCCTCCCTTGTTCAAGACAGACACTACTAATCAATCATAACACTTTCCTTTTCTTTCTAAAGGAAACTGCATCACAGTCATTCTGATCATGGTGCTCAAGACACTCCCCTCAGGAATTTTATCCCTGGAAGCAGAATAAAGCAGGTGGAGAGGGAGAAACTAGTGATTTTGGATACCCATTGTCCAAACTACTCCTTTAATCCAACTATTACTGGGTTCTTCTCACATCAAATGAGACAGTACATATTTTAGAGCAATAGCCATGGGGAATATTTGAGGTTGAAGCTATGAGGAATAGTTATATCAAAAGTTGTTTACTATGGGACTTCCCTGGTGGCACAGTGGTTAAGAATCCACCTGCCAATGCAGGGAACACAGGTTCGAGCCCTGGTCTGGGAAGATCCCACATGCCGCGGAGCAACTAAGCCCGTGCGCCGCAACAGCTGAGCCTGCACACTAGAACCCGTGAGCCACAACTACTGAGCCTGTGCTCTAGAGCCCGCGAGCCACAACTACTGAGCCCTCGTGCCACAACTCCTGAAGCCTGCGTGCCTGGAGCGTGTGCTCCACAAGAAGAGAAGCCACCGCAATGAGAAGCCCGCACACCGCAACGAAGAGTAGCCCCCACTCGCCACAAGTAGAGAAGGCCCGCATGCAGCAACGAAGACCCAATGCAGCCAAAAATAAATAAATAAATAAATTTATTTTTTAAAAAAAGTTGTTTAATGTTTTAAAACCTTTTTTCCCACTTAGTTTCTAAATTGTTTTTCACTCTGAACTCAATTAATAGAGGATTAGTAATTTCCCTTCAGTTGTTCTTAAACATTTGCCTTTAAAGATTCATTAGTGCCTCCCTTGATGTGGGAAGAGAAAGGAGGAAACATTACACTCAAATTCATTTCTCTACTTATTATCAAGTCTGCTAAAGAGAGCAGATTAAAATTGTCGATTCTAAAAAAAGCTTTGATACTTTAATATTCAGAGCACTTCGTCATATTTTGAATATTGAAATTAAATAACAGATTCTCCATCTTCAAACTTGTGTAAAAAGAAATTTTACCCAAATCAAAATTTTACCAGTTAATTGCTCACACTTTTTTCAGAATTTGTTCATGCCCCAGACATCTTTTCAGTACTGTTGTAAAATTGATATTTCTCTATCTTTTCTGCCCGATTTTTGCTTTTTCCTTCCTTCTCCATCACTTCCTTACTATCTTTTTTAATTTTAACATCACTTTTGAACATTTTGTTTCATTTTATAAGGAATATGCTGTGTGTTCTCTTAAGTAAGTTAGCCCATTGATAAATTGCTGAATTCAGTTTTAGGTTTAAAGATGTTAAAGAAGACATCTATGCTAAGTCATGTATGTTTGAAAATAACCCAGTGTTATTACTTTGGGAGGAATTAAAAAAAACAATTTGTCCAAATAAGTATTCCCTTTCAGCTCAATGTGTACAGAAACAGTAACATTCTAAAGCAGAGGAGACCAAATAGGATAGCACTCCCTTTGATTCCACAGATTATTCCAGTAAGTCTTCAGGTAGCAAGAAGTGAACTAATCAGCACAGAGGGAGAGAAATTCCCTTCTCAGTAGTCACTTATTCATACTCTTTTTCTATCTCTATCTTCCTAGCCATTCGGTTTTTGGTTATCATATGGCTGCCAGTTAGAACTGGAATCTTATTGCTGTACTTTAGCAATTTTTTTTTTTTTGTTCTGAGTCACTTTAGCCTGACTTAGACATCTCCATTGTTCAAGAGGAGTGAAATTAAAGCTTTAATGAAACTGTCTTGCTTCTAATCAGTAATTTTAAAGAGCCTCTTTTTTTTGCCCATGTTTCAGTTTTATATGCACTGACTTATAAAATTGGGAAGATCCTTCAAATGCATTCACATGCATGTTGATGATATGAATATGGGCATATGTGTTTAGAGTAATAAAGACATAGACCTACATGAGACGTTAGAGATTACTTGGACAAACTCATTCATTTTATGGATGAGAAAATAGAACATAGTTCAATGAATACTTGTGCATTTCTCTTAATCTCATTTAACTGAGGATGAATAGCTTGGTTCTTTTGGAAAATGCATCAGTTGAGAAAGTCATCATGGCCCATGTGAAATGATTAAGGAACCTGAAAAGTAGGAGTTATAGAGTTTTAATAGGAACAGAACCATTCCTACCACTAATAACAACATAGATTTAATCAGGGCTTAAAGTATATTGGATGCTGTTCTTAAAGCTGTGGACATATGTGTAATTGAAATTATATACTGAATTTATGAAGTAGGTTTTAGGATAAGTTGAGGCTGACTCTGGGCTGAGAAAATAAAATTTAGGCTTAGAAACTAAGTGGCAAAGCCAGAATTTGAACTGGGAAATTCAGAGGCTGTGTTCTTTTTTTGTGTATGTGTACATTTACATTTATATATTTTTTATTTTGTGTAAACTTTTTATTGACACATAACATACAATCAAAAGGTGCGCAAACTTAAGTGAACAGCTTGACAGTTTTATACAAATTGAACTCACTATGTTAATACCAGCACTCTAAAACACCTCCTCTTTCCCACTTTCATTCACAAGTCCTTCATAGGTAACTATGATCCTAAATACTAACACCAAAGATTGTCTTTGCCTATTTCTTATTTTTTTTGAATTTTATTTTATTTCTTTTTCTATACAGAAGGTTCTTATTAGTCATCAGTTTTATACACATCAGTGTATACATGTCAATCCCAATCGCCCAATTCATCACACCACGATCCCCACCCCGCCGCGGCTTTCCCCCCTTGGTGTCCATACGTTTGTTCTCTATATCGGTGTCTCAACTTCTGCCCTGAAAACCGGTTCACCTGTACCATTTTTCTAGGTTTCACATCCATGCGTTAATATACGATATTTGTTTTTCTCTTTCTGACTTACTTCACTCTGTATGACAGTCTCTAGATCCATCCACGTCTCAACAAATGACCCAGTTTCGTTCCTTTCTATGGCTGAGTAATATTCCGTTGTATATATGTACCACATCGTCTTTATCCATTCGTCTGTCGGTGGGCATTTAGATGGCTTCCATGACCTGGCTATTGTAAATAGTGCTGCAGTGAGCAATGGGGTGCATGTGTATTTTTGAATTATGGTTTTCTCTGGGTATATGCCCAGTAGTGGGATTGCTGTATCATATGGTAATTATATTTTTAGTTCTTCAAGGAACCTCCATACTGTTCTCCATAGTGGCTGTATCAATTTACATTCCCACAAACAGTGCAAGAGGGTTCCCTTTTCTCCACACCCTCTCCAACATTTGTTGTTTGTGGATTTTCTGATGATGCCCATTCTAACTGGTATGAGGTGATACCTCACTGTAGTTTTGATTTGCATTTCTCTAACGATTAGTGATGTTGAGCAGCTTTTCATGTGCTTCTTGGCCATCTGTATGTCTTCTTTAGAGAGATGTCTATTTAGGTCTTCTGCCCTTTTTTTTTTTTTTTCCCCATTTTTTGATTGGGTTGTTTGTTCCTTTAATATTGAGATGCATGAGCTGTTTATGTATTTTAGAGATTAATCCTTTGTCTGTTGATTCCTTTGCAAATATTTTCTCCCATTCTGAGGGTTGTCTTTTCGTCTTGTTTATGGTTTCCTTTGCTGTGCAAAAGCTTTGAAGTTTCATTAGGTCCCATTTGTTTATTTTTGTTTTTATTTCCATTACTCTAGGTGGTAGACCCAAAAAGATCTTGCTGTGATTTATGTCAAAGAGTGTTCTTCCTATGTTTTCCTCTAAGAGTTTTATAGTGCCCAGTCTCACGTTTAGGTCTGTAATCCATTTTGAGTTTATGTTTGTATATGGTGTTAGGAAGTGTTCTAATTTCATTCTTTTACATGTAGCTGTCCAGTTTTCCCAGCACCACTTATTGAAGAGACTGTCTTTTCTCCATTGTACATCCTAGCCTCCTTTGTCATAGATTAGTTGACCAGAGGTGCGTGGGTTTATCTCTGGGCTTTCTATCTTGTTCCATTGATCTGTGTTCCTGTTTTGGTGCCAGTACCATATTGTCTTGATTACTGTAGCTTCATAGTATAGTCTGAAGTCAGGGAGTCTGTTTTCATCCAACTCCGTTTTTTTCCCTCAAGACTGCTTTGGCTATTCGGGGTCTTCTGTGACTCCATACAAATTTTAAGATTTGTTGTTCTACTTCCGTAAAAAATGCCGTTGGTAATTTGATAGGGATTGCATTGAATCTGTAGACTGCTTTGGGTAGTATAGTCATTTTCACAATATTGATTCTTCCAATTCGAGAACATGGTATATCTTTCAATTTGTATTCCCTTTATTTCTTTTTCTTCTCTGATTGCCATGGCTAGGATTTACAAAACTGTGTTGAATAATAGTGGTGAGAATGGACATCCTTGTCTTATTCCTGATCTCAGAGGAAATGCTCTGTTTTTCACCATTGAGAATGATGTTTGCCGTGGGTTTGTCATATACGGCCTTTATTATGTTGAAGTAGGTTCCCTCTATGCCCACTTCCTGGAGAGTTTTTATCATAAATGGGTGTTGAATTTTTGTCAAAAGCTTTTTCTGCATCTATTGATATGATCATATGGTTTTTATTCTTCAATTTGTTAATATGGTGTATCACATTGATTGATCAGCATATATTGAAGAATCCTTGCATCCCTGGGATAAATCCCACTTGATCATGGTGTATGATCCTTTTAATGTGTGGTTGGATTCTGTTTGCTAGTATTTTGTTGAGGATTTTTGCATCTATATTCATCAGTGATATTGGTCTGTAATTTTCTTTTTTTGTAGTATCTTTGTCTGGTTTTTGGTGTCAGGGTGATGGTGGCCTCATAGAATGGGTTTGGGAGTTGTCCTTCCTCTGTAGTTTTTTGGAAGAGTTTGAGAAGGATGGGTGTTAGCTCTTCTCTAAATGTTTGTTAGAATTCACCTGTGAAGCCATCTCATTCTGGACTTTTGTTTGTTGGAAGATTTTTTTTTTTTTTTTGCGGTATGCAGGCCTCTCATTGTGGCTTCTCCCATTGCGGAGCACAGGTTCCGGATGCGCAGGCTCAGCGGCCATGGCTCACGGGCCCAGCCGCTCTGCGGCATGTGTGATATTCCCAGACTGGGGCACGAACCTGTGTCCCCTGCATCGGCAGACGGACTCTCAACCACTGCGCCACCAGGGAAGCCCTGTTGGAACATTTTTAATCACAGTTTCAATTTCATTACTTGTGATTGGTCTATTAATATTTTCTATTTCTTCCTGGTTCAGTCTTGGAGGGTTATACCTTTCTAAGACTTTGTCCATTTCTTCCAGGTTGTCCATTTTATTGGCATAGAGTTGCTTGTAGTAGTCTCTTAGGATGCTTTGTATTTCTGTTCTGTCTGTTGTAACTTCTTTTTCATTTCTAATTTTATTGATTTGAGTCTTCTCCCTCATTTTCTTGATACGTCTCCCTGATGGTTTATCAATTTTGTTTATCTTCTCAAAGAACCAGCTTTTAGTTTTATTGATCTTTGCTATTGTTTTCTTTGTTTCTAGTTCATTTATTTCTGCTCTGATGTTTACAATTTCTTTCCTTCTACTAACTTTGGGTTTTGTGTGTTCTTTCTCTGTTTCCTTCAGGTGTAAGTTTAGATGGTTTATTTGAGGTTTTTCTTTTTTCTGGAGGTAGGCTTGTATAGCTATAAACTTCCCTCTTAGAACTGCTTTTGCTGCATCCCATAGGTTTTGGATTGTCGTGTTTTCATTGTCATTTGTCTCTAGGTATTTTAAAATTTCCTCTTTGATTTCTTCAGTCATCTCTTGGTTCTTTAGTAATGTATTGTTTAGCCTCCATGTGTTTGTGTTTTTTAATTTTTTTTCCCTGTAATTGATTTCTAATCTCATAGTGTTATGGTCAGAAAAGATGCTTGATATGATTTTAATTTTCTTAAATTTACTGTGGTTTGATTTGTGACCCAAGATGTGATCTATCCTGGAGAATGTTCTGTGCACACTTGAGAAGAAAGTGTAATCTGCTGTTTTTGGATGGAATGTCCTATAAATATCAATTAAATCTATCTGGTCTATTGTGTCATTTAAAGGTTCTGTTTCCTTATTTATTTTCATTTTGGATGATCTGTCCATTGGTGTAAGTGAGCTGTTAAAGTCCCCCACTATTATTGTGTTATTGTCGATTTCCTCTTTTATAGCTGATAGCAGTTGCCTTATGTATTGAGGTGCTCCTATGTTGGGTGCATATATATATTTATAATTGTTATATCTTCTTCTTGGATTGATCCCTTGATCATTATGTAGTGTCCTTCCTTGTCTCTTGTAACATTCTTTATTTTAAAGTCTATTTTATCTGATATGAGTATTGCTACTCCAGTTTTCTTTTGATTTCCATTTGCATGGAATATGTTATCCCACCTTATTTTCAGTCTGTATGTGTCCCTAGGTCTGAAGTGGGTCTCTTGTAAGCAGCATACATATGGGTTTTGCTTTTGTATCCATTCAGCGAGCCTGTGTCTTTTGGTTGGAGCATTTAATCCATTCACATTTAAGGTAATTGTTGATATGTATGTTACTATGAGCATTTTATTAATGGTTTTGCATTTGTTTTTGTAGGTCCGTTTCTTCTCTTGTGTTTCCCACTTAGAGAAATTCCTTTCGCATTTGTTATAGAGCTCCTTTGGTTGTGCTGAATTCTCTTAGCTTTTGATTGTCTGTAAAGATTTTGATTTCTCCATCGAATCTGAATGAGATCCTTGAGGGGTAGAGTAATCTTGGTTGTAGGTGCTTCCTTTTCATCACTTTAAGTGCATCATGCCACTCCCTTTTAGCTTATAGAGTTTCTGCTGAGAAATCAGCTGTTAACCTTATGGGAGTTTCCTTGTATGTTATTTGTCGTTTTTCCCTTGCTGCTTTCAGTAATTTTTGTTTGTCTTTAATTTTTGCCAATTTAATTATTATGTGTCTCAGCGTGTTTCTCCTTGGGTTTATCGTATATGGGGCTCTCTGCACTTCCTGGACTTGGGTGGCTATTTCCTTTCCCATGTTAGGGAAGGTTTTGACTGTAATCTCTTCAAATATTTTCTCTAATCCTTTCTGTCTCTCTTCTCCTTCTGGGAGCCCTATAATGCGAATGTTGTTGCGTTTAATGTTGTCCCAGAGGTTTCTTAGGCTATCTTCATTTCTTTTCATTCTTTTTTCTTTATTCTGTTCCACAGCAGTGAATTCCACCATTCTGTCTTCCAGGTCACTTATTTGTTCTTCTGCCTCAGTTATTCTGCTATTGATTCCTTCTTGTGTAGTTTTCATTTCAATTATTGTATTGTTCATCTCTGTTTGTTCTTTAATTCTTCTAGGTCTTTGTTAAGCATTTCTTGCATCTTCTCCATCTTTGCCTCCATTCTTTTTCTGAGGTCCTGGATCATGTTCACTATCATTATTCTGAATTCTTTTTCTGGAAGGTTGCCTATCTCCACTTCATTTAGTTGTTTTTCTGGGGTTTTACCTTGTTCCTTCATCTGGTACATGGCCCTCTGCCTTTTCTTCTTGTCTATCTTTCTGTGAATGTGTTTTTTTTTCCCACAGGCTGCAGGATTGTAGTTCTTCTTGCTTCTACTGTCTTCCCTCTGGTGGATGAGGCTATCTAAGAGGCTTGATGGGAGGGACTGGTGGTGATTAGAGCTGATTGTTGATCTGTTGGGCAGAGCTCAGTAAAACTTTAATCCGCTTGACTGCTGTTGAGTGGGGCTGGGTTCCCTTCTTGTTGGTTGTTTGGCCTGAGGCAGCCCAACACTGTAGCCTACCTGGGCTCTTTGGTGGGGCTAATGGCAGACTCTGGGAGTTCTTACGCCAAGGAGTACTTCCCAGAACTTCTGCTGCCAGTGTCCTTGTCCCCACGGTGAGCCACAGCCACCCCCCGCCTCTGCAGGAGACCCTCCAACACTAACAAGTAGGTCTGGTTTTGTCTCCTGTGGGGTCACTGCTCCTTCCCCTGGGTCCCAATGCACACACTATTTGGTGTGTGCCCTCCAAGAGTGTTTCCCCGAGTCCTGTCGAAGTCCTGCAGGCAAATCCTGCTAGCCTTTAATGTCTGATTCTCTAGGAATTCCTCCTCCCATTGCCAGACCCCCAGGGTGGGAAGCCTGATGTGGGGCTCAGAAACTTCACTCCAGTCGGTGGACTTCTTTTGTATAAGTGTTCTCCAGTCTGTGCGTCACCCACCCAGCAGTTACGGGATTTGATTTTACTGTGATTGCGCCCCTCCTACCATCTCATTGTGGCTTCTCCTTTGTCTTTGGATGTGGAGTATCTTTTTTGGTGAGTTCCAGTGTCTTCCTGTAGATGCTTGTCCAGCAGCTAGTTGTGAGGCTGCGTTCTTTATCCCCTTTGCTGTGACTGGATTCTCTTAGTGACCACAGAACTAGTTAGTGCACAGAAGGAACAGAGCCAGGCCTGAATCCTGGCTACTTTCACTCCATCTGATAGTATTCACAATGTGTGTGTACTTGGGTGGCTGGATAATTTACTTTTTGTGCTTTTTTAAGGAGCACTTTCTCCTCATTTAATAGGAAAATAACTATATCCACTTCTAAATATCTCTATTTTTACTAAGTATTTTCCTTTTTAAATGAAGTATCTTTTTCAAGATATTTTTCTATCTAGATACCATCTTACATTTTTTCCCTTTTTAGCACATATCTAAATAACTTAGTGTATTTATCATTTGATCTTACCCTTTTACGAAGAGAATAGGGGGTTATGGGGTGTGAGAAGGAGAAGAAGGAAATAAAGGATAGTTAAAAATACATTTATCCCTTGTGTATGTAAACTTGGTACATTATGTGGCATTATCAATTTAATTCTCAGGGACAAGTATGTGGGTTAAGGTGATTTATTTATGCAGATGGAATCCTAGCTTTTAAACCAGCAAATTCTCGTATTGTTACTATACAGTGAGCTTTTTATTATAAAAAGAAAAATTTTTCAGGCAGCCAGAATTTCAGAAGACAGTAAAAGTGATATACCTCAATTGCTGATTTTTTGATATTCCAAGATGTTACACATATGGATAATTAAAGAGCAAAGATTTCACCCCAGGCCCCTCAATTCTTAATTAAATGACTTCACCATCTACAAAATGGAGAATCTGATGTGTATCAAGTTCTCAGGGGATACGTACACTGAGAAGAGCCAAGTAGCTGCTCCTGTTATACCCAAGGTCCTCTCATTTTAATTCAGAAGTTAGTGTTTGCCTTTTCCCTATCCCACGTGTTTGCTTTGGAAAGTGATAGTGCACCCCAAAATGTCAGTTTTCTTGGTTGACATTAAAAACTTAGACCGAGGCTCACAGAGCCCACATTTCCGTCAACCTTGACTGTAACTGGAGTCACAGTAAATATTGTTGTCTGTTGATGTTGGCACTTCAGGTGGAGCATATCAAGGGCAAGAAGCCTCAAGGACCGTGTGGTTCACATCACATACCTGGAACATATGGTTTGTGTTGTCCTCACTGAACTCTCCTTAAAGGGCATTCATCTTGGTTTTCTTTTGAAAATGCCACAGTTTTATTTGAGTCAATTTGAAGATCTTTTTTCATCCCTCATAAGTTTCTGG
Organism: Neophocaena asiaeorientalis asiaeorientalis; assembly: GCF_003031525.2. Lineage (NCBI taxonomy): Eukaryota > Metazoa > Chordata > Mammalia > Artiodactyla > Phocoenidae > Neophocaena > Neophocaena asiaeorientalis. Next base: position 8,536,868 of record NW_020185324.1, on the reverse strand, counting down.
CAGAGTTTTTAGAGAGGATGTGACAAATTTTAATATAAGAAATTGGGAAAGCTTGAAAGAAAATAGTTTAAAACCTAGTGCAGGATACAATATATTTATATGTATATTTTACACATATACATATATATATACATATACAGAATGCTTTCTGCCAGGTGTTCCAGATATTCCCTTAAATTTGTAAAAATCTAAGGACTGAATTTGATTTAACAAGCAATACATATGGAATACTTTTGAGTAGAGTCTAGCAACTTGCTGCTTTCAGAAATACGTCCAGGGTGTTTCTTGTTCTTTGGAATGGTATCGAAAGTCTCCCAGGAGAACTTTAATTTACTTTTCTTTCAATCAAAAGAGTGAAAAACCAATCTTACGTAGACCTTTCTCTCAGAAAGGAAATACTATATCTTATACATTAGCTTCATAGAGAAGTTTAAAAGTTTTAATGGTTTGCTCTAGTTGATCTACTTTTGTTTGGTTCTCTGCCTTGATAAAATATAAAGTCCCGATAGCTAGCTTTCAACATTTAGCCTATGCCTTAGGCAGTTGATTTTAAATGCATCAAAACTTGCCTTTCTTTGTACTCGGTGGTTTCAGTAAATCACAGATGATATTTTATCTTTTCCTTCTTTTGGTATTCTTTATTACTTCTATTAGTATGGCTGCTTGGTAGGACTGAGTTCCTGAGCCTCTTACTCAAAGTAAGTCTGGTCCAGATCCCAGCTGTGCCATTTTTAACAGTATGAACATGGGCATGTTTTTAGCTTCTTTGACTCCCCTTTTATTTATCTCGGAAACGAAGCTGCATCCCACCTTACAAAATGTTTGTAAAGATCAAAGAGCATTAGGTGTAGACAATGTGTGTGATCATATCTGAAATACAGTAAGTATTTAGTAACCTATTTGGATCCCTTTCGTCAAGAATTAGATTGTGTATTAATTCTTCATGAGATGATTGTGTTGTGGACCTGAACTTGGAGAATTTTCACCCTCCACCTGCATATACAAATCTCATGTGTGGGTTTGTGCATAAGTATTGCACACAAACTCAAATTCCAGGTTAGCTGTGTTCGATCTTGAATCTCCTCTGTATAATCTTAGGCTTGACCAAGGTTGCCTTCAAACTAACTGGTCACTGAATACTTAGGTTCTTAACATGAAAGCAGCATGATGTCTTAGAAGGTGTCAGGGAAGCAGACAATTCTTTTTTTGATGAAGGATGAAACTAGGTCATATTTTGCTCTGGACGTTGAACTTGATGAAGAAGTTCAAGGATTGTAGGTGTTTTGATAGTGTTTGCTTGCTTTCAAAGGACTGTTGTCTCCCTTAGGAGAGTCCCTTAGCATTCAGATGAGGACACTCGTTTTTGAACATCTTCCCAAGAGTCAGACTGGACAGATGTTTCTTAAAATGAGCTGCTGAGAGCAACTGAAACTGGAATTTAAAAGAAAACAGCCTAATATGGCTTCAGTCTTTTATTTTTAAAGGCAGAGACCAGAATCGTGGCATAATAGAGGGGAACATGGTGTTGATTTGGCAGTTTTTTGTAGACAGAAACTCCCTCCTGTGAAGGTACTGTTAGGGAAAGATTTCAGCCTGAAAATGAAGATGTGACTAGACTTGGTTCATTTATATTGGCCTAGTCCTCTTGGGTGGCCATATTTTTGCTTGATATTTCTGAGCACTACCAATTCTGTATACTTCTCTGTCATTAGCCTTGTACAGTGTTTATACAAGTCCACCATTCAGTCAGTTTAAAAATAGGCCATTTATGGCAAAAATCAGACCCACAAGTTGATTGACATCATATAAAACGAAAATATGGGCTGGTTTCCAACTTATTCTTGATGTGTTTGTTGCCTTGAGATAGACACATCACACTCAGTCTGTTAATACATGCAGAGCTTGCCCACAGGAGTTCTCCTGGAACCCCGGCAAAGTGGAAACATTGTGGCTGTGAGTATTTTAAGCTCCTGCCTGTCAGTTTTGTTCATGGAACCTTCAAAAGTGATTTTCTCCCCCAAAACTTTAAGACTAGTAAAGGAAGGCGATTGGTCCATTGGGCCTTCCTTCTTCTCTACTCTCACTCCAAATATAATGCATCTTTTTTCCCCACTTTCTACATTTACGCACTTCTTTGTAGAGGCCTTTTTGTTTCTTTTAAAAGATGATTCCTTTCATCTTTTGCCTTTGTTTGCATTCACTGCCAAAGGAAAGCTTTCTCTTGAAGGCTCCAGAATATAAGGATGACTTCTTAAAAGCTTGATCCATTGGAATAAAAATATAATGCTTTTGCCTTTGAAAATATCAGGACCGAAGGGTATTCTGACATCCAGCTTCGGATGCAAACATGGCCCATTCCCAGAAGAGCTTCTTTACAGGGGCAGAAATTCACTCAGAACAACCTCAGACTGGGGGAAGCTGATCACTTCTTTCTGTCTCTAGGACCATGAAGTTTGTGAATATTGTCTGAGCACATGCATATTAATCATATACCCACAGAGAGCAGTAAAATTCTTTGAATGGAAACATTCATTGTGAAATAAATGAATGTAATTATAATTCATAGGAGCACTTTTGTCAAAGTGCAATTTGTAACCCTTAAAATCAAAACACAGCAGGCACCCTTAATATTGTTCAAAATAAGTCTCTTCTTCCTAAATAGTTTCCTGTTAATCAGCTTTAACTCCTTAATTCATCTAATATTTTGCTTCAACATATCTAGGATAGCTGTAATTTGGTGTTAATCTGTAAAAGATGTAATTCATGGTCTTTGATTGAGGTTAGTTAAAAAGGGAGAAATGAGTGAAGTTAGTTTTTCTGAGCTCTGTACAGAAGCTGGGACCTTAGTCTCATGATTTCTCCTGCAGCGTGGACTTTCAGGGTGAGGCAAGGAAGCAAAGAGGATTGTGGGCATTACAGTCAGAAGAACCTCGGTTCTAATCTTGGCTCCAACTTTCAACTGTGTGACAGTGAACACGCTATTAGCTTTTCTGTGCCCTGTAGTTCTCATCTGTAAAATAAGAATGATTTGCAAAATGGTTGTGAGGAGAAGTAGTAATATACAAAATACGGTTCTTGGCATGCAATAAATGTGTTTGTGCAAAGCACTGGGTTTGCTGACAACATAGCAGTGAGGGAGTGTTCTGGTTACTATAGCTGTGTGATAAATTACACCAAACTTGGTGGCTTACAAAAAGCCATTGCTTATGTTCACACACTCTGAAGGTCAGGAATTCAGACAGGGCACAGTAGAAATGGCTTTTCTCTCCTCCACAGTGTCATGGGCTGTTAGCAGGGAGACTATAGGAGGCAAAGGGAATCATCTGAAGGCTTACTTGTTGATGCATCCTCTGGCTCATGTTGGGAAGTCTCGACCATTTGGGGAAGTCTGGTACGATTAGGTCTCCTGGAGCATCTCTCTCTTTACCTGTATGTGGCCTTCCCATGAGTGCTCTCCAGCATGGCAACTTCAGAGTGGTCCAAACTCTTACGTCTTGTCTAGGGCTCCTAAAGTGCCTGTTGTGAGAGAGCGTTGGTGACGGGTGAGGGGAGAGGAGGGAGGGGAGACACGGCCTGGAGCTTTGCTGGCAGAGCTGTATCCTTTTGTGACCTAGCCTCGAAAGTCACACAGCATCACTTCTAGCATGCTCTGTGGCCAGTGCAGCCTCACTCCCTCACCCTGATTCAAGAGGAGGGAACAGAGTACCCCAGTCCGTGGGCAGAAAGCTTACAGGATGGGATATGTGAATCTTCAGAAAATACCGCCGGCCGCAAGAAGACAATGTTTGGATCAAGAAGGACTTTATTTATTATTTTATTATTTCTCCTTCTGCTTCTCCGTCTCCCTCTCCTTACTACTCTTCCTCCTCCTTTTTTTCCCCTGTATGATATATGGAGATATGTTCTGAAAGGCATGCCGCGGCCGGATATAGAGACTCCTTGATGCTAGGTTGAATAACGTGAACTGTCTTGCAGGCGATGGAAGGCTACTGGATTGTCTTTTCTAGGTGTGTGTGTGTTTATGCACATACATATATATGTGTGTATCTTTATCAATGTAGAGATATAGATATTTTTTAATCTTTTTTTTTTTTTTGAGAGAGGAGTGATTCCATGAACGAGATGTTTATCCAAATTATGAAGTTCCATTTCTCAAAGAAGCTGACCTTAAAGGGTCTCAGATTTCCCCCGTGTTTCTGAAAATTTGGCGTTCAAACCTGATAGACAAATCAGGAATGCAGGGTCAGATTGGAAGAGAGTTGAAGGGGGTCCCCTTTGACAGACATCACAGCATATGCAGGAAGCACAGATTCATGTGTGGCAGCCAAACGTGGCGGGCCTTCCTGAACTAGGAAGCTTCCAAGCTTGCTGTTCTTTATGGTCCTCTCAGAAAAATCAGAGGTGGAACTTCATGGAGACTTGTTAAAGCAATAATTTGAAATGCTGCTATGGGAATTATGGTGAAAACTCATCTATGCAGAATCTAGGTTTAAATGCCTTAAGGCATTTTCTCTTTTAGAGTTAGGAAGCCATAGTCTTGAATCTTAAAAACAATCAAATGCTAAAACCCAAAACAGCAACAGCATAAACTCCCCCACTATAGAAAACAAACAACAACTTTACAAAACCTCAAAATAGTCATAATAGGACCATGTGAGAGGAGCTAAAGAACGTCTGATCCCTGTACTTACAGAATAGAACAAAAATGTCTCGATGTAATATGTCCAAATCTCTGATATTTAATGAGAACATACTCATTCAGACATATTATATCCCATTTTACTCTCCTTAATTTTCCTCTAATGAGTTGTTCTGCCCAATATTTTAATAAGGGGAGAGCTTTACAAATCAGCTGCTATGGCTAGGGTAACACCTTTGTTTAACTATTGACGGCAAATCTCCATAGGTATAAGTTAAGGGAAGAAAAAAGTGTTAATTATTTAAAGCCCAAGTTCAAGCTTCCTCTGTGGGAGCTCCAGTTGTTAGTTTTTGTTTGTGATGCTAAGGGTGTGTATCCCTGCAGGAGTCAGAGTCCTGTTGAAGGGGCTTAATAAATAAATGTACATTCCTACTGGGGCTTCTCTAGTGTTTGTTGTTTGCCTAATACATAATGCATTTTTATAGTGTTTAGATGAACCACATGTATTTTGCACATTGTTGTGGTCCAGCTTGTACTAAATGATGAATGTGCCCTTACTGCTATTTTGATACCCTATTGACCATGATACATACATGTTGCCATCATAAATGCAGGATATAAAGTGGTGGTATTTTAAATTTAAGAGGATATGTATACATATGTATATATACATATATATATATATATATGAAAGGTGTATATATATATATATATATATATATATATGTATGTATTTTCATGTGATTTGTGGGGAAATGTTCTCAGAGCCTTGTGGAGGTAGTTGTGCATTGTCTTGTCCTACAGTCACCACTTATCCAGCACCTTTTAGAGCTGTAGGGGTCCCCAAAAATATAATAACAAAACAAGAATTTTACGTGTTTTAAGGGGGGCAGGGTGATCATGAGCAAATATTGCTGCTGTTGGTTTTTGCATTGAATATTTTGCTGCAGACAGCAATGGCATTGGAAAATGAATTTATATGCCAGGATGAGTATTTCAAGGTCATCATTCAAAGAATGTTTCCAGTGGGGTCTCTGTTAGAACTAACTTACCTGTGGTTCCCATACCTCCCTGAGCGTTGAGAGCCTTACATCACCATTTCCTTCTGCTGCGAACCTGGTCTTTGTTGGAGAAGCTTCCTCTGTGCATTCGGAATAAGAAGTAGGTATGTCTCTGTGTGATGGGGTGCAGATTGAGGAATAAAGCTTTTAAAGATACAGCCTTTTTTTTTTTTTTTCAGTGGAAAAGTCAAAGCTGGAAATAACAAGATCATCTCAAGTTAGCAACTTTGTGGTCAGGCTGTTGGTCAGACTAACCTGTGCATAACCTACTGGATCTGTGCTCTCTCTCTCTCTCTCTCTTTTTTTTTTTTTTTTTTTGCTCACTAGGTACAGTTCTTTCAAATTATTTCTTATTTGCATTTCCAAGTATGTTTTTTGAGAAATACGCAAATGTGTTTGGTGTGGTTACAGTGTTTTAATGAACTGAAAATTAATTCCTAATGTCTGTGACAGTTCATCTACACTGAGTATCTGGGTCCATGGATGATGAGACAGGGAAACAGGAAATGTTGGCATAGGAATGACTGGGAATGATGTGACCTCAGTAGAGGTCTCCAGGCGGACATGGAGGGCACTTGAGGACACTTAACAAAGTCGGGAGACGGGTGGAGGAAGGGAGAGGAGAGATGCCAAAAAGTGACTGTTTCAGAGTTTTGAACCTAGGAAATGGAGGAAGACACATTCTTTCTCCTTGTCCCTTTCAAATTCTCCATGGTCCTAACTCCTTTGGTCATAACATGGCTTCCTCTTCCAGGGCCCTGAAGCTTAAGTTAGTGCTGTGGAGCCTATACTATAACTGCAGGATGGGTTTATAAGACTTTGACAGGGTAGCCTAGGAATGTGATATTGTTTCCATAAAAAATTAGTTCTGAATGCCAAATAATGTATTTGCAAGAAGTTGCATATCACAATTTGTTTTGGGAATAGAGAGATATAGATATTGAAAAAAATATATATATAAAATATCCAGGTTTATCTAGATAGTATAAATATATGCATATATAATATCACAGTATATAGTATATAGATGTAGATACATGTATATATTTGTATATATGTGTGTGTATATATATATATAGAGAGAGAGAGAGGTATAAATATAAATTTGTCATTGAATTTAATAGCTCTGAAATTATGCCTTTAGTGGATTTTTAAAAAAATTTTTTTTTATTTTGCGGTACGCGGGCCTGTCACTGTTGTGGAGCACAGGCCCTGGATGCGCAAGCTCAGCGGCCATGGCTCACGGGCCCAGCCGCTCCGCGGCATGTGGGATCTTCCCGGACTGGGGCACGAACCCGTGTCCCCTGCATCGGCAGGCAGACTCTCAACCACTCTGCGCCACCAGGGAAGCCCTTTAGTGGATTTTGAACCTCATGATTTCACCTATATAGAAAGACGGGTAGCCACTCGTGTTGTCAAGAAGAAAGAATCAATAAGGGAGAAGACACACTTGTAGCTGAGTGAGAAAGTATACCCTGGGAGTTGTAGTCGTTTCTCTTTTGAGGAATAAAGGAAGAGATGTAATTAAAGTTGTAGAAGATTATGTTTCCTAAGGTGCATTTTAATTAGCTTTTGAGGAGGAACAGGTGGTATAATTGGAAACTGGATTCTTTTCAACAGTAGTTTCCAGTGTTAGCTCTTTATGCTTCGTATAACTTCTGCAACAGTTTCTTTTATTTCCCTTCTGATTAATTAAGTTGCTTTTCTAACATATTAGCTATTATTTTAAATGATATATTTCCAATTATATAGTAGAAATAGCAGAGCCATGTTATTTAATATATAAAGTAAGATTTATAAGAAATACTTCAATACATTTAATTTCCTTTAATTTAATACTTAATAACCTAAGTATTAGGTTACATTAAATACTTGAAAGAGATTAATTTACTTCCTGGCCAATTGATTATCCCCTCTCTAATAGATATGCAGCATAAACTAAAAGATTTTGGTAATTAGAAATTTATAAATATGAGAACCTTTTATTAAATTGAATGGTTTAAAATACACATCTTACGCTATATTTATTCAGTACTGTAGCCTATCCACAGATGAAGGAAGAGTTGGCAGGAAGAATAAATGGAGAACAAAGCCTTCTTTGGCAGTGATCTCAGTCATGGCAAATGTCTCATTGGAGAGAATATCATGCATTATTTGTTCTTTCACTTCTGAATCTCAGTATTGGTCATAAATATTTATTTCCTAAACCACGTGTTTTTTCAGTAACATAGTTGGTGAGTCCTTTGAAAGAGAACATATTTAGCAGTTTTAAAGCGACATTGACTCAGGAGTTGAAGGCATAGTATCAATAAAATTAGAGCCTCATATATACCCAGTAATGGTGGTAGGAAGCCTCTATTGAAACCATGCTTATAGATAGCAAAGTTGATCACAGCGCAGGAAAGGGTGCCTTTGTAGCTCACTTATTATCTCGTAGTTGTGGGAAGCATAGGAATTTTGAAACGGTTTTAGAAATAGGAATTTGGAAAACAATTTAAATATCTCAATTTCCAGGTCAGAAATCAAGTCAAGAGAATGTGATTTGCTGAAATTGCATGATAGTGAACAAACTGCTTTGAGGGAGTGGGATGCTGCTAGAAGTTGGATGAGAATTCATTACTTTGTGATTCTCAGAATTTAGCAGCAGTCAACTACGGTTTCTTCTACTAAAGATGGAATCCTTTTTGCAGGCTGTTGAGGCTAAGGGTTTCTGTTCCTGTGCTGTCATCTTCTGGTCTTCCACATATCAGTTTCCATCCCTACGCTACATGTGCCTCCAGCAAGGTTAACAGTTTAACTCACAAATTCCGGAGAGCGTTTTTCTCAGTTATGTCGCGACATATACATTATAGGGATAGAGTGGTCAATGCATATTTCTGTACCTAATTTTATTTTTTATCAAAGCTTCTTATTTTAGGTTGTTTAAATTACTTTTGCTACTAGTAGACTTCACTTTAACCCATACCTTAGAAAACAGGTTCAAAATCATGCCATCAATTTTATTTGTTATTAGAATAGGTATAAATGTGCTGTGTTTTTACGCATCTATGCCTATATGTGGAGTTTTACACATACAGGAGTCTGTTCTGGAAAAACCACTGGAAAATACTTAGTGCTTTTCAGAACCATTTGTACTGGAGAGGAATCTAGGGAATAGGGGTTGATAATAGTACTCCTTCTTTCCTCTGGAATTTTAGCCTATTGAGAACAAGCATGGATCAAAATATTTTATCAGTTTTATGATAGAAAAATATTTGTCGGAGACCTCAGCAAGGCTTACTTTCACCCTCCTTGAACTTGGGCTCTGGAACTCTCCTAAGAGAGACATGGAGAAAGACATGGTGGGGGCAGGGATGGGGGGAGAGCATGAGAGAGCTAGAGCAAGAGAGGAGACATGAGCTGAATTACGAAGAGACAAGGAAGCTTGGCTTCTTCCATCGCATTTTATGCCAAAAGAGTTTTTTGTTTTTGTTTTTTTAAATTTTTACTTCTGTTTAAAGAACAAACCACAAAGCAAAAGACACATAGGCTTCTGGGAAGCTTTGGTTTTGAAAAGGTCAAATAGTTGACATTGAGTTGAGTCAGAACAGTTGATGAAGGACTCCTGGGTCAATAGGACAGTCAGGGTTGTATAGAGCATGGCTGCGAAATGATGACTGAATTTGATTTCTCCTGTTTATTCTTCCGTCCCTATCTGTGAGCCCTACCAAGGAAGCTATTTTCTAGATGTTTAATGCGTTCAAATCTTTAAAAAATATGACTACAGTTTGAAATTTCCATTCCAATTGTTCCCTGTGTCTTTTTTTCACACTTCACTGCTGGGATTCCAAGTTGTCACACAGAGAAGCTGTCAGCAGAGGCAGAAAGAGTGAGACATAGGGGCCTGCTGGCCTGCACCCACAAAGAGCACAGAGACCAGCAGAAGCTCAGGTACAAATGGCACCAAGGCCCCCAACCGATCAAAACAACTGCCTCCTCTTTCCTCTCCCTCTGAATCATCAGTCTTTGAATTAAATAAACGTGGTGTTCAGTTCCCAAATGCAGTCCCCACTGCTTCTGGTGTCAGGGTCTGTTAATAATTTAGAGTGTACTACAGTATGTCACAAGGGAGTCAGACATTTTGGAATAAAAGTTGTAATTGACAGTTCCACTCTTTATGTTTCACTGGCTTCTGAGAACAATCTGGCTACCACGTTTTGATTGTTGGGACTTCCAGTTTAGAAATGATGATATGGAACCTGAAAATCAGTTCTGTGCTATAAATCTTTAATTTTGTATTAGAAGGCAGTATTTTTTTATGGCTGTATTAGGTACATGAGCCATTTAAAAATGACATTTGATTATGTCTTTGTCCATTATGGCCCTTCAGAAACAACATGGAACTTATTAATTTTCCGCACATGTTTTTGCAGAAATTTGCGGAAATGTATTTTATTCATTTGTTCCATTCAGTGAAACATTCTTTTACACAAACATATTTTGGGTGCCTACTGTGCACCAAGCACACGATATTTTTTTGTGGGAAATAGGCATGAATCTCCTTTAATGCCATGTTTTATAGTTTAGTTGTGTTGGACACAATCATTTTTTTGAACAAAAATTAGATAAACAAAAATTATGTTAATGTCTAGCAAAAAAATTTAATGCAGGTGATAGATAAGAAAACCGCTATGTACAATACCATGGTAAGCTTTTTTCTTCCCACACACACTGTATTTTATTTTTATAAGAGATAAATAAATTGACACCAAGCATTGTAAATGGATGACCACAACAAAAGCAACAATGATTGCAATCACCAAACAAGAAACATACACATATTATGTTACCATGGTAAGCTTCTTAAAGTAAGTTCAGGGAGTTGTGGGAAGGGAATATGGAGGAAGGACCATCTCTCAGCCCTAGGGACTTCCGAAGCTGCTGCAGGGAGGCGGTGATGCTTAAAGTCTTCAAAAATTAGCTAGATGGACAGATACATGGAGCCTGACACGCCAGACAGCAGTCGTGATGCACACAAAGGTATTAGGAAGGAGGTCGCCCGTCAGGACCTGGAGGTGGTCTGCTCTGGTTGGCATATGGGTTTCTGTAAAGAGCCCTGTGGGGCAAATGGGATAGAGAGACAGGGCTGGAGTCCTGAAGTCCTGTCTGCCACTCTCTGAGGGTTAGGGTTTCTCCTAAAGGTCACGGACAGGATTGCACCTTACAGTACCTCATGCAGGGAAGTAACGATCAGATCCATGTGTTAGAAGAAAATACTCTGGCTTCACTGTGCAGAATGGATAAAAGTTGGGTACTAGAATGAGATGAATTAGAAGGTTTCTGTAATTCTCTACCTCATAGAAGAGGGGCTGAACCAGGATGGGGACAAAGAGGAGATGATGGCTACAAGGTCTGTCTAAGATGCTGAAGGTGACATGAGTTGATGGAGGTGAAAGCCTAGTGCCTGGAATGTTAGTGATGATGTTGACAGCGTTACGAGGTAGCATTGTTTCTTGGGTGGGAAGTGGAGGGTAGTGAGCATGATGGAGGGATCTAGGATGACCAGGTTTTGGTTGGATAGCTGGAGAAAAGAGATGATAGAAATGCAGGAAAACACTGATTTGGGAGGGGTAGCACACAGTTTTTATGTGAGAAGATACTGACTTTGAAGCTCACTCATCGATCAGTGAATCTGCAATGCTAGTTACCCCCTCACTATGTTCAGGGTACGTGCTAAATCCTTTATTTTCAAACTTTACAACAGTTCCATGCAATAAGTTCAAATATTATTGCCTTTTACATGTAAGGAAAGTGAGACTTAGAGATGGTAACATGCTGGAGGTCACACAGCTAGTGAGGAATTGGGCACCAGAATTCAAACCCAGGTCAACTGCAGAGCCTAAACATTTAACGCACTACCTCACGAGCACTCAAGCGGTGCCTCTTATGAGACCCAAGTGTCTAGGATATTTATTTCATGCTTTCTGCATTAGCGCTTAAAATAAAGAAAGATGATGTTGAAACATGTTTACTGACCGTTGGAGAGAAACCTTAAAAGAAAAATAAAAAGAGAAAAGGTTGTGCCTTGGTTATTTTGGTTGCAATTTACAAGGCTTTTCAAATGCGTTGGAGATTAAATGCTCCTTGACAGAATCCAGATTTATAGTAAATTTCAGAAGTAGGGGAACCTTGGCTTAGTTTAGTGAAGGAAGCAAAGAAATCTTGGAGAATAGTGAAGTATAGCTCATTTTGAAATGTACTGTGACCTTGTGAAATGAGAAGCGTTTTTTCATCTCTGAATGTACCTTAATCATAATGTAACCCAGGGGAGCCAAACATTTTATATGTTTTAACAAGCTAAGTGATTTTATAAAAGTGCTGTTAGAAGGATTTATTTTAATTGGACGTTAGACATGCGAGTCTTAAATCATAGCCAGTGCTTTGCTTAGAGCTCTGTTCCAGGTTAGCTTTCATAAGTTAAGTAGAAGAACTCATTTTTTTTCAATAAAATAATCCTAAAATTTTGGGGTTTTACATATTTTTGCTTGTATTAACTTCAGGCTTCTGAAATGCTTGAACTGCACATTCAGAATACTTTTAGGATGTGTGTATATATGTGGGAGGTTTAATATAATTCTCACTTCATGTTTATCACATTTTTACTCTGTTTAATTCCAGCAATATGACATACTGAAAAGAACAGCTTTACCTTATCACAATAGGTCTCCTCCTCACAGAGGTTTCCCAGAGGAATAGTTGGCAACATTTGGAGACATTTTTGGTTGTCCTCACTGGTTAGTGGAGTGGGGTGGGGTGTGCTCTTGACATCTAGTCGGTAGGGTCCTGAGATGCTACTGAACATCCTGCAATACACAGGACAGCTCTCCTCTATAAAAAAAAAATATGCAGCCCCCAATGTTAATAGTGCTGACGCTGAGAAGCCCTGCTTTAGTGCAGTAGTTAAGCCAATTAAGCATACACAAACGGATATTTTCCTTAGCAACTCAGTGAAAAATAGTGATGCTGCTTGGCCTTCAGGAGGAGATCATAGGTGTGGGTGAGAAAAGGAAACAGAAGAATAAATTAAAACATAGAGGAAAAATAAGTGAGCTATGTGAAAGAAAATTAAAATTAGAACAGAAGGAAGTGGTCATGTGATCTTAGTAACCCTCCCTCCAGTGTGCATTATCAAGAAGACAAAAGGGAGTGTGGCTAAGTGACAGTTGTGATGTCCATATTTTCCTTTAAGAAAAATATATGTTATTACTACTCTCATTATCAATAGTTTATAGAGCATGAAAAATATGTGAAGTGCATTGCAGAATATAGAGTCATTTACCACCCAGAGGGTTTTGAGCTTATAATTAAGCAGATGGAACAGATTTAGGCTTAGGATAGGGAAAATAGGTGACAACATGAAAAAGACATTACAGCTCCAAGGCATATTTCATGTAATTTTTGCCTACATTTCAGTCAACCTTTTTTTTTTTTCTCTTTTAATGAAGGCAGCCACTGTATACTATAGAGAAAAAGGCTTCGAGAGAAGTGATTTGATACTATCAAAGAGCAAAACTCAAAGACAGCAGTTAATATGAATTAGCTTGAAATATCCATCATAAGATGTATAAGGAAATCTTAATAGGAAGTAAATACCAAGTGTTTTTTTTTTTAATACCTAAGTTTCTAGTTTGATACATTCATTTTAATATAGGAGATAGATGGGAGGTTTCTGATTCTTTTCAATATGAATCTTCCAATTATTTTATTTGCTATATTGTTTTAAATTGGCAGATTTAGAACAGAAAGATTAAGGGGATTTAGGCCTGTGAAAATACACACACAAAATACCAAAATTAAAATGTTGGAAAATGAAGGCATGCTATCTTTTCCTTGCTAACCATGGATATCTTATTTGAGTCCTTAACTGAAAGTTCCATAATCAGTTTGCCTTTTAAAGTGTTTATCTAAAAGGGATGCTGTTTCAGGGACAGGGTCTAACCTCCTTACTTATGAAATGGTGCTTTCCTAAGAGTATAATTGAAGCTTTACCCATCAGAAAGTAATTATTCAGTTCCTAAGTGTGCATACTTTCTTTTTAATTTGTAAAATAGCAAATTAATGAGTAATTGCAGGAAGGTAGAGTTAAGTTTGTATTACAAGTTACCCCCGAATGTCACTTATCAGGATGAGAGAGTTCCTGTTATACCCTAATAAAGCATGAAAAAAATCACAACTTGGGCTTCCCTGGTGGCGCAGTGGTTGAGAGTCTGCCTGCCAATGCAGGGGACACGGGTTCGTGCCCCGGTCCGGGAAGATCCCACATTCCGCGGAGTGGCTGGACCCGTGAGCCAGGGCCGCTGAGCCTGCGCTCCGCGGCGGGAGAGGCCACAGCAGTGAGAGGCCCACGTACTGCAAAAAATAAATAAATATCACAGCTGGACAAAGTTGGAGAGCTGAAATGAAAATTTATAGTCACCATGCTTTGCAGATATGTTTAGTGTCAAGTTCTTTGGGGGAAAATTAATGTCTAACTCAGGTAAAATTTTTCCCTTTAATTTTGCCTTTGGTGTCAAATGATGAAAATCCCTTTGCATTAACTACGTGAATTCTTTTGTTTAATCAGAGAGCTTCTGCACTGGTAAAATTATTTCCCAGTCTCAGTGAAGAAGTGGACATAGTGAGAAGACCTAGCAGTAACTTAAACAGAAAAGGTGATATCAAAGCTTTCTTTAGTGTTAGATTGACTAAATTGTCATGAACATAAACATTCAACAGACAAAAAGATGGTACAACATAGATTATTTAACAAAAATTTGAGGAGAATAGCATTAAATGATAATTTAGTTCAGATGAAATTTGTGGCATTTTGTCCTCACGAATATTTATGAACTTGTTAGATGTTTGCCTTCCCTGCATGATTCTTTTCGTGTGTTTGAGTAATGCACGTTTGCCAGCGTTACTCCAGCATATCCGAAATTATCCAAGATCACTTTTTTTTTTTTTCCTTCACATCTTTATTGGGGTATAATTGCTTTACAATCAAGATCACTTTCAAAAGGTCTGGGACGCATAGTGCTATGACTGTTAAAAGATAAACTGAAGCTCATTAAAATTTTTATTTGAGCAAAAATCAGTTGGACTTGGGCGTTACCAGACTGCAATTGATTAGGGGCACTCTGCAGACAGGAGCTGGGCAAAGACTTACATAAAGAAAGCGAAGAAAGGAAATTATTTGATTGGCTGTAACTTAAAGCCTACTCAGCTGTTTGCGGTTGGGAGTGTCTTGTAAGCATTGTAAGCTGCCAGCTTTTGCATGAAGCAGTCTCTTCAAGCGGTAGGTATATAGAAAAAGAACTTTTGGAGCTTGTTTTTTAGGTATATTTCCCTTTAAATTAAATACATTTTAGATGACCGGAAATGACTGCATTTCCATATTAAATATAGACTTTTCTCTAGTTCCTATAGTTATAATATTTGGCTAGGGGTTTTAAAAAATAGACTTTAGAACATACTGCTATAGTTTTCCTCAGTCCATTTTCCAAACTGTTTTGGTGTTTAATAAGTTCTGTATCTTGGGCAAATTACTGTTGCCTTTGTACGTTTTAATTTAAGTGATGCACATGTGCTACCACTGTTATCCTTCACCTTTTCAAAAAACCTTGTCAAGCCTTGCTTCTTTATATGCCTTCCACTTTCATTTTACTTTAGTAGCATTTTAAATTCATTTAGTATATATCATTTCAGGGATGTTACCTTACTTATTTTTTTAAATTAAATTAGAAGTACTGTGTGTTTTTCAACAATATTAAGCAGTGCAGATGTGAGATTATTCATTTAGAATTCATTTATTTTACATTTTGTCCTTATTTTTTGATTATTCTTTGCAATATGACACTCTCCAAATTCTTCTGTATAGGTAGAGTCGGGGTGTGTACGAATGGCTGCATTGCCACATTATTAAACAAAGGGGCCCCCTCCCTCCCGACGCACACAGGCTGTGTTTGTCCTCACACTTCCAAGAAATTTTTGCCTCAGCGCCTCACCACCCACTTCCCTTCAGTCTGTCTTCCTCCAGAGAAAGTCAGCTGAAGTTACACTCCTGATATCACTGATGAACCTCTAACTAAAAGCATGGCCTTTCTCCAGTCCTTAATCTCCGTAATCCCTCTACAGCATTTTGCACCCCGACTGGTTATCTCACCCCTAATTTTAGTTCTGTGGTGCCTTGGCAGATGACCTCTTGCCTTCCCACCATCGTGGCATTGAATCTCTGCCCTGTTTCTTTTTTTTTTAATTAAAATAAAATAATTTATTTATTTGGTTGCACTGGGTCTTAGTTGCAGCAGGCAGCCTCCTTAGTTATGGTATGCAAGCTCTTAGTTGTGACATGCATGTGGGATCTAGTCCCCTGACCAGGGATTGAACCCAGGTCCCCTGCATTGGGAGCACGGAGTCTTATCCACTGCGCCACCAGGGAAGTCCTGTTGCCCTGTTTCTGATACCTTCTCTTCCTGCCCAAATCAGTGGGTTAGAGAAGAATATCTGAGGTTCAATGAGTGTCCCTTCCCTTTGCTAGCTAGCTGAGCGCTTCTAGATAATTTATTCAGAGCTCTTATTTGTTAAACTGAAAAAAAAAAAAGAAAAGAAAAATCAGAAAACACCTAACCGTGTGGTTTCCCTCTTTAGCAATCTGAATTTATTTGGCAAAAGTAAGAGAGGAGAGGGCTTCCCTGGTGGCTCAGTGGTTGGGAATCTGCCTGCCAATGCAGGGGACACGGGTTCGAGCCCTGGTCCAGGAAGATCCAACATGCCGCGGAGCAACTAAGCCTGTGCGCCACAACTACTGAGCCTGCGCTCTGGAGCCCACGAGCCACAACTACTGAAGCCCGCGTGCCTAGAGCCGGTGCTCCGCAACGGAAGAAGCCACCGCAGTGAGAGGCCCGCACACCACAACGAAGAGTGGACCCTGCTCGCAGCAACTAGAGAAAGCCCGTGTGCAGCAACAAAGACCCAACACAGCCAAAAAAAAAACGAGAGGAGAGAGAAAGAGGAAATCATTTCATAGGACTTGCAAAGCTCCTATTTGTTATTTGACTGCCTTGCTTCTCTTTCCTACCCTTCAGTAACTGTACATCCATGGCTCTAAGCCTTCATGAGTTATCTGTGGTTCATAACCTTTATGACTTTTTGAACCTGGCATTCCAGATGACCTACATTGTGACTCCACCTTACTTTTCCTGGTTTATCATTCACTTGCCTGTTAAACAAACCTGTTGTTTTAGCCACACTCTTTTAATTTACCGTATCCTGAAAGAACCTTTCAGATTTATGTGCTCCCTGAATCGGGTTTCCTGCTACTTGTCCTTGAGATGACTTGAGCAGCCCAGCAGTCCATGCCCTTCCACCAACCTTCCTGTCTCTCGATGTGGAAGGATGGAAAGTAATCCTGGGCTTCTTCCACACTCTCTGAACCAGGTTTCCCATGCCTGTCTCCCTGGCACACTTCTCTGCAGTCCGTTTCAGTCTTCCTGGTTTAGCCAACCCAGTTGGTCTTGCCCCCTGAGACATCTCTGTAGCAGGAGTGAGCATCAGTCTCCATGCTCAGGTCTGCCCCAACCATCAAGGAATGCATGCTAGGAAACTTCTCTTCCTGGTAATAGAAGGAGGATAAAATGGACAAAGTGACATAATTCTGAAAGTTCTCCCTGAAATTCAGTCCACTGTCTTTTGGTGATGGCACCAGAGTGGGGCCATGGGCATTTAACTAAGGAATAGGAGGCCTTCTCACTACCTATAGGCATTTCTACTCTTCTGAATGCTGATTTTGAAATCTCATCACTTTGGAGACGGGAAAGCACCTCCCTCTCTTTTCTATAGAGAGGAGAGGAAATGGACTCTCCCTTCAACACTGAATTTGCCACAAAGCTGATGCCTTCTCTTGGAGCCTCTTCTGGCAGCTGGAGAAGGGGTTGCCAGGTGGAGGTGGGTACTGGTAGCAAGCCCTGCTCTGGCATTTTTCAGTCCAGGTTGCAGGTGTGTGGTTGTTTCCACATACTGTTGGCTTCCTCACTACTGTCTATCTCTAACATCTGGGATACGTTATGTTTTCTGTTCTCAGTTTCAGATCATAGGTGTAATTCTGAGTCAAGGAAAATTCAACTTGGAATTCTATGGTAAAGCTGTCATTTTTAATGGAAAGATAGTTAATATAAATCACTTAACACGATGAAGGCACATTGCAAGTTACTAAATATTTTCCACTATTTTTATATTATTATTTGTATGTTGCTCGTAATAATTTCACTATCTCTTCATACAACTAACTTTTTAAACATGTAAAGTCTACAGTCTATGTTTTGATGCAGTCTCTAAGTTTTTAGTTTAAGATGTGAAACCCAAAATTATTTTATTCTACATAAAATGATATTTTCGGGAACGCTACACAGAACTTTGGCTTGATCCTATAATTGCCTAAAAAAGGTAACACGTAGAAAACCATGGTGAACATATGTGTCTCCGAGTATTTATCCACATATACTTAGAATGAAACCTGTCTAGTTTGGCCAAGTTTGCAAAATGGATACTCCTGTAATTTGATGTATTTCCAGTAAAGCCCCTTTCAAGTTAGAAAAATTAGGTGTGATTTTAAAGAACAGATGTCACTACAAACTAACACTTGGCTTTCTTCAGACCTAGTTCTTCATTAGTCAGCATGACACTGCTCTTGGTAGTGATTACTCAGAGAGAAATGGTGAAAAGGCCAGTTAGCACCAGCATTTCTTTACAAGATGTCCTGTTATGTGTTTGCATTAGTAACACAGTAGCTAGTGGGCATCTTGTCATTTGCAAAAATTTAAATGAAAGTGAGCAACCCAACCCCAAGACTTATAGGTTGTTTCTAATTAGCAGTCTACATATTTTCTTAATTTGTATCTTGAAACTACATTCATGATACAAGAGGCTGTTATATAAAGGATTAGACTTAAACAATATGGAAAAAAGTTGAACTTTCCAGTTTTGTATAAAACCTGTCCTCCCAATACCGTGTACTTTTGCATATAATGATGTTAAAATAGACAGCATGTGTACACAAGGCAAAAGGTTTGTGGTTTGAGTGGACAGCAAAAATCAGAAATCTTCACAGCATGGCAGTTGGAGAAGGAGGTCGTGGATGGCCGGGACCGTTTGCTTTGTTGTATCCAGTGGGCAAAGTGTGCATGCCCAATGAGGACCGTATGGCCTGCTTGATGTGTGCAGAGAACAGTACACAGGATATGCAGTATACTGGAAACCACTGGGATTTAGAAATTGTAGAATTTAATGTGTTGTACAGTTTTGTCTTCTTTTTTCCTATGTGAGTCACCTAAACATTTGCAGATCTGTTGTCTAAAAGGATATGTGTATTTTCCCTTCCACCCTGTCTTAGACCACAGATTTACAGGTATTTTTGCAGGAGGCAGTTTCTGTGAAAGGAGAAAATTTGGCTTCAACTTTATTGCTTGAATTTTACGAGGCAGTGACAACTGTAGGGCTTTGTGATAGGAAGCCGCATAAACTCCATTAAGATTATGGCCTGGGCTTCCCTGGTGGCGCAGTGGTTAAGAGTCCTCCTGCCAATGCAGGGGACACGGGTTCGTGCCCTGGTCCGGGAAGATCCCACATGCCGCGGAGCGGCTGGGCCCGTGAGCCATGGCCGCTGAGCCTGCGCATCGGGAGCCTGTGCTCCGCAACGGGAGAGGCCACAACGGTGAGAGGCCCGCGTACCGCAAAAAAAAAAATTATGGCCTTCATTTTCAACGTTTCTACCCCCTCTCCACATAAGACTTGTATGGTTTATCCCTGGAAAACAACAGAAATGGAAAGAGGAATAAGGTTGCTGTTCCTTCTGAACAAACCATTTAATTTCTTCCTGCATTGAATGTTTACATAATACTGAAAATATTTGAAGCCTTTGAGTTGTGGGTTCTTGTTCTAGTGTATTTAATGATTTGCTCAAATGTTAACCCTTTTCTTCAACGGGTGGAAAAACACTTTGATTTAAAACATTGGATTTACAGCTAAGGCCTTCAGTGTAAAAATATGCACAAAAATAGCGTATTCTATTACAATAAAACACTGTAAACGCTAATAGTTTTAAATATAAAGTGTAATTCATTCAGGAAAAAGTAGAAGCCATTTTAAAATGCCCAAATGATTGTGCGATAATAATTAGGAAATAGTTGTTCAGTTCCTTAGCGTACTTTATTTTAATGGAACACTTTGAGTTAATAAACATGCACATACTTTTTTTTGGTGGTAGTAATAATCACAGTGTATCTTATCAGATAATTGACTGTCACAAACATAAAGTCTGCCGAACAGCAATGATACCGTTACAACGAAGTATTTCTTTGGATGTTGCAATCTTAAAAGGAGAACAGCTGCTTAAATTTAAGCCACTTCCTTCTTGCAAAGGGGCTGTCACTTTTGTTACAATGTGTATGTAGATAGACATTTCTGTGAAGAGAAATAAAGGGAGGGGAGGAAGAATACAAGAACAGACAATAGGAAAAGTGTGCAAATAGATTTAGGAGAAGCTCATACAGCCATGTTGGGAGGTAACATCATAACTCCGGGTTAGATTGTAGAAGGACTGTCTCCTGCATCTGGATTGATCTTTAATTAGGATAAGTGACTTAGGTCAGCTTTTCTTTTTAATTCAGGCAAGCTATCCTCCTCTCAGTAGCTCTCAAAGGGTAAACTCAGCAGCAGCAGAAAGAAGTTGTCAAAACACAGTGGGGAGGATTATGGCCTGCTGAATTTTGGTGGGGTATTAACAGCTAGCTTAACATTTGTTTCTGTTCTTGATATGAGGTTTTCCAAACAAACAGAAATCTACCTTCAATTTAAAACTGCTTGAAAAATAACTGGCCCTTGCAAAATTGAACAAATAAACAAAGAATCCAAACTTAATTAGTTTTTGAGGATAAGCAAACACAATTTTCTTTCTTTCCCTCCCTCCCTCCCTCCCTTCTTTCCTTCCTTCCTTCCTTCCTTCCTTCCTTCCTTCCTTCCTTCCTTTCTCCCTCCCTCCCTCCCTCCCTCCCTTCCATTTTTCTTTTTGCTGCTTTGCTTTAACTACTGTAGTCTGAAAAAACTTAGATGCATTCTGATAGATTTTACTGTTTTGCTGAGAAAGCACGAAGTATTTCGTATTCCACCTAATCATTCCATTGTGTGCAGTCGGCGAAAATTTCCCAGACTATGCCTATTGAGTTATGCCTTCATTGTTCTATTACTGTTAGAAGTTGTGCAGTTAATTTCCCCCTCATTCAGCTGAAATGCACCTTTTTGTGATATAACCATGGGACACAAGAGATTTAAAATTTAGTGAAAACCTGTGAGAAATATAAATATTTAGATTTATATCTGAATATGAGTAGGGAAATATTTCAAAGCAGCTTCTGACTGTACATAGAAATAGTGTAGTGCAGGATCCATACAATGTGAGTCATGATTACATTTCAGTAAACGTGCATTTAAGAGGGCTGTATTCTGTTAACGCCAGAGCTATCCTAAGGTATATGACCTGGTGTTTTTTGCCCACCAGGAAGGTACAAATTGTCAGGTATGGCTTTCATGCTGCTTGGCTGATTCTGTATATATGAGGGGCAAGTGTTTTCCCTGCTTCTTGGTGAGCTCTCTGAGGTCAGGGACAGTACCTGCCTCATTTTTATACGCATGGTGCTTAAGAAAATGACTTACCTTCAGTGAAGAAAAGATGGGCCCCACTGACACAATTACATTCTCTCTCAGAAAATCCCCTCCTTCACTACAAACATCTTGCACTTTGACCATCATTGGTAATATGGTTCAGAAGATGCGATAGATGATACTGTGGCAGCTGGAAATGGGAAGGAATGTAATGGGTGGTCAATCTTTGTTAGGATTATCAAGACAGAGCTTCAGATGTAGGTGTACCTCTCAAATAGATTTATTTGATAATTGTTGCAAATATTTGAATCTCTCCATTTCTAGAGAAAGTTCGAAATGGTTGAAAGAAGATTGGTTTTTTACAGTGTTCTGTTGTTCAATCTTCAGATGATGTTGGTCAGAATAAAAATTACGATCCTCATCATATAGCTGAGACACTGAAAATACTGGGGGAAATATCATTTGGCCATGGCATCTGGAAAGAATTGTAAGCAGTATGGAGTATCAGAGAGTGACTCTTGATAGCTGCAAGAAGCTTGTAAAATACAATGATTTAAAAATTCTTACTCCCTAAGGATTTATTATTATTATTTTTTTAATCTGGCTCCTTAATTTATGTTTGGTTGTGTTGGGTCTTCGTTTCTGTGCAAGGGCTTTCTCTAGTTGTGGCAAGCGGGGGCCGCTCTTCATCGCGGTGCGCGGGCCTCTCACCATCGCGGCCTCTCTTATTGCGGAGCATAGGCTCCAGACGCGCAGGCTCAGTTGTTGTGGCTCACGGGCCTAGTTGCTCTGCGGCATGTGAGATCTTCCCAGACCAGGGCTTGAACCCATGTCCCCTGCATTAGCAGGCAGATTCTCAACCACTGCGCCACCAGGGAAGCCCCAGGATTTATTAATTTTTATTTTACACTTTAAGTATGTAATTGGAGATATCCACACTGTTTAGTTAATATTTTGATTTCATTTAATCAAATATACTCGTATCACGTTTCAAGTATACTACCAAAGTATAATCTGCATTATAGCTGTGCTTTTACAATTAAAATTGAATTGAATTTCCTGCACTGACATTCAGTGATAGTATGAGTTTTCTAGTTTGTGGAAGAAATAATTAACTGACTTTAGAATTTTCTTAACCGTTGCCCTATGAGCGTGTCTTTTAACGTTTGGAGCTCAGAGTGAACAAAGTTAGCCAGGCTGCTGTGGATGAGGGAGTAGGAGGTAGAACCCTAGTGAAGGTGGAGCAAGGCACAGAGGAAACCAAGAGGAGGAAGAATTTCTGTTTCTCCCTAGCTGGGTTACAACCCTGAAGGGTTGTCTAGGATTGTAGATTAATAACTGTAGAGTGCAGAAAGACCAGAGTTGTATCTTATCTCCTCCCTGTCACACCCAGACCATGCCATGGGTGCTAAGTGGAGACCAGCTGAGTCAAGAAGAATTGGAAAGGCTTGTGTTTGGGTGGGATCTAGGAAGCATAGGAAGCGTGTGCGGGCTTTAGTAGAGTTGGGGCTTTTCCCAGCCTTCCAGGCTGTAGAATCACTTGGAGCCAGCCCTGAGGCTCCACCCCACACTTAAGATCTTTTCTCAGTTTATTTCCTTCTAAACTCGGGCTACAATTGGTCACCTTTGCAGTTCAGTGTCAGGTCTCCTGACCCCAAGATGGTTGTTCTTCTCTGATCTCCTCATTCTTGGAGTCTGACTTTTATTTTTAACCCAGTAGGGGCCCCTCCTCCCCACGCTCCAGTAACAAATATAAGGGCTGGTTTTCATTTTCCTCTTGGATTAACAGTTTTCAACCTCTTCAGTGTAGTTGATGTACATTTACATAATTAAAGATCCAGTCATGACTGGTTGTCTACTTATCTGTATAAAATACATATAATCCTCATAAACTGTTGTTCTCCCTTTGTTTTTTGCATAAACCCATACTGTGTACCTCATTTATTGTCACATGTTCAGTTTAATGTACAGAACACTGTGAAGCTTTAGAATTAACCAGAGGAAACTGTTGGTTGTTCCTTTACTATAACTGCATAGGTCATAAGTACTAATTAAGTGCTTGTGGTTGGAGAAACAAAACAAATGTTGAAATAACTGTGAGAGTAGGAATCAGCATTTCCGTAGAGCTTTTCTCAACATATGGCAGAGTAATAATAGGATAGAATAACTGCTGGAATTGCCATTTTTTGTTCTCTGCCTCTCTCTTATTTTCTTTTTGTCATACCCAAAATATTTAAAAGTTAGGGTCAAAGAATAAGTGGGGTAAAATTACTGCCATTCCTTTTTTTTTTTTTCTTTTTTTTTAAACACATGATAGTACACTTTTTCTTGCTTTTGGTAAACTTTTCAAGTGGACTTGTTATTTCTTTGTAAACATTTTATGTTCTAGCACTTCTGTTGCTTCTAAACTTTAAAATTTCCCTTAGGAATTCAAAGCTATGTTCCAATAACTCAATAGGTTAGAAATAATACAGGCTTCATCCTAGATGTGGAAATGCCTACTTTATAAATAAGACCCTCTGTTGTAGTAAGTAATGAGAAATAAGAGACTGATTTTGAATATTTGAATTTCTTTCGGTATAACTTAGCACAGTGAATCAAATTCCTGGACCTGAGAACTGACCCAATAATGAAGAAAAGAGTTCTCCTTCAGAATTTTCTCTAAAGATTATATTGAGATGTGGTTTTCCTTAGTGTCCTCAAATGTTTTACAGCTAGAGTGATATTGTCATTTATAATAAGAAATACATAGTTGGTCTTCATCCCCATTTAGGCACAGAGCTCTCAAAACCCTTGGAATTTCCTAAGTGATGAGGGCAAAAAGGTATCCTTTGTTATGTTAATGGTGACTTTTGGACTCCACCTAAGGATGGGGGTAGTTGCCAGTGTAGCTGAATCACTGATTAGAGCATTGGAACTTTCGGCCCCAGCCCTGACTTCCTGGAATGGGATAGGGGCTGGAGGTAGAATCACTCCCAAATGGCCAATGATTTAATCAGTCCTGCCTATCTAGTGAAGCCTCCATAAAAACCCGAAAGATCAGGGTTCGGGGACATTCCGGGTTGGTGAACAGTCAGAGATGATGGGAGACTGGTGCCCTTGGAAAGAGAGCAAGGAAGCATTGCACCCTTTCCACATACCTTGCCCTATGCATCTCGTTCATCGGGCTGTTCCTGAGTTATATCCTTTTATAATAAACTGGTGACCTAGTGAGCAAATGGGTTTCCGGAGTTCTGTGAGTCATTCCAGCAAAATCAGTGAATCCCAAGGAAGGAGTCATGGGAACCTCTAACTTATAGCCAGTATGTCAGATGCACAGGTGATAACCTGGACTTGCTGCTGGCATCTCAAATGTTAGGGTGGGGGGCGGTCTTGTGGGACTGAGCCCTTCACCTGTGGAATCTGATGTTCTCTCTGGGTAGGTAGTGTCAGAATTTAGTTGAATTCTTAGACGCTCTGCTGGTGTCCCGAGAATTGTTTGGTTGTACGTGGGGAAACCCCCTGCCTCGGACGCATCGGAATTGGTTCCAGAAACTCAAAATAGATCGGTAGGTCTTTATGTCCACATCATTTTTGTGTCCTCAGCTTGTAAGGGCCTGGTTTACTATAATGGGCAGGGAATTTGTAGACAGAATCTGAACTTGTGACTCTGCTCTACAGCTACAAAATTGTGTGACTTTGAAAACAGCAAGCCTTAGATTCATCATCTGTAAAAAGGATATAATATCACATCCTTCAGAGCTAGAGTGAGTGCATGTGTTAGTGTGTGTGTATCACTGAAGTGATAAATATGATAGGATTCTGTGAACTCAGTGATGCTACATGAAGGTTTTCAGAGTCACATTCCTCACTGTCACTACTGACCGGGTCAGCTGTGAGAGCTGGGGAAGATATTCTAAGATGATGCAAAGAGTTAGATTTAAGAAGGTAAAGAAAAAGCTGGAAGCCAGGAGTCCTCGCATATAAAACCCTACCCCTTTGTAGGTTTGGTTTTTAATTGATGTTCCTGACACAGTGTAGGGCTTAGCAGGATCAAATATAGGGTGTGTGATGTGACTGCTGAAGAAGGAACAAGGCCAGCTCAGTTTGTGGTCTCAGAGGTGGAATCATGGTAGTCAGCCAGGGTCAAAAGCAGAAGTTCCCTGAGAGGCCAGAAGCCAGGAGGGGGGAGAATGCCAGAGAGAGAGCTGAAAATGGGAGCTAAGGATCAGTAGCCAAGAAAGCAGACATGTAACAGGAGACAGGAATGTGGGAAACAGCCTTGTATGGAGTCCAGCTAATTTAGGTGGAGGTTTTCTTTTTTAAAGCATCTGACCCAGCCATTTGCCACCAGCGGGCTTCACCTTCAGAAACACTGCTATGTACTGAGCCACAGGTTCTCAAAAGTAGGAAAATAAAACAAAAGAACACATACAAACCTTTTGATATTTGTAGCAGTAAAAATAAACCCCCTTTAGACATATGGTTTTAATAGCTTAGGTTATTGATTCTTCTTTAGCATCCTTTTCTTCATTTTCTTGGCTGGCCACTCTGTTCAGCACAGTTAGACACCACAACTTGAAATCAGGGTATGAAGAGGATATGGATCTCTGGGGACACAGAAGTGAAGAGCTGTCATTAAATATGTGATAGAAAATAGAAGAGTAGACATAAACCTTATATAGGGAAAGTTCAAAATGATGACCTTAAACTGTGAAGATACGTGTGAAGTTCATTTTGGTATTCCTTGTCTGAAAAAAGAACACGTTTCTGTTACATTCTGGAAAGATTCCAATCAAGTTTTGCCAATCTTTGGAGAAACTGAGACAGCTATGTTGGCTTTTTCAGAATATTATTTCTGAAAAACATATTCTCCATGCATTAGGAAATGATGACTGGGTTAGACATGTACCTGAGGACACAGGATGTCTCCACCAATTTAGATGATATTATTTAGATCATTTTTGTTCTTGTACTATGTAGAGTGTTATTAAATTTCCTCCTCACTGATCTCTTGCTAAATTTGTTCTCCTTCGGGGACTTCCTCCTTTACCCCACCATCGGAATACTCTTCCTAAAGCTCAGATATGATAATTGAAGAGGAATAATCCCAAAGAAGATCGATATTAATTATGACATATAATAACTTAGGTAGAAAATTTTAAAGTTTTAAGTCTTCTTTTGTTCTTAGACAAATCCCCTTAAAATGAAATGGCTGTGAGTAACATCATATTTGCTTCATGGAGTTCCCTTCTTTCACTGCTTGTCCCAACCAGTTATTCTCTGGAGTCTTTTTTGGTCCAAGATCCCATGTATAGGAATCTGGAAAGTGTAAAATTTAGGTAACTTTTTTCTTCAAAATATTGTGTACAATAAGTTGGATGTGATAGAAATCTTGAGGAACATAACCCTGGATACAGAGTATTAGAAACCTTTCCTCTCGACTGGTTTTTATTTAGTATTATTATTTTAAAATGCTGCTTGTCATGGTGATAGCAAAAGAGTGAAATTTGGAAGAGTCCTTATGGGTTATTGTAGGATCTTGGCTCATAAAATATATGTGCAAGTTTTCCTGTCTTGAGTCAGTTTTGAGTTGGAACATTTCATGACTTCTCTGGAATGGTAGCCACCATCTGGCCAGCATAATCTTTCAAGATACTTGCAGCCAAAATGTCTCAGCATTTTCTGAAAGAAATTCATGTTTCAAACCAGTCCATAACCTTCAACCGGCCATGGCTACCAAAAATGGGGAGATAAGTCCTGTTCCTCCCTGTTCAGAAACATCTGCTTCAAAGGATGGCACAGTTTCCTTCATCTCTGCCTTTCTTTGACCTCCCTCTGTCTCCTCTTTTGAGAGCTTTTCTGCTTGCAGCAGCTCTAAATCCATACAGCCGACCAGGGACTGGCTTTTTGGTAACTTACATCTTAAAGTATTGAGAAAGAATATCCGATAGACTACTTTGAATAAGGTGTCTATTTCCTGGACCAAAAGGCCATTACTTGGAAATGACTGGATCATATAGTACCTAACTGCATCCCCTACAGACTTTGTGGACAGGTGCACAATGAGAGCAGATCTCTCAGCCTTTCTTCTCAGCCCGTCTTCCATTATCCCTTCATACATGTATTTCCATCTCATGCTTCAACCACTCAGGTCAACTTTGCCATTCTCCTTAAAAGTCATGCACTTTGATTTCTCATTGCCTTTGCTCAGATTGAAATTGCCCCTGCATCTTCCTTCTTCATTTTCTCCTCTTTAAATCCATTTTAACTTATAAATTTTTCCTCACGTAAGAATTTAGCTTTCAACAAATAAATGGACAAAATATATATAAAGTAGAGGGGATGGCATGAGTAAAAGCATGGAGGCTTGAAACTGAATATTTCTTTCTTTGGACTTTATCAGGCATTAACACATATTTCTAGAATAATTATTTATTTTCTTATTTGTCACAGTTAATTAGTTTTGAAAGGAGGGAGACTATAATATAATATTTTTTGCTTGTGAGGTTTTTGTTTAAAGAGATACCATTTTAGTTGAAGAAAACATCTTTTCTTTTTTAAAAAATTATCAGTTATTTCTTCAGAGAAGCAGGTCACTGATAACCCTCAGCTGGGCAGCATTTCTCAAATGGAGATTTATGGAATAGTGGATGTTAGTAAAATGAAATTTGATTGATTTGTGTTGATGAAACAGTCTTCATGGAAGGAGAGTAGAGTTGGAGCTTACCATCTGTAAGCCACTTATAAAGGTACAATGGAAACTCAGTTGTGTGTGCCAGTGAGAACCTTGCATGGTTTCACGTGGCTTAGTCTCGCTGAGCTGGCAGACCTACTACTGGTATTTATTAAAGCGCCTTTGTTTTTTCAGGAAGCAGTTGAGAGACTCTAAACCTGGGCATTCCTCTCTTCTTTTTATATGAATCATCTTCCCTTCTTCACTGGATTTAAATGGGTTAAAAAAAATGTACCCTTTGCATTATTGGTTAAGAAAAGACAGTCTTGGAGACTGAACAGACTCGACATATTATTTTATAGAATGCGCTCCTCTGCTAGAATCACTGAGTATTTCAAGTTTAATTTACTTTGCCATTAGGTCAGTAAAGTCACAGTATCAAAGGTCTCCTTCCTGAAGTTTATCTTTCTACATAGAGTCAGTACAATCTGTTGTACAGTGGTAAGGTAAACTTAGTTTTTGGATGAAAGCTAATTGTGACAGTAACCATCTGGTTGTTTCAAAGGATAAGCTAGGAATTAATGTGATGGACCATTCATTTATAGTCTCAGCTTCTTCACACTTTGTAGGACTGCAGTGAAGGTCGAATATGCTACAGTTCGTGAAATCCTACGTTATGTTCATGGGACATGGTAGTTGATTAGTAAATGTGAACTCTGTTTTCTTTTTTCCCTCCTTCCTTTTATTTTTTGTGATGCATTATTACAAGGTTAATGTACATATTGGCCTAGTAATTTTGATAACTCTTTGGTGGAGGCCTTTTTTATGGTGACTCCAAAGACATTCTCAAAATATCTCTAGAACTGAATGCAAATTACAGGGACTGACGATGATTAAAACAGTAAAACTCAAAAGTATGAAAATAATCTGAAAGAAGGAAAATCCTAGCTCTCTCAAATGATTTTAAGTCACCAAAACCATGAGACTCAAGGTTTAAAAATAGTTTGAGGGCTTCCCTGGTGGCGCAGTGGTTGGGAGTCCGCCTGCCGATGCAGGGGACGCAGGTTCGTGCCCCGCTCGGGGAGGATCCCACATGCTGCGGAGCGGCTGGACCCGTGAGCCATGGCCGCTGAGCCTGTGCATCCAGAGCCTGTGCTCTGCAATGGGAGAGGCCACGACAGTGAGAGGCCTGCGTATGCAAAAAAAAAAAAAAAAAAGAAAGTTTGAAAGCAAAAAATGCGTTATCTGAAGTATGCCTAGGGCAAAAATAATATTTTTAAAAAATCCTTGGACCAGCTAAATTAAAAAAGGGACTATTAGTAAACTAAGAACAGTGGTAAAAACTCGTATGTTGTGGTTATAAGTATAAATGAAAGCTAAGTCAAAATCTACTCAGGATTAAACATGGACCTGGAGTTTTGACAGAAAGCTTCCGAGGTTACAATCATCTGCATTTGAGAACATCTGGGCAAGTCAGGGTGTCTGATCATGAACTTCATTGACTTTGAGGTTCACTGTGCTGCAGATTTACAAATGGATATGGTTCCTGGAGCCTGCTAGTGGGTTGAGAGCTGAGCATAAGGCCACTGGGGCCCAGGGCTCAGGCCCAGAGTCTTTGAGCAACAGGTACACCCTGGTCCAGGTAGAGTTCACTTCCAAGACCCATCCTGGTCTAATAGCTGTAATAAAATCCCCAGATATTCCCTGAGAATCACATCAGCAATTGGGTTGACCATGTTTCTTAATCAAGCTTTTGTAAAAGGTGGCTAATAAAAGAATTGTTCTGTCTAGGTTTTTGTCTCTTTTCTTTCACTTGCCTCCTTTGAAATTGCTGAAGCATGAGAATAAATACAAGTCTTCCTAAGGCTGAAGGAGCAAAAGGCCTGCAGAGAAAACAACCAGTTCTTGAATAATTAGAACAGACGCTCTGTAAAAATCGACAGTAAAGCTGGATTTGAGAGAGTAATTTGCATTTTAGTTAATTGTCTGGAGATCTGTTACAATTTTATTTATTTATCTTGTCCATTTTGGATATTAGTTACAGTAGCAAGGAAGCGTGGGAACATTCAAAGCTCCTTGAAGGATGTATTCTCCAGTGGTAACAATAGAGAACACCTCAACCTTTGTAAGTAGGGCTGGGTTTCCATATAGATACAAAAGAGGTGAATTTCTGACTTGGCATTACCTCTCTTCTTCAAATGTGCTCTTATCCAGATGATAAAGAAAACTGCAAAAGTAATTGCGGCACGAAATTCACATCATTTTGTGGAACTTGGAAGATACATATGAGAGTCTAGACCACTCAGAGAAAATACTGAAATCATTTTTTGTAATAGACTTGTATTGGCTACTGATATTAATAGAAAAATATCTTTCTTGATAGTTAACTTACTAAGAACTACTCATGGAGGTTCTCGGTACATAGTTTCTGGGAAAAATAGCCTTAATGGGAAAGGTCAGAGCAATTTAATAGGACCCAATGTGAGTGCAACAGAGGGAACCACACCAGGTCTCACATAGTACATGTGGGTTTACCAACTATTGGTCATTTATTGCAGCAATAGTTAGAGTTAAAATTTAGATTCTTACATGTATATAAGCTTCCACAATAGTAGACCTAAGAACAACATCAGTCCTTACAGAGATTAAACTCCTATCAGCTCCAATACTGTACATATTATTAATGGGTATTCACTTAGGTGGTAATTAGGCACCATGCCAAAGTCCAAACAAAGCTGGAAAAAAATATCAGTACAACGTTTACATTGTCTGCATCAGTCTCTTAATTTAGATATTTGGAAGGGACATAAAGGAACAAAATGTGTTCCCTATACATTAATTAAACAAACAAACAATATTTTTCTGCCAAGAATTTGGTCAAGAGAAAATGAATCCATTATATTTAGAAACTCTTGAGAATTGCTTTTAAACTATTATGAAAGGGTATCTAATAGCATAATGAGAAATTATTTGAAGTGGAATCTGTAAATTGATATGACCATAGAAATAAATCAGTTTGCTAGAAATAGATCTTTAATGAGAGACTACTAGGTGCCATTTTTCTAAGCCAGTATGAGATTTCCAGGGGATATAAAATTTAGTAAGAAGCGTGCCCTCCCATTCTGCAGTATATCATTTTGGAGGAGAGTTGAGATAAGAGCCTGTAAGTTGACATCATGCAGCTTATTTTCAGGAGGAAGATCAAAGTGGCTATAGAGTTTGGAGGCCCTAAGCTTCTACAACTTGCTGGACTTGTTTTCTGAAAAATAATTGAAAATTATGAATACATGAGTAAGGTCAACAATTCAAATCATTTAGAATGAGAAGATAATTTATCAATTTAGAAAGCTGACAAGTATCATATAAAAATCTAGAAAAATATATAATTGTTTTTAGCTCCCCACCATACCTGTCAAACTATTTTCCTTTTTTTTTTTTCCAGTTGTACTCCTCCATTGCTCCCTTATTTGGCAGTTTTGTAATATCGTTTTTCATATGGAGAGTAGAAAAATTGTTCAGTCCTCCCTATAGCAATGTTGATGAAAATTTGTACTTTTAAGATTAATAGTTTGAAAATTTTTAGTCAGCTTTATGACTTTATTGGAAATATAATTTCAGTGATATTTCAGCGCATTCTATTTTTTTTGCACAGTGACAAGTCATAATACTCCTTGAATTTATGATATGAATCGACCAGTTTGTCACTGGTGTCCTCATAGAAGGAGCTGGATGAGTTGATAAAATGAGCAGTAGGAATAGACCTAGAAATTGCTTCTATACCCGATGACCAGCAATAACTGAGCCATGAACCACAATCATATATTCTGATAAATCCAAACTAAATGTATCCCGGTTTACCTTCCCTAACTGGAACCCCCCAAAGTTGCCTATAGCCTCTCTAACACGGCTGTGCACGAAGCAGGAAGTATGAGTAGTGTTAAAGTGATTGGGGCTGAAACATCTGATTACTGCAAATTTTACAAAGCGTTTGTTCATGCCAGTGTGACATGCGAGGTCTATGCAAGTGAAGGGCCCTGAAGCTTAAGCTTCCTTAAGCTCAAAGTAAATTTGCGTCTCACCATGAGAGAGGTCAGTGATAAAGGAGTTCAGAATCCTTAGAAATCAGAGTTGATTAGGGATCAGAGAAGACCTCACCCAGGAGAAGACATTTGGGATAGCCTTGAAGGAGGAATAGGCTTTCAAGAAGCAGATGTTTTGGTGAAAGTATTTCAGAAGAATGGGAATCTTAACAAATACACAAGAAGTTCTAAAATTTTAGTATGCTTAAACATCATCTGTTGGAGATATTAGCAACACAAATTCCCAGCCCTTACTCTGACGTTCTGATTCAAATCTGGACTGAAACATACAGTATGTGTCTTTAATAAGCAACAAAAGGTGATTCTGTTGCAGGTGGCTGTGCTCAGTATTTTGAAATAAAATGTAATGAAATTATGGTGTTTTTGGCAAAGTCTCCGACACGTTTGTCAGCAGTAAGAATTGTGGTCATGTCAGGCAAATTAGGGACATAACATAAGATTATGTTTAATTAATTATTTCAACAAAGCTTCTGGCCATACATTAAGTAGGCAATACTAGGGAGCCATTGAAGATTCTTGAGCAGAATCATGGCCTGGTTGCAGCTGTGCTTTCACTGAACAGTACTGTCAGTTAAATGGATTGCATGAGTTTGGGACAACCGGCAGTGAGGAGTGTTTCTAACTAAAGCACATCAAGAGATAAGCAAGTCCTGTCAAAGTTGTGACAATATAAAAGAGGGCAGTGGAAGGGATATTAAAAAAAGCAAAAAACTAATTTCAAGGAGATAGAAAGTGTCAAGAGGGTTCAGGCTCCAGGGAGTAAAAGAAACGTGAAAATTGTGAAAAAGTTCACATATGTGGCATTTCCAGGGCCATTTGGTAGTGACTGAAATATATCTGCTCATTCATCATTGATTGACCTTTTCAAAGCTTTTTAATCCCCTTTATGTTTTGATGTGTATACCTTCATATTCCTATTATTGTTGCTTAAAATTTTAAGTTTAGAAGTTCAGTATCTAAAGTGGGTAAAACAAAGCTCACTTTTTCTGGAAAATGCTTTTTATAATTTGGGGGTGAGGGGGTCATTGTGCATTTAAAAGCAAACTGTGTTGCTGAGCGCTTTGCTATTTCAACCCTAAATTATAATAAATTCTGGCCCCAAAAGGCACATTAGCCTTTCTGCCATTAAAGTATGCATTCTACTCATAAATTTTCCCACAGGGACAGGGGAGTAAAGCAGAGATTGTGTTCATAGATTATTTGGGTGCTTTAGGGAAAAGAGCACATGTGAAATCTCCCTACTTATAAAACCTTCCATGCATTTTTGGATAACCAGAGAATTGAGTACTTCCTCAACTGGGCTGTATTTATCACTTGGTGATAAACATATTCTCATCTTTCCTTAATTGTTTTATTTTTTTAAACTATTGATCATTTATTTTTATTCTCATTGCTTGCTTATCATTAATATAATTCCAGTTACCTTTCCAAATTATGCTTAGGGATCTTGAATAAATTCATATTGTCCTATGTGTGAATATGCAAAATTGTTTTGCTTTAAAAAGAAAAAAAAACTTGCTTTAAAAAGAAAAACCCATTAAGTTACTAGGGGTAAAATATCTAACAGGAAAAAAAAAAGAGAGAGAGGGAGAACTAATAATATCACATACCAGGATCAACTTGAGAAGCAGACCTGGCAAGTTAATGATCTTGAATAATAATACCGTCCTCATGGCTAAAATGCAAGGCTAAAATGCAAGGCTAAAATGCAAGGATGTGCAAGGAAGGGAAACCAATTACCATATTCATGTATTAAGTTTATTTTTTACCAAGAATGATTATTGGTTACTTCAGTAAGGTACTTTTTCTTTATTACAACCCTTAGTACTTATGAAGTGAAAATCTTTTAAAATATCCATCAGTGTTTGAATTTGATAGAAGGAATAAAATCTTTGTGTGTGTGTATATATTCTTTCTATCTATCTTTATCTATCTATCTATCTGTCTTTCTATCTATCTATATACCCTAGCTTATATTCATAGACTTTAGCCAATAATTTCTTTAAGTAGGTACCTAATTCATATATATTTTTCCCCTACATTTTGGCCATAACCAAAGTATATTCATATACAAAAGGTATATACTTGAATCCCCTAAAATCACTGGTAATTCAGTAAACTTCATTTGAGGAATAATCCTTGGTTAAAGTTACATATTAGAGGAGTGCTTTACAGGTCATGCCTTTTTTTTTTGTCTTACAGACTAGCAGGGGAGAGGGAAGATGAAAAAAATATAAGTAGAGTGAAATGTGCAGCAATGGAAATGTTTAAAAGGAACACACAAGTATAGAGTAGGGAGTAATTGACTCTGTTTGGCAAGGTCTGAGCTAGGGTCATCTAGCCTTCCTGTTTCTCCAAGGACTGTGGGGATTCCTGGGATGCAACATATTTTTTGGGGGGGTATAGTTGGTTTCCAATATTATGTCATTTTCAGGTGTACAATGGAGTGATTCAAAATTTTTGTAGATTATATTCCATTTAAAGTTATTATACAATATTGGCCATAATACCTGTGCTGTACAATATAACCTTGTAGTTTGTTTTGTACATAGTAGTTTGTACCTGTTGATCCTCTACCCGTATCTTGCCCCTCCTGACTTCCCTCTCCCCATGGGAATCTAAAGAAAGAATGATTTGACTCAATATATCAGTTGGAAGAGATCCTGTTCTAAAGGGAAGTAACTATTAGGGAGAGAGTGAAGATGTTGACTGTGTACAGAGCAGGGACAATTGATATAGCAAATTGTTTATGATGGTGAGAGGGGGATTAGAAAAACAAGTGAAGCAATTGGTCTGGAAGAGGATAAACTGAAGGGAAAAATTGTCTCTGTGTTAGAAGTTCTTGTACAGTGGATAGGATGTGGCTGCCATCAAGTTCACACTGGATGGCATTATTTTCTCTCTTGAAGTAGGAGGCAAGAGCATCAATCTCTTGGAGGGGAGAGGCCAGTACAGGGCAGACTTCTGGAGAGCGGTGAAGGGTGGGCAGATAATTGAGAGGTGGCATAGGGTCCCACTGAGGCTGTAGATCATGAATTTGCTATGGCTCTAGCCCTTACAGTGCTGTGATTTTCTCAGGCAAGGCTCAGCCATTTAGCATGGGAAGGAAGAAAGGCATACTACAGAAGTGAATGGGATCCTTAAGGCAGATGCAGCATGTGGGAATGTATGAGAGAGTTCATGGCACTGGTAGAAGCAGTTGGACTGTTAAAACCTTTGGCTGATTAGTAAAGGGGTGCGTAGCCTTCATATGGACTCTTTAAAAAGTAATGTCTGTATTCCCAAATGCTTTCCATTTTTAGTTCAGTCTCTGTAAGTGTTGGGACTGCTTTGCTTTGCAGATTTTAAACACTGGTTTTATCTTTCTCTATAGTTTATTTTGCCTTAAAAAGACACTCTGACAACCCCAAAGGCCATTTATTTAATGAATTAGAGTAACTGATACATATTTGATTATTAATTGCAGCCCATCCCTTTAGACTCCTCTTTCATTTTGTTTTTTGAAAGGAGATCTACTTTCATGGCATTTTTAGATGCACCTCAAAAAGCAGGTGGAACTCTCACTAGGTTACCAAAGACTTCAGACAGTAAAATTTGACAAAGGTGCTGCAGAGAACTTTAAAGCAACATTTCCTTTGATTAAATTAGTGACTATGGCTAGTTATATAATGATTCAGGGAAAGAAGTAGCATGCATTGCTTAACTTTTAGCGTCCCGGAGCCTTTATCTTTTCATTTGGTGTTGGATAAAAGCTTATCCCAGGATAATCTACAGGCCCTTTCTCTAATTCTGGAAAATGAAGTTCATCCAGATTCTCACATGTGGCCTGGCGTTGTATTCACAAATGCTCCTGTTACACAGAATACAAAAGAAGCATTTTCTTCTGTTCCTAATAATCTGGGGTCACTAACAAAAACACTTTTGGGCATGTGTCTAAAACCTGAAGTGCTTGGGGTTATACCTTGATAGTTTAGAATGTTGCTAAAAGGCCATTGTTATTGCCTTGTTGGAACTGTTAATAATTAAAACAGTATTTTTAGCATCTAAAGCTAGGCCCAAGCTTGTAGGAGGTCCTAAAACAGTGTCCTTTGATTGTATTCAGCATAAGCTGGTCAGTGCAGCCCTGTTGGATGGCAAGGGAGGCTACTACATGCCTCAGTCTGGCAAGAGGCCTTGGGTATCTGCAAATGTGTTCTAAGGATAGCAGGGGACTGGGTCCATCAGCTGTCAGCCACAGCTTCTGTTTATGCTCTGAACAAAAGCCATGTGCCAAGGCGGTCATTATTGGTTGATTTTCCTTCTAAAATAAGTGTCCTCATAATTTGTCACAAAACCAACTTAAATTGCTATGACGTTGCCTGCAACAGTTAAATTAGGAAAAAAAGAAAACAAGCTGTAGCAAGAAATGTTTCCGTTTATTTCGTCATGCAGTCTATATTGGTAAATAGTGTAATTAAGATCTCGTTTGCAGGTTTTTCATAAAGGTTATTTCTGTGTGGGAAAACCCTATGTGTTCTTCTTTAACACCCTGCGTCGTAAATTAGAGAATGGGGGAAAAAAGTTAGTTGGCAAATAAAGGTCCTCACTGTCTGTGCTGTTTTGGAATGCCTCCCGTCTTCCTGGGGCTCAGATAATGTGTTTCTCTGGAAAAGCATGCATAATCGGCACCAAAATGAGCTGGGACCAGAGGCTGCACTGCCCAGGGATACAAATAAGGGACTTGATATTTGAAAATTAATTCAACTGAAGAGTGTTTGCATAATACTTGAGTAGTGTAACCTTGTGTCTAGATTCAAGTGTTACCTTTTTTTTTTTTTTTAAACCAGGCGAGGTGAGATGGATGTTTATGTCGATAAATCCTATGCTATTCGGAAAATGGAAACAAAAGGACTTGCCAGAGCATAACAGATTTCAGTGAGGATGGGACAAAAAAGGTCCCTCCCCCTCCTTTTGTTGGCTTTCTAAATTTGTAGTGTGTATGTGTTTCAGTTCACAGGCGACAGGAATGAGACATTTCCTCCTCAGATTTAACATGCTGTCATGGAAATGCTGATAAGGTTATTTGACGGAGATGTAGCTTAAAAAAAAAGAGAGAGCAAGAATTTCATTATTGTATTATACTCTGTCCATCTAGGACTCATTAAAGTTCTTTAAAGGTTTATTTTCATCTATAAACCAAGGAATTGTACCCTATTCTCTCTGTGCCAGGATCCAATTAATGTCAACTTGCGTTTTCTGTGTGGACAGGGCCAGTCCATGGCCCTGGGTGATCATCTATTATTATCATTGCTTGCTGGTACATGACTTCACAGCCCTAGCACAGAACCAGTTGTCATGCTTTCCATCTTTCGTACCCCCAAATAGCTCACTGGGTAGAATTTGAGAATGGACGAGTGGCAGGCCACTCTTTTTGAGAATACACAGATCAATCATGGTTAGCAAGATTAAGCTCAGTGAGACATCTTATGGAAGGAACACTTTCCTCATATCCAGCTTGCTTGTATGGATATTAATTCTTTCTCTTAACTCTAAAAAAAAATAATTTTATTTTAGAAAGGATGGAAGGATATCAGAAAAGAGTGTTTTTATTATCCTACAAATTGTTATTGGTTCTAAAATAGTTACCTAATATTGAATGAGAGTATTTGGAATCCTGGAAATCATCGCCAAATAATTTTTGGCTCTGAGTCTACAGAGAAGTGAATTTTGTAAAAAATCTAATTTAGTGGAAAATTAGTGGAAGGACATAGATTCATATCTAAATTATCCATACATCCAAAATAATAGTACTTTATTTAAAAGGTATCGAATATCTACAATAAGCTAGGCATTACACAGAATGAAGCTATGACATAGGCCTTTTAAACTTAGAATATCATGATCTTTATCAGAGTATTGGTTCAAATGTGAATAGTGCTGGGTGTTTTTCAAATATATTTTTAAAATCACAATTTCAGTCTAAAGCAATTCTGGTATGTAGGCAAGTCAATTTTTTCATTGTTTTGCATTTTTGTCTTTTATATTTTTATCCACTATGTATCTACTAACCTCTTAACAAATGGTAGTGCCCCTTAAAACACTGAGTTTGAAGGAAATATTTTTAAACAATGAAATGTTCACGTGTTTCATCTTTGAAACACTTAAAAATCATAACGTCATTTATTTGGAAGGTAGTATTAATTATGGACTTTCTTTAGGAAACATCATATTTATTATAAAACTCTCTATATTTACAATTAACATTGCCTTTGTTATAAAAACTCTCGCAGCTCATTTTCCACAATATTCTGTTGTAGACAAAACGCTTTTGTAACACATGAAAACAGTGTATCTGTAGAGATGCTACTTTGTCTGTAAACAAGATTTTCTTATGATACTGCTTCTAAATTTCTCCAGTAGATATGTTTGAACTTCATTTTGCAATCTGTTTTACCACTCACTGAAAGTATGCACGTGTGTTTGTACACATACCCTTTCCATGTTATAGCTACTGGGAATATTTCAGCTACTTGCATCTCCCAAACTACCTTGCTAACTTAACAGTATGAAATTGATAGATGAAAAATTGTGGTCGCATTTATTCCTAGAAGATGGATCTATCTTACAAGAAATTATCCAGGCTTTTGCCAGTTGTGGTAACACCTAACCTTGGTTAGAAGACGGGAGTTACAGTGGTTCATGTCAGCTCAAAGCTTTTCAGCACTTACAGTGACATCAGTACATCTCTTTGTGGAACCGGTCTCTAAAGTGAAGCCAGTACAGCGTTTCACTCCAGTTTCCTTAAAAAACAATAAAACAAAATTCACATAGTTGATATATTGGAAATTTCTTAGAGGGGAGGTAATAGAATCAATATTCTGGAATTTAGTAACATAAAATTTGGAAAGAATTCAATGAAAAAATGCCAAAGATGACATTGTTTTGTCATTTTTTCCCCTTTGCCACTTAAATTATGTCTTTTCATGTTCTTTTTTCAAATAATCCAATTACCTTTCTCCTGTGTGATCCAATTTGCAGGTACACGGTAAGCAGCAGGTTAGAAGGAGGAATAAATGATTACTTTTAATGATGATCAGCACATCTGATGTGATAAATTATGGTTAATGAGTAAATTAGCAGTGAATGATGTAAATGAATCTGCTTTGAAAACTAACTACAGAAAGATGCTAAAGGGTCGGTAGAGTTTCTTTTTTGTCAAATACGGTATCTGTGTTAAATAGCCTTGTGAGTACATTACCATTTAGAGGAAATGTGGAAAAAGGCAATAAATATTGTGTCATTTGCCTACATCTTTATGAATGAGCCAGAGAGATTTCATGACTTTTCATCTGTTTCAGTGTAAGGGCCTTTATCACTCTATTGAATGAAAATGGATGCCTGGTCAAAATGCCTGGTATTTTGAATGCATAAGTAGGTAGTACGTGAACCCAGAGGCTTCAAGTGGAAAATGTTAAGTGAATATATAAATAGTGCTGCTGATAACATGTTTTCATTAAGGATGCATGAGTCTGGCATAAGGAATGGTAAGAATGGCTTCGCTGATTCTATCTTAAGAGTGATTCTGGACCACTGGCACGCCTTTCTAAAATTTGTGTTGCTAAGCCAGTGGTTGCAGTGAGTGTCTTACACGAAAACAGATGGTCGGTCTTACTAAGCGTGTCGATAGTTCAGAGAAGTTTTATGGCCCAGACACAGCGAATATAGAGGATTGTTTGTTTTGGTCATAATATCCCATGGCTGTATGTTAAATAAAAAGTTACGGTAGTGGGCTTCCCTGGTGGCGCAGTGGTTGAGAGTCCGCCTGCCGATGCAGGGGACGCGGGTTCGTGCCCCGGGACAGGAAGATCCCACATGCCGCAGAGCGGCTGGGCCCGTGAGCCACGGCCGCTGAGCCTGCGCATCGGGAGCCTGTGCTCCGCAACGGGAGAGGCCGCAGCAGTGAGAGGCCCGCGTACCGCAAAAAAAAAAAAAAGTTACGGTAGTGGGCTTCCCTGGTGGCGCAGTGGTTGAGAGTCCGCCTGCCGATGCAGGGGACGCGGGTTCGTGCCCCGGGACAGGAAGATCCCACATGCCGCAGAGCGGCTGGGCCCGTGAGCCACGGCCGCTGAGCCTGCGCATCGGGAGCCTGTGCTCCGCAACGGGAGAGGCCGCAGCAGTGAGAGGCCCGCGTACCGCAAAAAAAAAAAAAAGTTACGGTAGTGGGCTTCCCTGGTGGCGCAGTGGTTGAGAGTCCGCCTGCCGATGCAGGGGACGCGGGTTCGTGCCCCGGGACAGGAAGATCCCACATGCCGCAGAGCGGCTGGGCCCGTGAGCCACGGCCGCTGAGCCTGCGCATCGGGAGCCTGTGCTCCGCAACGGGAGAGGCCGCAGCAGTGAGAGGCCCGCGTACCGCAAAAAAAAAAAAAAGTTACGGTAGTGGGCTTCCCTGGTGGCGCAGTGGTTGAGAGTCCGCCTGCCGATGCAGGGGACGCGGGTTCGTGCCCCGGGACAGGAAGATCCCACATGCCGCAGAGCGGCTGGGCCCGTGAGCCACGGCCGCTGAGCCTGCGCATCGGGAGCCTGTGCTCCGCAACGGGAGAGGCCGCAGCAGTGAGAGGCCCGCGTACCGCAAAAAAAAAAAAAAAAGTTACGGTAGTGAGACTGCGCAACTTTTACGGCTGTAAAATAAGTGTTTATAACCCGGGTATTAATATATTTTGAAATAGGACAAACAAGAAATCTGTTTTACTACTGTGCACTGACTAATTCATAGGGAACCTCATCTTAATTGTTTTTTGGAAAACAATTTGAAAGACTAAGACGGATGTGAATGTCTTGACTTTTTTAAATCGAACATTATTTTCTATAGCATTTAAGTACTACTTTCAGTAGTTTCATGTTGATAGATAGTTTTTCTTCTTCCTTCTCCTCTTTCTTCATTGGTCTTTAAGTATTCACCACTAAGTATTCCTCTTATATTCTTTCATCCCAAGGGGAAATGCAAAAGGCAGGATTTGAGGAGTATCTGAAGAGGATTCATTTTTAAGGTGTAAATTTTCCAGTTTTTTCCTCTATACTGATCACCCTCTGACCTCTACCTTCTATCCCTCTGTTTAACTAAAAAGGATGAAAAATTTGCCAGTGATTAAGTGCTAATTTTCAGCTTTGGCAGTGGTCTAGGTAATTGGACACTCATATTTATTCCTCCTATGACTATATGAGTTTTTTAGCATAATTTGTTAAAGTGTATAAAAAGCCTTAGAAATGTATAGTTTTTTAATTCTTTAATTTTACATAGAGGAATGCATCATACATGTTAGTTTTACATGTAAGAATGCATCACATATAGGAATGATGTATATGTGTAGGGATATAAATACAAGAATAAGCACTTTTATAACACTAAAAAATTGGAAACAACCTAAATGTTTAACAGTAAATTAAAATATATCTATATGCTTTATAATATTAAAGCCTTTTCCATTTAAATATTTATTGACAGAAAATATATTCACAATATATTTTAAGTGAAGTGCAGGCTATAAAATAATCATACAGTATAATCTCCTTTTTTGTAGACAGTATATGTTAAGCGGACATAGAAAAATTCTTAAAAGCCATTCATCAAAACGATAACCATTAGAATGTTTTAAAATGCCTTCCTTTAATTTATTTATGTTTTCTAATGTACTTATAATAAAAATGTACAGTCAGAACAATAAAGTCAATTTATTTAAAAAAAACAAAGTGTCAGAAAATAGGAGAGCTCTGTGGTAACAATGAGGTACAATGATATTCATAAAAGAGGTGAGATCTGTTGTATTACATTATACTTCATCTGAATTGAGTCCTACAGTAGGATGCATGAATCTGTGATTTGGATATGCTGTATTTTGCCAACTTTTGACCTGGTATGGATCCATTAG
The DNA here is from genome assembly GCF_003031525.2 of Neophocaena asiaeorientalis asiaeorientalis. Taxonomy (NCBI): domain Eukaryota; kingdom Metazoa; phylum Chordata; class Mammalia; order Artiodactyla; family Phocoenidae; genus Neophocaena; species Neophocaena asiaeorientalis. The sequence goes on along the minus strand of NW_020185324.1, from coordinate 8,494,836 downwards.
TCTCCCACCGTGTCACATCAGTATTTTGCCGTGTCAATGTATATTACTTGAAGTTTGTTTCTTCAGCTAATTTATCAAGCTCTAAGCAAATATAATTCAAGTGGAGGCACAGTTATCATGTTTACAACAATATTATGCATCGTAAGTACTGAAAAGTGTATAGTCAAAGATTAGAGGGTATAGTACCTTGGAGAGCCTTTTATCACGTCTAAGTATGTATTGAACACTTACTATGTGCCTGGTGGGATTAGGAGTTACGAGATTTCAGAGATGACCAGGTCACAGATGCTTTTCTCAGGGTTCAGTTAATAAGCAGAGAGAGAAATACATATGTATAAAATATCATGTATAAAATATCTGTAATAAATGATAGACTGCTTTAACTCATAGGAGAAATACAAAAAGTATGATAAGAGAGTTAAAAGAATAGTGGATCTTATCCAAATGGGAGGATCAAAGAAAACTTCAGATATTTAATTTGGGATTGAAAAATGGGTAAATTCTATAAATTTTAAAATGTGGGAGAAGGCATTTTATATAAGGGAACAGCTTATACCAAGGCATTGACGCAGGGAATTATAGGTTCCTGATGGGCGATAGTAGAAACATATTTGGGAAAGTAGGTCCACAGCAGCTCTGAAAGGTCTTAAAACGCAAACAGAATTTCTGGTTTATTTGGCAGCAGTTAGCTATTAAAGCTTGTTTGTTTGTTTATTTATTTATTTTGAGTGGAAAAGAGCTTTAATCATAGATGCGTTTAACAAAACCTGAAAGAATAAGAATGAAAAGGAAAAGAAGGATCGGATCAGCAGTAATTTGTAATATAGATTGTAGCAATAAAAACTTGAAGTTAGGGTGACTGGAAGGGAAAGCACAGATATCATGATATTATTCAGTGATTCTCAATCCTGGCTGATCATTGGCATCTTCTGAAATTAATCACCCAGCCTCATCCACTGACTTTCAATTTTAATTGGTCTGGGGAGGGGTCTGAGCACCTATAGCTTTTTACTTCTTTAAGGTTCCCAAGTGATTCTAATGTCCAGCTTAAAGGGAGAATCATGGTCATTGTGAATAGACGTTAAAAAACAAAGGGGAGTGGGACATATTAGAAGCAGAATCTATAGGACGTAATAATTGAATGATAGTGAGGCAAAGGCCAGGAAGACAAAGAAGAGGCTGAAGCACAGGACTGAGTGTTAGGGAGAGTGGGAGTGCCACAAACAAACATGGAAACTTAGGAAGAGAAGTAGGATTGGGAAGGCAGATGGCATGGTGTGTTTTCAGCATAATGATTTTGAGATAGTAGTAGGTAGTCTTTCAAACATTAGAAATAAGGACCTGGCATTGAGGAGAAGTTCAAGTGGGAGATACCTTTTCATTAAGTCAAATCTCTTCCTGTCGTCTTTTCTTTCTTTCCTTTCTCCTTCTCCCCTTCCTTTCTGTTAGTATACATATCAATCGTTAGTCACCTTAAATATTGATAGTTATACAGAGGCATAGACGTCTATTTATCCAATGGGAGAATGCTGTCGTAATCATTTTAGCAGCCGAGAATTGGGAGTTGAAGCGTTAATAAAATTAATGATCTACAAATAAGTCAATTTCGTTTCTGTCATACAGAGTGAAGTAAGTCAGAAAGAGAAAAACAAATACCGTATGCTAACACATATATATGGACTCTAAAAAAAAAAAAGGTTCTGAAGAATCTAGGGGCAGGACAGGAATAAAGATGCAGACGTACAGAATAGACTTGAGGACACGGGGAGTGGGAAGGGTAAGCTGGGACGAAGTGAGAGAGTGGCATGGACATGTATACACTACCAAACGTAAAATAGATAGCTAGTGGGAAGCAGCCGCATAGCACAGGGAGTTCAGCTTGGTGCTTTGTGACCACCTAGGGGGTGGGATAGGGAGGGTGGGAGGAAGACACAAGAGGGAGGAGATATGGGGATATATGTATACATATACTTGATTCGCTTTGTTATACAGCAGAAACTAACACACCATTGTAAAGCAATTATACTCCAATAAAGATGTTAAAAAAAATTAATGGTCTAGACATGCATAGAGTATGTTGTCAAAATGCCTTGAAAAGGAAGAGAGGAAATTGATGTCAAGAACTTTCTTGTCTTTTGCCATCATGAACAAATTGAACTTATATGTAGAAAAATACAAAAGTATTCTACCATACTACACTTGGAACTTATGTGATTTATTTTTGAATTTTGTGGCTTTGATTTTTGTCTCTTGCCCAGGCATCACACTTTATGTATCCCTGATTTCAGTCGGCTCCTGGAAGTTAGGAAAATAACTTCCATGCGCATTCTGGGTGAACTTTCTCACTTACCTAATGAAAAATAATTGCTGTAATACAGCACAAAGTACTTACCAAACCCTTGAGAAAACAGCCAGTATACTTTTTATGGTTAAGTAAAACAGATTTGATTTGAAAATATACCATAAATCGAGTTATACCATATTGTCCGTGCAGCATCTTTGTAACTTTCCATCTTCTAATTTGGCACAGTAAAAACATCAGGACTTCACAATTAGATCAAAAGTCCATGATTCACGCTAAACCTCAGTGAGCCTTCCTTCCTTTCTTTTTCCCGTTTTCTCCCTGACTCTTTCTTCCCTTCTAAATTTATGTAGTACTATAAAGCTTTCTAAAATTCTATAAAATAGGATTAATGGTATACTCTTACAGGACTATGGAAAACACTGCATATAAGATATAGAAAACATTTAGTCCAGTGCATGGAATTCACTGAAGAGTAGTTATTTCTTTATCCCATTTTGAAGTATAATGCTCCTGAAATCAGATTTTAAGGTTAAAAGATTGTGGAGTTGTATTAAAAAGAAATATCATAGATGGCTCAAAAATAGTCTGACTTTGAAGGTCCATCCTGGCCATGGATGTCAGAGGTGACCCTGTTCAGATTCCATGTGATAGGATAGATGTCCCCACAGGCCCGGGTTTATGTAGAACATCTGCCATGGAAACCAGTCCAGCCTGGTGTCTTGTGCCAGGATCCTGGCCCTCCGTACAGTTAAACATCAACTCTGGGACCTCCACCTTCTTCCCTTGTCATGAGCCTGTACAGTTGTACTGCTATCTTGGGCACACTTTGCTACCTACCCCAATGAATCAGAACAGAAAATCCATCATCTACACAAACTTTGGCCGTTTTCTATGTTTGGGGCAGTGGCAGTAGAGTGTGTTGTGACTGGACGGGAATGTAAACCCTGTGACAATGGCTCTTGTCCTCCTAAACCTTCAGACCTGGCCATGGCCCTTAGCATCAGCCCGGCTTCACCTCCTATGCTTTGCATTTCTCACCGACCTCCAGATCCCTGTTCTTGAGCTTCCCTTCAGAGCCCTCACCCTGATTCTTGCAGAAAAAGAAAGGACAGAGATGAGGTCACCTGACAGTCTCATAAATTCTACAGATACCTTTTAGGGAGGAAGCAGATTCCTAAAGACAGGACTACCTATATATTTTTACTGAACATTTCCTCATCCTCTCCCTCAGTATCGTTTAATAACATTATTAACCTGCCCCTTTCAAGATTTTAAGTACATTATTGTGACAAATATCCCTTTAAAATCAAAACTCTCTGTTTAAGGAAATGTTAATCAGCTGAAAGAAACAAAGCCAAGTATTTACATGCTGTTAGTTTTGTTCCCAGTGCCACATATTTCCTTGATGTCTGCAGAAGTGGCTTATTCATTAGAATTAAATTAGGCAAACGGCACCATCATTTCATCTCTTCACTTTTGTAACATGTGGTCCTTTCCAGGGACCTGTTTTAAGTGATTCTCAGTTGGCCAGTCAAGTTCCCACAAACCTGAGTCATCTTCTTAACCTTTAAGAATTTCTCGTAAATCCCTTTGTTCCATGGCTGCTACTAGTGGACGTGAGTGTTCTCCTCACTTAATGTCTAGTTCTACTTAATGTAGTGTACTAAAGGAAGGTTTTGTCTTTGAGCAGTTTGTTAAGGATGGTCAAAGGCAATTTGCTGGTCTTGGTACGTTCTGTCCCCTGAATTGAATCACCTTATGTGCTCTTTGGGCTTATCATCTTGTCTTCAGAAAGCCTAGCAACTTGAGACCTGATATGGCATCAAAACATTACAGTCATTGCATTAAAGGTACTGTGCATTGCTTATACTCGTAAGAAGCAATCTAACCTCTTAGAAGGAAAAATCAATCAGCAGCCTGTGGCTCCTCTCAAGCTGTGTAGGAAATAATAATCTACTTGATTCCTGGAGCTCCTGTCTGCTCTGTGAATGCATCCCGAGAATGCAGTCTTTGAACAGCACGTGAGCACGGCAGACACGTTCTAGAATATCCAGCATGCCTCTGTTCTGACTCATATGCATGTTGAGCTTCTCTATTTTCCATTTAGAAAATAGACTTTCTGGGTCTAACAGTAATCTGACCTCTGCCTGGCATTGGTTTAATAAAAGGTCATACTCCTTACCTGTCAAAACCAGCTTGAACAGAAGTGCATTTTGCAGAGCACAATGTTGGCAGCTCTAGGTGGATAGCAATGGCAGTTAGCTACAATAATGGAAGGGTATTTATCTGAATATTGGTGACTGTAAAGTTTTAATGTCTTTTTCTCCGTCTTTATATTCCTGATAGTTCTTTATTTTCTTAAACCAAGCGTAATATTTATGGTTGTATCTCATGGGATAATCATGGGGACTTTGATTATTAAGACCCGAGGCTGTCCTATTGTGTGACTGTGTAGTGGAAGTCTTTGTTTTATTCTTTTACGTGGGTTCTCTTCTCTTTCTTCCCATCTTCAGAGCATGACTTAAATATGGACATACCCTTGACAAAAGAAGGCAGAAGACTCATTTAGTTTCTTCTGTTAAACTGAGATACAGACAAGGGGGAGTGGGTGCTATGTGTTGTTAGACCCCTCTGGGAATGAAGATTCTTACTTGCTTCTAGCGTTTGTTGGAGTTATGTTTAGTCTTCTTTCTTTCTCATCTGTTTCCTTTGGCCATCTGCCTAGCATTGACAGCATCACTGTTAGCATCTGACCAGCCAAGATGATTATTTATGCAACAAACCTGCTCACTGAAAGGATTTTACTATATTATCTAGAGTGTTAACCTTGCATCATAGAGTAATGGCATTTATCCTTTCCATGGTTTGGACTTGGTTGACAAATGTAGGAAAATTGACATCAGATCCCATAAGAAAGTCATGACTTTCTTGTCTGTGAAGGCTATTTTTTTTTTTAACATATATTTAGAAAAAAATTTAAAAATTAAAAAAAAGCTGTGTGCAAATAATTGATATGCCTTTAAAAAATGTAACATGATCAATTTCATTTTTGTGTGTTTGTTTTTAAAGAATAAATTTAAGGATCCTTTTCGGGCTGCTTTTTTGAAGAATACTGAGTCACTACGGTGGGGTGTAGTGGGATTTAGAAAAACAGTCCCAGATCTGAAACAGATCCTAACTGGTTATTTCAATAAATTTTCCACAGTTCTTTAGGTTAATTCTATTACTTGACTTCATCTTCAGAAATAAAATCCTTACAGGACTCTACTCAGTACTCTGTAATGACCTGTATGGGAAAAGAATGGAAAAAGAGTGGATATACATATATGTATAACTGATTCACTTTGCTGTACACCTGAAGCTAACACGACATTGCAAATCAACTATACTCCTATAAAAATTTTTAAAAAGTAAAATTATCAATTAAGTTTTAAAAAAAGAAAAAATCCTTGCCGTAGCATCCAGTGGTCATATCTTTAAACTTGTCAATGTTTGCATGAGAACTGTAAGGTATGACCAGAAAATGAAGATAAAAGAAAAACACATCTGAACATTGGAATGATAGTTGCATCCCTTTTTGAGAACATGGGAGCTTGCCTCCTATGCTTTCCACTTAGAAATAAGACTTCTAGGTTTTATATTAGTTTGACTTCTTACTGTCCCCACTCAGTATTTAGGAAGCACTTTCCCGAGTAACTGTTGCCTATTTGCAGATTGTCAGAATCTCCAAATTTCCTTCATTCTTTAGGATGAGAAATAGGATACTTTCCCTTAAAAAAAAATCCCAGTGCATCAAAAATGGCATCCTACCTTCTTTATTTAATTTCTGATTAGTACATAGTCATTTTATGCAACAGCCCTCCACCCAGTCCATGCATTCTTGTGAGAAATTTCAAAACAGAACTTAAATGGGAAGCTGGGTTGTTAAAATTCATTTTCCTTTAGGGTTGACAATTTTTAAGCTATGGACTTTAAAAAGGAAAGTACCTAAAAATGACAGTGCTGTACCACTTAAAATAGCAACGCAATACATTTTGTTTTTCCAGGGAAACTCCCTAGGAATTTTAATTTCATAATTATAATTTCCATTTAGATGCTGACAAGCAAGTGGTGATTATCAATTTGCATTGTTTGCAACAGCAGAATGAAAACCATAAAAACTTGTAGTATCTTTTTTGTTTGTGACAGAAAAGTGACATCAGTGTACTGTGTATTTTATTCCTCTCCCTGTTAATCAATTTCAAATCATTTTAAACATTGCTCACAGTTCTGGTAATCATCCAGTTTGTATTGCCACCCTGAGATGCTGTTGGATGTGATATCTAGCAGCATTTTTAGAGCCCACTTTCATTCCTAGCGTTTCTGAACAAACAGGTACCTGGGTTTTCACCGGTTCTACCAACACCAAGTTGAATTTCCTGATGGAGTGGAGACTCATTTCCCAGCATCAGCATTACAAAGATACCCTCACCTCTCTTCTCCCTTCTTTCCCTCATCGTGGAATTTAATACCTTAAAACTGGAAGGGATCTCTGCAAGATAATTTATTTCACATTTCATATTTTTACAGTTAAGAGACAGGAAAGTTAGGCACCCCCTCAAGATGTTACACATACAAAATGGTGGAGCTGAGAAGGAAATCTGGCTTCCCTGACTCCAGGAAAATCAAGGTGAGGGTCAGGACACACACCATCAGGCCAGCAGGAGCATCACAGGGGAAACATGAAAACAAGGCGGAGAAGATACTGGTGATGAGCAAACAATGATGAACTTTGCTATTTTCTTCTTACTTAGAATCTAAGGATAGTTTTCAAAATTAACTTTAGCTATGGTTACTAAAACCTTGTTTCAATGACGTATCATTGAAAACTGGCCGGAGACAAGAGAAAATTTGTAATAGGGGTAAGAAAATAGAAAATAAAATGGGAAAGTAAAATGTTTTTGAGTTTAAAAAATGTCCAACTATAACATAATTGTCAAAACTCAAAGAAGCAAGAAGAATGTGAAGAGTAGGAAAAATAATTAAAATACCTTCTCCCAAACCACCATCGTTAATGTTTTAGCATATTTTGTCCTATCCGTTTTGGGGTGCATTTTTCTTTACCTGATAGCTCTCATCTGTAATTTTGTGTGATGCTTCCGTGGCTTACCATTGAGTCATAAGTATTTCTCATGGCATATAATAAAAACTTTATAATTACAACATTTACTATTTGTATGACGTTCCATCATTATGCCAGTTTATCTCACCATCAATTCCTATAATAATTGATGTTTTGAGTACTTACAATCTTTGTAAATAAAATGTATGGTTAATATCTTTGTCCATAAAGATTTGTCTACATTTTATATAATTTTCATATAATAGATTTCTAGATCCGGAAATACCAGGTGGATAACAAGCAGGCTTTTAAGAGGGAAAGTGTATGTTAGGAACATTTAAAGGAGACAGAGGACATTTCAAAAACCTCCAACTGTTAGCCTTTCGTCGTTAGGAATCTTGAAGTCTACATCTTTCTTTACAGAAACTCTTTTTTTTGCTATGACTTTGGAGGCTTCTTGACTCATCTTTTTATGCAGATTGTGGAGTTCATTTGAAAGTAAGACAGCACACAATATCTGGGTTAGAGTCACTTTACCATATTATCCTATTTCTATTTCTTGCCAAACCGTCTAACTCAGGGCTGTATTTCTTGTCTCTTTAAAATTTCCTAGAATTTCTCTTAAATGTCCCTAATTTTAATAGTGGCACTGCTGCTTTCTGGCAGTGTCCTGATAGCGGCATCAAAGCAAAGAGCTAAAATTTTACTCACTTTGATCGATGAGCTCATTTTGTTACAGAGGACAAATTGGATTTTTTTAAAATACTGGTAGTAAAAATTAATGTGTGATGTTGCTTTACAAACGTTATTGCGTCTCTGCCATAATACGGATTTCAGCAATAAAAGCACTAGCAGATAACTTCACCAGAAAGTTACCTCCCTCCCCTTTGAACTACCCTCAAATGTAAAAGGTGCTTTCCTAATTTTATAATCCTTGTATATGTGCATGTATGTATGTATGGACTGAAATAGGGTTGAGGGCCCTGGAGAGAGCAGTGGCAGTGGGGTAATAGTCTGTGTTTCCACTTTCCATCTAATTGTGATGTTTATTTCTTTTTATTTCAGCACCTCCAAGGTTTACACGAACTCCCGTTGACCAGACAGGGGTCTCTGGTGGAGTTGCCTCTTTCATTTGCCAAGCGACAGGAGACCCAAGACCTAAAATTGTCTGGAACAAAAAAGGAAAGAAAGTCAGCAATCAGAGATTTGAGGTATTAGGTCCATTGTTCTGTTTCTCTGGGGGAAGAATGTAACTGCTGAATTTTTGGTTTGTATGTTACTTGCTTGTTTTTCTCTGATACAAGGTGTTGTAATCACTGAGATATGCCATTCCTTATGGTGTATGTGATGGAAAACTTCACTCTAGATGGCTTCAGCTTTTTTAAAAAAGGGAATTTGGGAGTTCAGATGACTGACTTTTGTCGTGCTTGTACGAGGGCTCAAATAGTGTTCTTAGCATCCATCTGTAACCTCATCCTCAGACTGCTTCCCCTTAAGATGGCAAGATGCAGTCTCACATCCTCCCACATCCAAAACTAGAGGATGAGTGAGAGCTTTCTGTGCTATTGGCTCTTATTGAGTTTCGTGTTCATCACTGAACCAGTCTGTGTGTACAGCTGGATGGTACAGACTAACTCATTTATGTTAATCAGAATCTACCTCAGTTAGTGGGAATGAGATCAGTTCCATCCAACCCCATGGCTTGGAATGAAGGAGTCGTGTTTTCCCAAAGGGAATTCAAGTTCCTGTTACCCGAAAGAAGGGGAACGGATACTGGACAGCAAATTTATTTGTCCACTATACTTCACACCTGCATTTTACAGGTAGCATGGACTAGAAAGAGAACTTAGCTCCAGCATGTTAGTGTGAAGAACTGCTCTGAAGGAAACATACCCAACCAGGTTGATAGTTGATAAACCTACTGATGAAGCCGATTTTGTTTATTCAGGAAAGCTTAGTGCATTGAAGATGATGATACATAATTCAGATATTATTTTGGGTGTTTTTAAGGAGTCTATGGTTTATAAATTTCCTCCTTCTGGAGGAGAAAAATAGGTGATAAGCTATTTAGAGAAAAATTGGAAGAAGCACACAATATCATGCCTGTAATTTAAGATATGAAGAGGATAGATTGATTTTTAGAGAGCACTTAGACCTCCAAATTGACCCAAAATGTGAAACTCACCTCCTCTTACCTGAGTTTCTGACTACTTTATAGCCTAATTCACAGTTTGGCAAATTAAAACAATTCCCAGTTAAATGAAACATAGCAACGACAAAATTCAGAGCATTGTGAGTTTATTCATTTTTCACCAGTTCTCAAAGAGCAGGAAATGGACCAAATGCATAAAGAGCATAATTACACTGGTGAAAATTGAAATCTGGCCTGTAGTTTACAAATGGTAAGTTTAAAATTTTGTTTGTTTGAAGATCAGATACCTACAGTGATTTAAACATAAACAACAAGAATATCTTAATCTTTGAGAAATATTTCCTACATTGTCATAGGAAATGATGTGTGTGTGACTTGGTGCACATATACTTTTTAGTTTAAATGAAATTCACTTCTTTGTCAAAGAGAAGTTTGACATCATGCTTGCTAGTGATGATGGCTTCTTGACAAACTCTTGTAACAAAGTTTAAATTATAACAGTAAACATTTCAAAGCATGAGGTCTGCTCAGTACATAATTCCTAATGAGAGTCAAATAAACATCCAGAAAAAATTATTTTAACACAAAGTGGCTACATCAAATAGTACTGAGTCTTGGGCTGTGAATCCTTCATGTCTGTAACAGTATATTGTATTTTTTGGTTTCACTAGTTTCTAAAGCCCATGAGAGTATGAGTGAGACTGATTTTGTTCCCTCTTCTATCTCCAGTGGCAAATATAGCATCTGCTCTATAGTAGGTACATAATTAATACTGGGTGTTAAATCGGGTTTGCAAATTGGAGATTACAATATTAGCATCTAATGTGTATATTGTTTGTTGAAGAAAATAGGTCTAAACCTAGGAAGTAGTTCAGAAATGTAAGCATGCAATGACACGTAACAATTAATCAAAAGTTAAGAGAGTAGATCCTAAGAGTTCTCATCATAAGTAGAAAAACATTTCTTCTTTTATTGTATCTATATGAGATGACTGATGTTAGCTAAACCTACTTTGGTCATCATTTCACAATATATGTAAATCAGACCATCGTGCTATATACCTTAAACCTTATATAGTGATGTATGTCTATTATTTCTCAATAAAACTGAAAAAAATCAAAATTTAAATTAGTATTAAAGATGTTTAAACCTTTCTCTACATTAAGCTATAGGATGCTCAAATATATATATATATATATATATATATAAATTATAGCATATTTGACAAAGATTCCAGTAGCTATGAAACTTTATTCTCCCACGATGCATAGTAGATTCATTCTAAAGTGTGTGATATTTTTAATAGAGTTGAAAATAAATTGTGGTGCACTGAGAAATGGGATGTTTTGACTATCTCTGTGAATTTAGAATGTAAATGGGATGCGGAAAGGACTTGAAGTGGCCATATCTTAGAAACATTCAATCTCTTTTTTCCGTATGTTGACACTTACATACAAAATCTGGGATTGATCATCTAGTAGATATATTTATAAAGCATTCTTAATTTATTCACAATTTAAGCACATGGATATATTCATAGGGAAATGCAAAAAAAAAAAACCACCATCTCAGTGAACAGCTGAAAAAACACAGCAGAGTTATAGAAAAGACAGGTAGAGGACTCTCCAGTTTTGTATGCATATTTATCAATATTATCAACATAATTTTTAAAAAGTATTACTTGAGTAGGTGACAAATACCTAACTGTTTCAAAGTAGAGTCCATAATGATAGTGAATTCAGGCTTACTGTTTAGGACATTAATTTTCTGCCTGGTGAAGCAAGCCTCCATTTTACAGCAAGAATGCCCTAAAAATGCAGAAAATGCTAAGCTAAAACAAATACTGGAATGATTTATGGCAAAATTAATGCATGCCATCAGTCTCTGGGGCTATGATGAAAGCCATCTCATTGGCTGCCTAAGTACTAGATTTATGCAGTTTCTCTTCATGGTTTGCTCATCTATACTGTTCAGGATAAGACATTTTAAACCAGAAGAGCTATCAGTGGTGGCATACATTATTTCTTCACCTTATCGTCCAGTTACTGAATGGATCCACATGTGCATATGTGCTATCAGAGACAGAATAATTTAAGAAGTGTATCCATCATAGCAGCAAGTCTCTTGCAAAATTAATAAAAAGGTCACATTGCTTTAGATACATATACTAGAATATTTTCATGATTAAACCCTGGATGGTTTTCTGTAGAGACAAGAAATCTACATTTTTGCATATGTAGTTTCATGTCTTTCCATTCTGCCGCATAGGATTCAGTACATTAGATCAATTATTCTGTTTCATCACTGTATCAAAATTCAGTCTCAAAATGCTTCTGAGTTTATTCTGAGCCTAATGGCTGGTTCACCACTGCATTAAGAGATTTAGCTGAGAGGCAGATGATAGTAACAACACCTGTGACAGCTATTGTTTCCTCTAATAGGTAATAGAGTTTGACGATGGATCTGGATCAGTTCTCAGAATACAACCCTTACGGACTCCGCGAGATGAGGCAATTTATGAATGTGTGGCCTCGAATAACGTGGGAGAAATAAGTGTATCCACCAGACTCACAGTTTTACGAGGTAAGTGTTCAAGTGCAAGGCTGCTGCTTGTGTAGTTGAAGTTCTGTATCCCAGGTGTTCTTTTGTAGAACCATTGAAAAGACTACAGTTGTCATGACACTTAAATGGGAAATGAATTGAAGTAAAATACTGATTAGGGTCAAACTTTATTTAAATAGACAGAGGGTGCCTTCTCTCCTAGGACTTAAAAAATGCTAGTCGGGGAAAGGAAAGAAAGTCCCAAAGAAGTGCTGATTTCAAATGCCAGATACCATTTTGATTTTTGGTAAAGAGCCCTGATAGGAAGCAGGGTATGCTACTGTTTTGCATGTGTGTGGATTTTTCATATCTAGGTCAGCAACTGCTTTTTGGAAATTACCAAAGCTGACATTGGTGTTTGCAAAATTAAAGGAATATCTACTACCTAAAGATGAGTTCTTATTAAGCAGAGGAATCAAGAACAAGAAAGGCACCTTTCTTCTTTATGTCCAAAAACAGTGTTTTGTTTCAGTCTTTTATATTTCTTGATCTAACATCTGTTGATGCAAAGTGATTGGAAACAGTGTGTCCCCTTCTGTGTTTCCAGCTATGTGGCTTATGCAGTGTGCCTGAAGCATGGGATGACTTGCTAAATCTGTAGTACGGTGTGTCTACTTCCAAGACTTCCTTTAGAATGACAGTGCTAGAGAATAATGGCTAGTGATTAATAATGCTCTGTTGTATTATATATATAATTCAATCTTTTGTATAGAGATAAGAACATTGCCTAATTTGGCTTGCGTCGTAGTTGACATTTCCAGACTAACCGTCTGTGCCTTTGTTTCTTTCTCATACACACTTGCATTTGTCTGTTTGTTTTGTATTGCTTTGAACTTTGTTTTGCTTGATTCCACAACTTAGTAAAATAGCCTTTCTTCAGATGAATGGAATTAGAAAGAAGAGATCATAATTGAATAATCTTAGAGGAACATATATAGAGTGAGAGCATTTCTCCTCCATTCCATCCCCCCCACCCCCGCTTTGAGGCATGTATGTTTCTCTGTATGTTTTATACAATGAAAAATATTTTCTTTTAGATCTATTTAGTACCAAAATTAATCAGTCAATCTGAGAAGTCTAGAAAATAATATTTACATATACATCCTACAATGTGCTTTAAGTACTATAAAATCTTACTAAGTCTTAGGGGAAATATTGACCAACTGGATATAGATCTTTTAATTGCATGTAACAGAATGCTGCTTAAAGACAAACAAGTCAAATTTGAGCTACATTTCTGGCCATTATGACACACTGTGTTCATATAGGAAATTCTCCATCCCCCTGTAAACATATAGACATGTTGATAAAATATTTGAAAATAAAATTAAATGTGTGGTTAGGTTTACAAACGTGAAAGAAATTTCCAGGTGCTCAAAACAGAGAGAGAGCCTCGGATAAGAGACAATTTGTAATCTTATAAACCAAGATAATAACCAAATGGACTATATGATTTAGGGCTGAAGTTTTAACTCTCCAGCAGGACACAGACCTATATAAAATAAGAGGAGCTAGATCAGCTTTCTGAACAAGGTAAGAATTCTAGCACTATTTCTGCAGTGTGATACTTAGGACCCAGAAGCTAACATAAAAGCTGGTCAGAAACGGTGAATCCCATGGAGTGTGGAACAGACAGCCATGTAAGGACTCACCCCACAGAGACACCACCACAGTTCAGGCCATACAACCCCAGATAAGGTCATTTATTCCCAGATGGGCTCATAGGCACCAATTCTAAAGCATGAAAGCCAGTTCCAACTCATGAGGGACAGGAAGCCCAATCAGTGAGAGTAGCAATCATAGTCTGTGAACTATAGATAATTGAACTGTATGAATGGGTTTTAAAAGAAATGAATTCTAAATATTTGTAAAGGTAAAGAGAGGAGTAAAATCTGTTAGGTAAGAATAAGACTTTAGGAAAAAAAAAGAGCAGTTAGGAGTTAGAAGTCAGATTTCGGAGCTGAAAGGGACCTTGGAGACCATGTTTATACACACTGTAATATGTACATATGTGGATATACATGTATATGTTCACATAAATTTAGATAAAAGGTCTGAAGATTGTTGAGTAATTTTGGGGGCCATTCATATAGGAAGCTAAATCAGATTCACTGGTCTTCTTTAAAAATTTTAATCTTTGCTTTTTCATGTAGTTTATAACTAATGCTATTATGTAGAAAATGTATTACAAAGATGCAATCAAGTAAAAGTTATTAGAAACTTTTTAGGTGTTTTCGCCTTCTGAGTTCCCTGAACAAACCCCTTAAAAGGAAACAGTGGCAGTCACTTGGCTTGACTTAATCTTTATGCGTTTGAGGAAGGAATTAACAAGAATTTGGAGGAAAATATCACTTTGCATAGACATTCATATGGATTTATGTTTTCCTGCCTCCCAGCTGACTGGGGTCCTCCCATCTCATTTGCTTTTATCCAGCTAGCTCCCACATAAAACAAATACATTTGAAAATTTTAATGTAATCTTGACTTTCTATGTGCATATCTGTCATATATAAGTACATTTGTATGAAAATTTATAATTCTAGTAAAGTACTTAAACCTTATTTTTTTAAGACTATGTTTAGCAATTTTGGAAATGTTTCATGAGAAAAACTCAAAGGTATTTTGGATAATGAAAAAGTAGTCTAAACATAACCTTAAAATAGAATATTTTTATATATCCTTATAGGATGAAATAAGTGGAGTTGAGAATTATTTTGTTCCCTAGAGTTACCTCTTTGTTTAAAATTTCTAAATAACAGTAATCCTATTAGTAATAGTCTTTACAAACATTCCAGTGGTAAACTGACATTTCTAGATTATGAACGTTGTGAACGGTTAACTAGATGAACGTGAAGAGTTTCATTCCATAGTTGATGGGCTTCGTGCTCATTTTAAGTTCACTTTTTCTTGCAAATCACATTGGCAGATACTCAAACTCTCTGCTCTGCAGTGGATGGAAAATACTTTGCACTTTTCATCCATACCCATCGTTAGATGCCCATTTTGTCCACATGGGTCATTTACTTTTTACCCACTCTGCTGACAATGCCAAAAATGTGCCAGCTGTCACGATGGGTTTCGTCTAAGTGGACTGGATGGAGATCACTAATTTATTTCACACAGGCCACTAGAGGACCTAATTAATTGGAGATTTAATCATCTGACCTGTACAGCTAACGCAGAAGACATTGACATAATACTCTGACCACCCATGTGCATTGAAGGGAGTACTTCAGGGAAAATTTTCCCTGTGTAGCTCGTTTCAGATTACCCTCGCTCTGAAAAACTGTTTTCATAAGGAAAGATAACTACAAGCTCGGGCTGAACATACCTGGAATGAGATATTTGAGCAATTACCATTTATACGCTGTAGACTGCCGTTCATAGAAGAAGTAGTGGGAGAAGGGGGGTTGAATGTGGTACTTATGGCCTCCAGGTCATTTAAAACTTTTTTTGGTCGCCCTGCCTGTGGAAACACAAGAACATACCATCTCCATAGTTCTATAGCACGTAAAGGGGCTGAGCATAGTCGTCATACACGTTTCCCTTCTACGCAGAATTTTAAGTGAAGGCCTTCACATCTCACTGAGTGGTTATTAAGGGTTGAGTCTTACCTAATTGTGGGATTCTGCTAAGGACTTTGGATTTGATATTAAGCTTTCAGTGAAGGGCAAAGTATAGGACCAGAGAGGGTGTTTTAAGAAGAGCGATTATCATCCAGATGGAATTGGTTCTTTCTGAATCTTTGGTTCACTGGCCACAGTTTCCTCCTGTCTAAAGGTATTACATTACTTGTAAATGTAAATCCGTATAATGATAACTGGGGATGAAAATGTTCTCTCAGATATATCTTGTCCGCCACTGGACAGGGAAAATGAGATATCACCTTCCATAGACTTTTCTTTCCTATAAGAGTCCAGGAGCATCTGCCTGTTTTAGACAAGTAGAAAGACATCAAGAATCCCCTTTTCTTGGGACTTCCCTGGTGGTCCAGTGGTTAAGACTCTGTGCTTCCACTGCGGGGGGGCACAGGTTCGATCCCTGGTCAGGGAACTAAGATTCCATATGCGTATGCTGTGCTGCATGGCCAAAAAAAAAAAGAAGACTCCCCTTTTCTTGCTCACATGACTCCCCCTCTCTAAGAGAAAGTTCTAGAAAAATTTAGTCAGCTTTGTCTCTGATAGTCTGAGATGTCTAAATGTCATGTTTCTTGAATTTAGGTATTTTTTTTTAGGTAGTAATCAGAAAATACACATTTTGTTGTCATCCAAAACAGCATGTACTATGTCATTTTTCTAAGTTTAGTTGATTATCTTCTGAGACTTGCCCATTCTGAAATAACACTGATCCCCAAACCAGCACAAGCATTACCACAAGAAAACAGAGTATGATATATACCATTGTTGCTGTTATTTTCTAGCTTGTTCCTGGAGCACACACAAAGTAAAATTGTTGTCAACAAAAGATAGCTGACCAAACAGACAATTGAGTTGCCTAGTTTTACAGGTATACTTTATGAAATGGCACTTATATTTGAGGATCTACTCCACATACGTGCATGACAGTTTATGAATAATCACCATCAAGACATAATACACAAAGTCCTCAAGTCCGGGTCTCCAGTAATTTGAGTTCCAGCTCTGGCTCTGTCCCACAATAGCTGTGACATCTTGAGCAAATCTATTAACTTCCCTGTTCTTTTACTTCTTTATTTATCTTGGCGCCATGTGCACAGGGAAGGCAGTGAATTGGTGATCACTCAGATCCCTGCTTTCTAGCTTTCTGTGATTTGGTGACATGCTTATTTCAACAAGTCAGTTCTTGCAAGATGGAAAAAAGATGCTCCCTGCTCCCTGAAGGTGACTGTTACTGATATAGTAAAACACACAGTGAGCAGTTGGATGAGACAGAAAAGGCATTTCACTGGGAAATGGAGAGAAATGTTTGCATAATATGTCTGTTTCAAAAAAAAAAAAAATGTAAGCCATTATAGCAGTTGTTTAAAAAACAAAAACAAAAACAACTTTTACCATCTTTCAGGGAGAAGGCAGTCAACTCTCTCTGCCATCGTGCACTACCCTGTGATCAGAATTAGCATGTTCGTTACAGTCTCATTTTATTAATGCCTCTTTTTGAAGATGAACACAGTTGTCCCTGCTGTGAAAATGGTACTTTGCCGTTTATGTTATAAAATGGTCTCGGCTGGGGATCCGAGCTAGGAACATTAAAGAACAAAGCACAGCTGCTTGACTGTCGCACAAAAGGATTTTTAGGAAAGCCTGAAACAAAAGGAAGGATGGCCAACACAGAACAAACTTGCTGACAATTACGGTACCGCGTGAAGATTCTTTGAAAAGGCTTATAAAATAGTTGAGTACTTGGAATACATTGATACCAACACGATAAAGCCTTTCTGAGTACTGCACTTCCGTGCTGAAAAGAGGTGGTGGTGGGCAGAGCCATATAAGTAAACAGAAACTTCTGACTTTCAGTAGTACTTACAAAAAACTACTACTCTTTACGTATCAGTGTTGACAAAGGCAGGAGCCCAGGTGAACAGTTCCATGGAGACCCTAATGCGGAGAAACATTAAAACTTATTATATTTCGGAGAATGAGCGTGTGTGAGCTGAGGCTCTGAGTGTTCCCTTGTGATCAGTCTTTTAAGGACCTTCCTGTTGGTGATGCACGTTGCTTTCTTTTAATCATTATCACTTGTTTTTCCATGCTGGGGTTATGTCTTAAAAGGGCTCAGAGAGAATGAGTGCACTTGTGAATTACTGCATTTAAGTGAGAACAGTTTTCTACTTTAGGCTTCATATTATATTATTTAAGATCATTTTAAAATGAATATTGAGTCATGTGAGTGTTTACTGTTGATTGATTTGTTAATGGAGCCCTAGAAATGTCGAGCTGGGAGGGAATTTGGTGTACCGAGCCAAATCTCTTACGTTTGATGGAAGAAACCAAGGTCCAGAGAGTTTGAAATGATTTTTTTCTTGGTCACACAGCTAAGATTTCCTTTGGGTTTTACCCAGTCAGAAATAATCCCTGCCGTATCATGTTGTGACAATGTATTCTAGCCCTTCAGATACTCACTTTTGATGTATAAGACATTGTCCAGGAAGAGCTATGTTCTTCCAGCTCACCACCCACAGACAAGCAGAGATGACCGAAAACAGTGCTGTCGTGCTATGGGTGTGCAAAGTGGAAAGACTCCACCATGATGATGCATCATGGGAGGGAAGTGGTCTCTGTTGAGGCTTGAAGACTATGTAGGGTTTTGTCAGGCAGAGCTAGTGTGAGAGACTGTTAGGGGTAGAGAAAGTTTCATGAACCTGATTACATACACAGGTAAGAAATTGCTAAATATTTGATGGTGGGTGTGGGTGGTATATTAGGGCTCTCCAGAGAAATGGAACCAATATAAGTATATGCATATTTATACTTTTTTTGTTTATA
The DNA here is from genome assembly GCF_003031525.2 of Neophocaena asiaeorientalis asiaeorientalis. Lineage (NCBI taxonomy): Eukaryota > Metazoa > Chordata > Mammalia > Artiodactyla > Phocoenidae > Neophocaena > Neophocaena asiaeorientalis. Next base: position 8,476,216 of record NW_020185324.1, on the reverse strand, counting down.
TATGTAAAGAGATTTATTGTAAGGAATTGGCTTATAAAGGAGGCAGACAACACCCAAGATCTGCAGGGTGAGTCAACAAGCTGGAGGCCTAGGAAAGCTGATGGTATAGTGTGAAGACTGGCAGACCCAGACTTGAGACCCAGGAAGAGCTGATGTTTCAGTTTGAGTCTGAAGGCAGGAATATGCCAGTATCCTAGTTTGAAGGCAATTGGGCAGGAGGAATTCTTTTATTTGGGAGAGGGTCATTCTTTTTGTTCTATTCAGGCTTTCAACTGATTGGATGAGGCTCCCCTCACATTAGAAAAAAACAGTCTGCTTTACTGGGTCTTTTGATTTAAATGTTAAGCTCATCCCAAAACACCCTTACAGTGACACCCAAAATAAGGTTTGACCAAGTATCTGGGCACCTTGTGGCCCAGTCAAGTTGAACATGAAATTAACCATCACAGGTAGGTATAAGCAGTAGTTGCTCAGAATAGAGTAGAAGTTAAAAGAGTAGTAGTAGAAGAAAATGAGGTTGGGACATACTTCATTGGCCAAAGAGATTAAACTACACAAATGAGAAATCATGTGACTAAGTTAATATTGACCATCTCTATATGAGTTGAAATTTGCAGAGGTTTACTAAAATACTTAAAGTAACGTATCAAACAATTCACGGAGCTTTATATACAATTGATGTTTATATTTTAAAACTGGATATTTGGTTGACTTTCATTGATAAAATTTGATCAATTTTTAAAAATTCAACTTTCTGGCTTTCAAAATTAGTTTTATTTTAAGCTACTAATTAAGATGTAGTTTTCAAAGTTGTACATGCATAATTTTGGGGGGATTTAAGGGCATAGATATACCAAATGCCTCATCTAGGGTTTAATTATGAAAATCCTAGTTATATAGCTCCTTAGAAGAGCAAGTAACTTATTTTATCTTACTAAAAAAAAAGACTTGTGAATTAATGCCACATTAAACACAAATATGATGACATACATCCTAGTATTCTTAATACATCTTATTAAAGATAGCAGGACAATTTAAAGACTGTCTTATCTGTGATCTTTCTAAATGAGCTTGTGTTTTAATTTACATTTCAGAACTTTCCATGCCCTTATTTTTTGTATCTTTAACATTTACCCTTGATTTTTAAAACTTTATCCTTGCATTAAATATGCATATATTATTTTCACACAGTGGATTTTTTTTTAACAAGTAGACTTTGGCCACAAGGTAACCCTATTAATTTTTTTGTTTTCTCACATACATGATGATATGTGTGTGTTCAGGCAATAAAATTTGATCTCAGTTTGGGTTTTCCTAGAAGAGAGCCTACATTTTTTCAGAATATAGCACCAAAAGAGCTGTTTAAAAGAGTGAAACTGTGTATCATGAGTGAGACTAGCAAATTATTATTACAATTTTCAGATATTTTCTATCCTTCTAAGTTTGTATTAATACTTCTTTTTGTTTGAGTATTTGTTTAATGGCATGGGTAACCACAGATCAATCAGACAACTAGAAAATTAAATATAGTGGGAAAGTATTATTAGCTCATAAGGACTTGATAGCTTTTAGTAAAGTTGATTGTTATTTATCAATACTTACACCTTGTATAGTTAAACCAAAAATTCTGTTTGGGAAATATATTTGCATAGATATGTATGTGTGTATATATATATATATATATGTTTTATACATGCAATGTATATAGCGTGGTGTGTGTGTATATGACGTGTTGGCTTCGTAGCACTTTGCAATATGTGAAATTATATTCTTTATTTCTTGAAACTTTTATGTTTCCCTCCCCCCTTTGCCTATAAGCTCCATTATATTTTTCTCTGGCCTAGAAATGTTCCTAGCATTTATTGGGCACCCAACAAATATTTGTGAAATGAATGTATACATATAAAGAGGGGTATATAGAAATGGTTATGTAAACACATACAGTGTATTGAGACCATTTGAGCAGGAATTTATCTCACTCTACATATAATGGACAAAAGTGATCATTATTTCATTAGTCACTGTAGGATGGAGAGTGTGACTGAGACCCAGAAAATCAAGGCAAATGGAATGCACCCTACAAAGAGAGGTAGTGAAACAGAGGGAACCACAATGGAAAGAGAATGCTCTTTGTAACTAGATAGACATGGGTTCCTATTAGTAGTCCACTGTTTCTGACCTATATGGGTTTAGACACATTACTTATGTCTAAACCTGAAGCTCCTTATCTTTAGATGTGGCACAGTGACTCAGATATAAAAGTTGCTGCCTTCTCCCATTATCCGTTTGAAGCTGAGCTCTTTGGTTTGGCCCTCTTGTCCACTGCTGAATCCTCAGTGTCTGGAATAGTGCCTGTCTATGGCGATGGGAAAAAGGGTAGGATTGACAATTCTGGAAAAGTTTTCTGTGCCTTATAAAACATTGCTTAGTCCAAAGGACTGAAAATCAGCTTTTCACATGGAAATAAGGTAATATGAGAGTCTGAAAATATACATGCATTGCCAAGTTATTTGGAACAACTGAAGATCATTTATTGGTACAATGCTGTCTAATATGCAATATCTAAGAATTTTAACTTCTTTTTTTCCCCTAGTACATTTGTGCTTAATGTTGTGTTAACACACGTTCCCATAGCCTTCAGAATTCTTGTACATTAGGACCCGATAGTCAGTTGCTTGGACCACCTAGGTCAAACTAAGGTCATACCTAAAATGGGATTTCTGTTCTTTATATCTGGACTGTCCCAGATCACAGAATAGATAAAAACCATTAATTTTTTTAACGTCTTTGAAAATGCAGCATCATTAGTTGTGTATTTTAGAAGAAGTGGGAAAATCTCATATATTGTTTCAACCTTTAAAGAGGTAATGGAAAACGATTTTTGTTTGTTTTTTGTTTTCTTCTTCCAGTTATGCTACTGCCTTGGATGTAGGAAGTGAAAAAAGGTGTGGTTACGAGTTCAGGTTCTGCCCACAGATGTCTTGAGTTCAAATCCTAACTCCACTATTTGCTCTGTGGCTTTGCTCACATTTCTCTTAAGCTTCAGCTTCTTTGTTTGTTAAGTAGAGATAATAAGACCTATTGCCTGAACTTGGGAGGGTGATTCCAGGAGATGATCCACGTAAAGCTTTTAGCAAAGTGCCAGGCACTCAGTTAATGTGAGTCATTATGGAGGATATCGTTAGTCTTACCAATACGATTACTACCAGTAATATTACAATTATCAATAATTCATTTTAAATTATTTTGATTAAAGGGCACTGCCGTATTTGTAAAGCAGAATTTTCTGGCACAGGCAGAGCCATCTCTGTAAGGCCAGGGAAACACATACTTTATAGTCATTAAGTTGTGTTGCCTTGTCCGCTAATAATTCTATGGGCCAGATGCGTGAGCCGCCAATTGGCTGCTGTGGGTTCCACAGAGTATTTAAAATTTGAATGTCATCCTGACATAAGTGATAAGGGTGTGTACTTAAGAGAAAATGAGAGGAAGCTTTTCTTTTATCTGCAACAGAGTTCTCTCCCATACTTAGACTAGAAGTGTCATGAAGGCAGGACTGTTCTCTGCTCAAGACTGAGCACCCTGCACAGTGCTCAACATGTTATAAGTTTTCAGTAAATATTTGTTGATTGAGTGAGCAAATGACAAGTTTTAACAAAGGCATTTCTAAATATTTTTTCTTCCAGAACTACTTCATGTAAGGTTTTATTTTTAAAAATCAGAAATAACAGAATGCATTGCTTCCACATCAAAGATAAGCACACAGTGCCCGAGAAGCAATTTATATTAAATTCATGAATTTATTCATTTGATAATATGGTTCTCCCTATGCCAGGGATTGCGCCAAGTGTTGGGACTAAAAAGATGGAAAAGACATTGCCACCACCTGCCTTCAAGGAAGCTACAATCTCTGTTTGACAGAAACCATAATTTTGGTCAAAATGAGAAGGCAGTTATACATATATACTGTCATTGGGGATAATGAGGTCTATTTTTAGAGGTGTGCTCACAGTAATTCAGCTTACGCCTTTCTAAGTTAGTACTTGCATAAGAAGGACTAATGTCTCCTTGAAGATTCCATCAATATGACAGTAAGGTTTGTTGAAATGTAAAATGTGTTTGACGTATGACACCTCAACTGACAGAAAAATTAAACTTGCCTTTTTTTCCTGATGAGTAAAAATGTTCTGAGGGAAAATTATATTTTATCCGTAGAAAGATTTGGGATATACTTTGCTTGGGTTTTGAGAAAATATGATGCAATAAAAAGCTTAAGTAATTACCTTCAAAGTAATATTCCCATTTGTTTCTCTCCCAACTAATAGTAAAAGGAGTTTTTATTACAGCACCATTTTTTACGACTGTTTTTTGCTCTGGGTGGAGATGACAAAGCATACCTAAATAGGAAATGATTTTAATGTGTGCTAATAAAATACCTTAAAACATCTTCTTCCTCAGACAACTTCCTTAAACAAAATTAATTTTCATAATGAAATATGTATTTATTAAAAAACATGGAAGTTCAGGTGCTTCTACCCTTGAGGAAAATCCATTAGCGTATACTTCAAAACAGGAACATTCTTAGATCTGTTACTTCCTAAGGCCTAACAACTTGGGTTAGAACCCTGTACCCTAAAGAACCTTCTGTTTACACTTGAGTTTTATGCATGTCATAGTATCTTATGATGATAGATCTGAATTTCCAGGTATTGCCAAGCCTGTTATAAACTGACATCAAGTGCTACAGCGGACTTAACTGGGAGGCCCATTAATCTTTGTTGAAGATGCATGAATAAAGTTAGCACTTACCCACTCAACAGCAAATGAAAATCCCTTGTCTCAGCTTATCAACAGCTAAATCATTGCTGAGGAGGAAGAGTTCACTTGGACTTAAATTATTCTTTGCAGTAATTTACTGTAAACCAGCTACAAAGAGGTAGGAGGACGTTCAGTGTTGCCCAGTAGGACTGGGGTTTAGCTAGTCTTGTCTTAATTTCGTATCAACATGTTTAAAAGATGGCTCTGATAACTCAAAAATAAACAAAGTATGTTGATATGATATGTTTTAAAAAGCCTGACCAACTACATGCAAACAGTGTTGATTGAGCCCAGAGGCCATTCTTCTTGTGTCTTCCAGTGATGATTCCTTGGTGAAAGGCCCTCACCAAACCATCGCCGTGTTCTGGTGCCAGAAAATCTGGAGGGGTGTGGTGGAGGGGAAGTAATCTGATGTGGAGTTGAGGTAGAGACAGATTTACCCTGCAGCTAAGGAAACTTCACTGTCAAGGCCCTCACTTACCTGGTGCCTTCCAAAGCCCTGGGAGGGCCTAGTAGTATGTCCAGTTGATTGTATGTTTGTTTGTTTTTTTCCCTAAATTTTGCAAAAGTAGTATTTTTGCATTTGTTTTCATAAAGTAGACCTCTAAAATTTCATGTTTCAAGTGTTATAGAATCTAGATCTACCACTAAGATAAAACTAAGAGATATATGATAAAGAATATTAATTGTGGATGTGAGTCTAACAGATGGTGGGATGAATGTCTTTCCCGACTCACTCTCCTTTGATCAGCAGACTTAAAAGGACTTTGCCAAATGTTTAAAATTCTGAGTCCCTACATTTATGGAGAGTATCTTAGCTTTGTTTGCTTCCTCTTCTGTTTAACATATAATGTGCTCATGGAGTGAACACATGCTGCACTCTCCATAAGGATGGTTGTACGCTTCACGTAGGATCCCTCCCCCGACCCCCTGTTAACTGAACTTCATCTGGTTATGTTTTATTCCTCCATTCTAAAAGGCCAGTTTTTCTTTTGCTTCTCTTTCTATCCGAACATCAACACCAACACCAACACCATCACTGAAGCAAAATAGTCTTGTCTGCAAGACACTAATGGATTCATAATTTTTATTTTAATATAATTTAGTTATAAAGTTTAGTGTTATTATTTACAAAATTCATCAAATGAATTTCTGAGCTTATTCTCTGTGAGTGACATGTTGTCTTGTATGTCAGAAAAGAGACAAGGAGGAAGACAGGCATGGTTGAGGCTGCTTTTCTTAAAGAGTTTTTCTGTAAAATGAATATTTACAAGATCTTCAGATTTCTATTCTCACTGAGGAGACATCACAGAACCTGTTTACATTTTCATGTTTTACAGATATTGGAAAAGAGAAATAAGTAAATAAATACAAATAATAAAAGAAAAAAATTCCTGCACAATTAAGAATCACCAGGGCTTCCCTGGTGGTGCAGTGGTTGAGAGTCTGCCTGCCGATGCAGGGGACACGGGTTCGTATCCCGGTCCGGGAAGATCCCACATGCTGAGGAGCGGCTGGGCCCGTGAGCCATGGCCGCTGAGCCTGCGCGTCCGGAGCCTGTGCTCCGCAGTGGGAGAGGCCACAGCAGTGAGAGGCCCGCGTACCACAAAAAAATAAAATAAAATAAATAAATAAATAAAATCAAGGACTTTAAGTGGGACAACGTACCAGTTTCAAAATTAGTATTAAAAAAAAAAAAAAAGCAAGACTCAAAGAAGGCACATCTTTAGTTCTCTGGTGAGTTATTTCCTATTGAGTATGTTGTGTGCTGAAATGGCACTATCAGATGTGCCTTTTAATGGCACCTTTTGCAAAAGAGTCTGAAAATAAAAGAAACTAAATTTACCCTTTTATGCAGGAGGATAGGTACACATAGAAATGCCTGTTTTTATAAAAGTTTATTCACTCAGTTTTATTATTTCAGTGCTTCAATGACTCTTATTTTTCTAATTCAAACAACTTGGATCTTTTTGATCCTTTTAAACAGGAATGAAATTGGTATTGCTTATCCCATGAGGGCAGGTGTTATGTTTGACTTATCCATGCTTGTATGCACCTAGACAGGAGAGGTTATTACAAAGCATGTACTCAAATATATGTTGAAATAATATGTCAGTAAATTTTACAATTTGGGACTGTCCAAGTGACATATCCAAAGTTGACTTCAGCCTAGTCATTAAGACTAGAAATAAATGACTTCCATATATCAGGTTTTGTACTTCCCCTTGATGAGCAGTCATCAGACATTTCTCCAAAATGATAGTTCAGTTCCTTCTCCTGAGAAGTATAAACAATTTCACTTGCCTCTCAGCTCATAAGATGGGTGTTCCAGAGACCAGCCCTTATCAGAGGTACTGGGTAGATTTCTTCTTTCTCCTCTTCCCTTTTCCCTTCTTTCCTCTCTCTCTTCCTTCTTTCCACAAGTATTTTAGGTAACTGTTGTTAGTAGCCATCAGTTTATGCTACATCTTGTGACACCTGAGTTTCATGAATTCTCAGATGGAAATATATTTATTTCTTTTATAAAGAGAGACTGTGTTAAAAAAAAAAAGATTCTTCAACTATCTACAAAAAAGAAACAGACTCACAGACACAGAGATAAGACTTGTGGTTGTCAATGGGGAGGAGAGGAGGGAGAAGGATGGACTGGGAATTCGGGGTTAGTAGATGCAAACTATTACATTTAGAATGGATAAATAACAAGGTCCTCCTGTTTATCAGAGGGAACTATGTCCAGTCTCCTGGGATAAACCATAAAGGAAAAGAATATTAGCAAAAAGAATGTATGTATGTATAAAACTAATGTTTTAGACAAAAGTTATAGAAAGTAGAGTATGGTTCTGCTCATTGGGTGTTTGAATAAACATCATTTTATACACTGATAGCCCCCCGTTAGAGCCTTACCAGCTAAATTACTTCTAAATAAGGAAGTGGCTGTGTCTGTGCCAGCCGCAATTCTGGATGTTTCAGATTAGCTGGTGAAGGTAGTCTTAGCAATATAGAAGACATAATCACTCCAGCAAGATTAATAGCACACCAGAATTGTTAGCAGTTTTAGCCAGAGTAATTCAGTCAAAAACTCTAAGAATGAAACTGTCTAGACCCTCTGTAACAGTCTTTATCTTGCACGTGAAAGGTGGTTCCGGGTATGAGGTATCCTCTGAAAAGAGGGTATCTCTAGTTGAGTAGTTTTTAAATTTATGATTTAGGTTGTGTGTATGATAGAAACAATCCACAGTCTTTTTTGATAAGAAATGGTGAATTGCTTCTCACATTTGCCATCGTTAATAATTCTGTTAACCGTAGTAACTCATCTATGTTTATCACTGTTTTTTCAGACTTCCATAGAATCTGAAGGAAGCTTTCACTGTGTTCTATTTTGAGACGCTCCATTCTTTCACACATTGGTTTTAAAATTCTGTGGAGAGGTGGTTGCTATCCACTTGTAAGATAATATATTAAATATTAAGTACAAAATGATGTTATGAAGACCCTGTATTTGATGAAATTTTAAAAATGGAATTTTCACCCAGTTCATCTGCCTGGTTACAATTTGAAACTCTCCTGACATCTCAGCTCTCCCTTAAGTTTGATGGGGACACTGTTGTCTTTCTGACACATTCCTTGGCCTGTTGCAATTCAATTGCTTTGTATTTATGGCCCAGTACCTAACGTAACCTTAATTTCTGATGTAATTAGAAAGTTCATATATATTTGAAGGTAAAAAGGATTAAAATATGTGTCACTACTAGATGAATAATTTATTTCTGTATCTTTGAAGTTGCTTGAGTAAATGTTCTTTCTAAAATATCAAGGTTATTATTCATGACCTTTTCTTTAAAGTTTGGGGAGAGTGTGTGAACAGCAGAGAATGAATTGTTTTAAAGGGTAATAATTCAGTCAAGATTATTTTCTCCACGGAGGTATGATCAAGACTGTGAATGTAGCACAGACTACCTAACATATACTGATGTTTTATTGAAGCTGTAATGTGTATTGATTCCATGTTGAAAACTATGGGCAAGTCTCTTTCGAATGAGGTCAAGAAAGAAAAATCGTTATTTCCTGCTATAAACTAATTTATCATTTGAGACAAGCATTTTCTTCTCAAATTGATTTCTTTTTAAATGCAAAATCAGTTTTTTCCTAACTTTAGGTTACAGTAAAGCAGAAGGCAGGAAAAGGTACTGCATGAGTGTGTGGATTGATGTGTGTGGATCCAGATGCTGTGCTGGATTTTTTTGTGCGGGAAAGTCACTTAAAATGGTCTTGGTCTTATTAGATATTTTTACCTCTGAGGCTAGGCTGTTAAGTGACATGGAATAATGCTTATGAAAACATATAGCCAAACTTTTAAAACAGAGGAGTGGCCCTTTTCCCAAAACACCATGGAAGACCATCGTCTACACTTAAGGGGATAAATGAGATGAAAATAGACCTAATTTGAACAACTCATTCTTCATGTTTAAATAGGAGTGATAGCTTACTTTCCCAAAGTGAACCCACTTGATTTTGCTTGAGTACTCAGTGTACGTACTATGCCTTCCTTGAAAAATTTGGGCCATAAGGTCTAATTGCAAGCAAACAGAGTTGGAGGTATATTCTCCGAGCTGTGGGCTCCCACAACTCCCATTAATGCTAATGGGAGTTACACGTGTGTATTGAGGAGAGCATAATATAGCCTTTGAAGTTGGAGTTGCTAATTGAGTGTTTTCTTCAGCTGTGCTCAGCTTCAGTGGCTAAACTGAGTTCCAGCGGTCTAAAATGTCATTCTCCGTAAAGCCCGCTGAATATTATCAAAGCAGACTGGCAGTGAAAGAGGAAGCTTAAAAAAAAAAAGAAAAGAGTCTTTTCTGCCCCCAAATGGAGGAAGAATTAGCAGGTCAAACAAAGAAGGAGCAAAGAAGTCTCAAGGATGGACACTCCTTTCCTCTAAAGTGGTTTGAGCTGGGGAACCTGTTCAGAGAGTGAGAAAGAGGCCCTTTCCTTTGGGGGAGGTGCCTGCTCTGTGCAGATTCTTTGTCGTATGAGGACTCCTCAGGGCTGAATATAGCGCAGCTCTGCCTTGCACTTTGGCCAACAGACAGGCGGAGGAGGCACTTGTCCCTGTAAGTGATTAGATGAATGTAGCGACATCCTAGATGTCCATGATCCCAGGTTTCCAGGCCGCTGATTTCTTATTTTTCCTTTTTTGTTTTGCATAAACTCCTTTGCGGCAGTAGTCTTTGTAAAGACTTTGTAAAAAAATATTTCCTACCTAACTTTGTCTTGTGGCTACATCAGTGTGATGCCCTTGCTACTTTTTGGAAACTGAGCTAACTTAAATGACATTTACTAATAATGGATTAATTCATATCATATTTGTGCCCGAAGGGCAGTATGTTAAAGATAATAGTATAGTATTAAAAAACTAAAAAAAGAGAAACTCATATTCTCATTAATTGCCTTCCAAATTTACCAAACTATGAGGGCTTCAATTTTACTATATCTTAGAGACAAAAAAGGAAATAGTACAGGAATAACTGTATTGTTCATTGAATAGGAACCGTTTCTAAGAAGACAGACTACTTATTAATTTCAGAAAGTTCTTAACAGAGAAGATAGTTGGCCTGAGAATGTAGAAATGTAATTCTTCTGGTCCCTCAGGGGCTTCAGGGCAATAACAAAACCAGTTAGGAAGTTGGTGGTTGCCTCTATGGACTGTCATGTAGAAGAGGGATTAGACTCATTTTGTGTTAGCTCAGACAGCCCAGTGTGGATCAGAAAGTGGCAGGTTTTGGGATTGATCCCAGGAAGAACTCTGGAATGATCTCAGCTTCCTGAAAATTACCAGAGTAGTTTTAGGAGGTAGAGGTGAGCAATCATTTTCTGGGGGTCCTGGAGAGTCAAAGGATTCAAGCTTTGGATAGAAGACACAGCATGGTGATGTCAGAGATGCTGTGATGCTATAATATATTAGTCTGCCTGTATTCTCACTTAAATTTATTTTTAGTAAAAAAGTCACTAGAGGAATAGTCTCTGATTCTAAGTATGGTTGAAGTGTTCTGTTCCCTAGGATGAAAGCATATAGTGTACAGTAATGTTTACATCGTCAGCATTAGTGTCAGGGATAGGGTCCATCCCTCTCTCTTCCTGCTCTCCTCCCTTCCTCCAGAAATGGATGAGGCCACTGACACCAAAGAATGCAACTTGTCCTTTAAAATATTTCCTACGTAACTTTGTCTTAACATGTATGTAATTGTTACATTCGTTATTTGGTCTTTTCAAAAGCCATGTGTGTCGGATACCCATTATGTATTGGATGTAATAGAAAGCTAAAATTCCCCCCCAAAAAGACAAGATATAAGTAAAATATAAGCCCTCTATTAATTGATTAAATCTTAGGTTTATATTATTGAATGATAGAGTGGTGACTATAAACATGGAAACTTAGCTATTGATGTGATATTAATAATTCTTTTCATGTAAATTTTGATATCTAATACTCTGTGGTAAGTCTTAATGCTATAGCTAATCATAGAACATTTCATAATTCAAAGTCATTTATTCTGATTTTAAGTAATCACACTTGAGACAATTGTTGAACCATGCGAATGGTCTTTCGTAGAAGATAATGCAAAATTTTCTCATTTTTAATATACTCCTTTTTACTTTTGAAACATACATAAATGCATTCTCTTTGAAAATATTTCAAACCTCATAGAAGTAAACAATGAAAGATGCTCTTCATCACCTTCATGCTCAGAGGTAGCAGTTTGTTGTATATCTTTCCAAATCTCTTCCAGTACACTATAGTTTAATAGCTGTGGAACACATGCATATGGCTTTATAGTTGAAGCTTGTTTTGCTTTAACTAGTAGAATCACATTATATGGATTGTTCTACAATTTGGGTTTATTTTTACAGAACAGTACCTGGCCTCTGTTTCCATGGCAGAACATATAGATCTACCACTGTGAGGCTACATTGTAATCTGTTGTATAATGCACTATGGTTTATTTTATTGTTAATGATTGTTTTATACAATGCTAATACAGAGCATGCTACAAAAACCCTTAAAAGAGGCCTTTTGAATACACATAATAAGATTGTTGTGAGATTGTCACCTAGAAGTACATTTAGTTTCATTTAAACTACTACTATTATGGAGCCATAGGTAGATTATACGTGTAGATTTATAAAATGAAAACTGCTATTCATGGAGTAACGTCGCATAAAAATCTGAAGCGTAATATTTCGGAAACGCTATTTCAGTCTGAATTGCATATTAATACATTTATATATTCTCGAAAAGTTAGTTTATTGAATATTGTTCACATTTACTCAAAATTCACTTTAGACTTTTGCCTGATGCAACTTTTAACCAGAATTTACTTTTTCTTCATATTTGGTGTCTTTCTAAAGAAGTTTTCAGGAGGGTTACTTTTATAGACATTGTGTAGCTACTTCTAGTAAACGAGAGAAAAGATACATGCAACTAAAATTGACGTCTATAATAAATCCTAATCCAACAGAGACTTTAAGGATGGAGGAAACATTTAGAGTCCTCATTAAATGCTGTTTTTTTAAAGTACTGGTACCACCTTGTAGAGAGCTGTTTTCCTTTATGTCAGTCACTCCTATGAAAACAACACTGTGTAATGGACATAGAAAGTCACAAAGATACTTAAGAGACTAGAAGGTAATAAAACAGCAAATGCTAAGCCTTTAGAAATTAATAAATAATTTGGGACCAAGTTTAAATGCCATTGGTTTGTGCACATGAAGATATACAGACAGTGCCAGCTGCAGCATTCAGTTCAGACAATGCAAAGACAGGTAGGTACACACTTGATTTGGGATCAAGTCCTACTGTGACTTGTCAGGCTGTTTTGAATGGATGTGCCCACTTTTCCCCTTCAGTAGCACCTCAGATACTAACCCATTGAAGATGAGGCTTTCAGAAGATTAGGCCAACTGATTCTCTGCATACGTATGCAAGGCTTTGATTTCCTAACAGAAACACATTTTCTTAGTATCGATTAATTTGGGACCCAGCCATGGTCTTTGGGCCAGGCATGCAGTTGGCACAGGCTGGCTCTGTACCACCTCTCAGTAATTTCCACATTATCCCAGGTTTGTATCGGTTGGAAGAACTATAGCATAAGGACCTGATTTTGGTGCGTTTGGCAAACAGAAGTAACTGTAGCTTCCTGCTGGGGCAGATTTGCCTGCATTATCCATTGTCTGTGGTAAGCTGCCTAAAGCTGATTAGAGGATTGTATTGTGGACCCAGAACTTACCTTTCTTTCCTTCAGAGGTGAAGCTTCTGGCCTGCTGGCTGAGAAGTGTGTAGCTGTACTTTGTCATGGGGAGAGAGTTCCCAGGGAGAACCATCTCCCTTATGTGTCTTGTGATCTGCAGCATTCAGGAAAGTAGAGAAAGGTCGAGAATAGTACCACTTGTACTTGGAGGTTCCACCAGCCTCAGCGTGCCCCAGCAGAAGTTTGCATCCTCTTCCCATCTCAACGAGCTTCCCTCTCAGATGTCGTGTCCTTGTATCAGTCAACAGCACCACCGTGCTTCGGCTCTGTTGTCCAGGTTGGAAGCTTCTGGATTTCCCTTTACTTATTCCTGTTGTCTTGCCTTTCCTGGTCTATACATTCCCACATCATCACTTACACAGTGACCCTTGTTTTTTCCCACGTCTTTCCATTTTGCTACCAACACCTTAACTGAGCAGAGTTTCCTTTTTCCTATTGCAGTAACTTTTCAAATGTTCCATCCACAGTCTCTCTGATGCCCCTCACTTATTCCAGGTCCTGCCACCTTTGGTCCTAGACCCAAATTCATATATTTAACCTTGGCATTAAAAAAAAAAAAAAAAAAAAAAAAAAAAACAACAAAACATATTCTTCAGTGTTGTTTGAATTCACGTGGCAAAACATACAAAAAGGAAACAATAGAACATGAAATACAGATATATTTACTGGGTGAATTATATAAAAGAAATATGTTTAACAGGTTATTTAGATACAAAAAGGACCAGTTAACATTGTTAAAACCTAGTCTTTTTGAAAGTTATAGCGTAGTGCTGTTTCTGCTCTATTTCTTTCTTTCTATCCTTCACCCTCTCTGTGTTCTAGTCATCTACCTCACCTTCACCTTTGAGTAATTACTTTATAAAAATGGCATGTGCCAGTGTCAAGTCCTAGCAATATTTGTCATTAAAAAAAGAAAATTCTCAGTCACTTGGACAGAGGCAGGCTAATTTAGCTTTTGGCTTTTTGTCTTTGAATCGAATAATCACCATTTTTCCCCTCATGCTGTTGGGGTTGTATTATTACAAATAGGAGGTTTTTTTTAGTGGATGAACAGTTAAAAAATTAGATTGATTTTCCTTATTAGAAGGAGCATAATCTTTGAAGTATTTTACTTGTGCCATCAGACATTTGAATGTTCCACTATCTAAAAAAAGAATAAACCATGAATTTAGATGGAGAGACTCATATTTCAACTTTAAAATATAAAACCATTGTGGATGTTGACGTGGAAAGTTTTAAATTAATTACCTAGGTTTAGAAAAATTTGCTTTCAGAAAGGTAATGGTTGGCAAATAGAGTTATTTTTCTGGAATTTAAAAAAATTTTTTTTTCCCCTCTCATCTAAACTAGATCACTTCCTGTTGTATAGTTTAATGAAATGTTATATGGAGATTTTTTTAAAACGTGGGGAAATTAAAGCTCTTCTAAAAACTAAACAGAATAACACAGTAGAACTAGACTGAATGGAATAATGTCCTGCTAGCTTAAAATACTGAATGAAGCCACAGTGTGTGCCAAAGCAGTGGCTTGTCACTAGGCTGTTAAACTGAAAACTTATGAGTAAATACTTCAAATGTCATTCTGTGGTGTTCTACCCATCCACTTCTTGTATAACACACAATGCTGTTTTACTGTACACATCAAATGATTCAGTTTTCGTTTTGTCTGACGAAAGTGAAAAGGGGAAGGCACTGCCAATGCTTAGCTTGGATTCAGACATCCGTTAGAGGCCATGCGGTGTAGGCGGGACACTGGACTGGGTGTTGGGACCCTATCCTAGAATCAACGGTATATGCCAAAGTGATTTCACAGCAATCCTGTGAAGTATTTCCTCTACTTAATAGATGGGAGACTGAGGTCCAGAAAGTGTTATGTCCATACAACTAATAATAATAGTACTCAACAAAAATAATAGGCTTACAAAAACCTCACTGTATGCCAAAATGCTTAAAACGCGAATCGTTCTTATCCTTAACAAGTCACTTTATTCTACATATTAGCCCATTTAATCTCAATACCAGTCCTGAGGTAGAGGATTTTTTTCTCTCATTTTACTAATGAGGAGCCTGAAGTAAAGCGAGTCTTAGTAGCTCAGTTTATAATCAGAGCTAATGCAAAGCTAAGCTTGTCTTAGTCAACATTTGTGTTGACAATTTAGTTGTTGAAAATACCTTGAAATGTTTTTCTCTGTACATTATTTGTATAAGGAAGGAACAGGTATGGTTAAAAGAGAGAAAATGTCAAATGATTAAGAGGAAACTATAAGACTTTCAAGGATGCCTTTTATTTCTGTGAATTATTGGCAAACCATTTATTATAGGGTTATTTAGTTCTCACAACATTCATAGTTTCTTGGTAAAATAAAATTAAATAGTGATGATCAAAATTGGATTTTTTGTTGATTTAATGTTTTATTTAATTACTTTTTAAGTGCCCCGTTTTAGGAGGGACACTGCGTTGCTCACGTTCTGTAGATTCTGGTCTGCATGGTCAGAGACCTTCATACAGTAACGAGAGCTTCCATGCGTGCTTTGAACATCCGCTGTGTTTCAGGCATCGTGTCACCTGTTTATCATATATTAGCTCAGTTTATTCCCATGATAAGCCCACCAGATGGGTCATATTTTCCACAATTTACAGATGCAGAAATTAGGGTAAGATGAAATGCGCAAAACCACAAAGTGAGGAGCATTTTGAACAAACCTGACCTTGAAAAAACCCAGACTTCAGAGCCTGTGCCCTTCCCGTGTACTATGCTGCTGACCTTTTTGAAGTGACCTACCAACCATGCAGTCCAGTGCTGCCATATTAATGTGTCTGGACCCAGCCAGGTGTATGTGAAGTTACAAACTTGACGTGGCTCATTTCCTGCAACATCAGTTTTACTCAAATAGGGGAAACAGCATTATTTGAACATTAAAATCAATTTGGATTTATTAAGGAGGTGAATTTAAAATTCTCATTTACCTTAAGAGGAGACAAGATCTCATAGAAGCTTTGATGTTGCTTTTATGGTTCCCTTGGGCTTTGGCCCCAGTGACCTTAGTCCTCTGGCTTTAGGGGTGCCGTATGGAAAACACAGAGAAGCCTGTACTTCACTTGGTTCCTTCACTGAGCAGTCATGTCAGAGTCTCACCAATATGTAAAATGCCACCGCCATATCGACCTGTGCTTGTTCTCTCTCTTTGGGCCACTTATTCTTTACCAGTTGTAGAAATAAACATCATACGGCCCAACTCATGAAGACCCCTGAAGAAAAGTGCCTATTAAAGCCTCCAGAATGAAAATAATCAAGAGGGTATTTCTCTTCTTTTTTTTTTTTTTTTTAATAGGTACTTTTAAATATTTTATTTACATCATCCATTTTCCGTCACTAATCTAATGGGGGTCATTGATCATACATTAAACCCAATGGAGATTTTCCTGCATTCTGGCTAGTTTGATAAGTGTGTCCAGCTAATCAGATCCCAGATGCCTTGCAGCGGGGGACGGATGAGCCAGAATATATGGGAGAGACTCTGAGGGTTTCTGAGTGACTCTCTGAGAATATGCCAGTCACTTAAGGGAGAGTGTGTGCTTTTCTGGGTGACCAGGCAGCCCTAAAAGGTACTGCAATGATGCTTTGCTAAGTGGCATACCGGAGTCTGAGACTATGTCATGGTCCTCTTACCAGAATTCCTTATTGGGAATACCTTATGCTATTTCTCCTCTAGCACAGGCAGAACACTTTGCTAAAATTTCATATTACACATTTTCATTTCTGTTTAAGACAGCGGAACTGGGTAATTCAGATCTCTAAATTTTACTTTGTGGCTTGATTCATTTAATTCAACTATATTGCCCACTTTACTTTGTAATTGTGTAAATATATTCTACATAAGAATCCAGAAATCTTGTAAAACTGTCTAGAAATCCTAAGCTTTGTTCTGAGCTTTGTGTTGAATTATAATAAATAACAGAAAAGCATTGTCCTGGGACATATGGTTACAATGCAGTGTTAAAGACTGACATCCTATAATCACACATATTTGCAGCCCAAGTGTGGCAGGAACTCTCCATGTTAACTTGAATTGGAGTATATCTGACACATAAACATGCAACAAAAAATAACAGTTTCTCATAAAGTCAACCACAACATGAAAATATTCATTTTTAGTGCTTCTCACTCTAATGAATGAATATTTGCTCATGTTATTGAAATAGCCCTTCCTTGACAACAGAAGTACTCTAGGGGTTGATCATCCTCCGCTACCGATGGCATTATAAGCACGGACCACTCTGCTTCCCAGTTATTTTACCATTGTTTTTATGAGTGGTTCTACTTCAGCCCCAAATAGGCTTCTGTTGAAATCAAACATTCGGGTAAGGGTTTCCTTACCTGAAGCTACTGTCCTCCCTCTATGGTGAAGGATTCCCAGATCAAGTCTAAGGGAAAATTATGACTGTTCAGTGAAGGAGCTTCGCTGTAAAATAGGAGTTTTAATAACCTGGATTCAGTCATAGTCTAAGTGGTGCACTTTGTGAATATTTTGAATAAAGCTTCTGAAATTTAAATTGTGACCACTGGATAGGTAAGAGAGGTAAGGTTACTGTAGAGACGTAAAAAATGATCTTTCTAGAAGGAAATAAAATAAAAATAATATATAGGGCTTCCCTGTTGGCGTAGTGGTTGAGGTCCGCCTGCTGATGCAGGGAACATGGGTTCGTGCCCTGGTCCGGGAAGATCCCAGATGCCGCGAAGCGGCTGGACCCATGAGCCATGGCCGCTGAGCCTGCGTGTCCGGAGCCTGTGCTCCGCAATGGGAGAGGCCTAAAAAAAAAAATATATATATATATATATATATAATGACTTTTTAGGACAAGGGGTGGGGTGAAGAAGCTTGGGAGGAAGGGAGAAGGGCAGGATGGATTGCAGAATATCAAGCACCAAGTAGTAAAATAATGCTTGGTACACTCAGTGGCATCTGGGGCTGGTTTTCTTCCTCCTAGAATTACTTATTTACTCCCTGGAAGTAAATTGAAAGTGCATTTCGTGTCTCCTATATATCTTATGGCCTGGATTCTTGATGCCTTCACATAAGGAACAAATGTCTTTACATGTGCTTCACATCTCTTGTTAGGTTGACAGATCCACGTAGGACGCTATCATCAGGTAATGATTTTCCTTCTCTTGGTCGCCGTTCCCTTCTTTATAAAATGAGAAGGCTAGCCTGAGGTGATCTGTCTCAGATCCCTGTTGGTATTAGCATTCTCTACTTACAGACTCAAGCTGATTATCTAGCGTGAGTTGTTTTGTTTGTGTGTGTGTGTGTGTGTGTGTGTGTGTGTAAAAACTCCTATCCAGACCACTTTCCCCCTCCCACTTTTTGTCCTTCAGTATCTCCTTTCTCCTCCCCAGGGTTCTATCCCAAAAAGCAATTCCTGGAGACATTCCTTCATAGAGATTGTGTCCACATATATGGATCCATTCATTATACTCATTTATAGAGGCTTAAAATGGAAGTGGAAAGAAACATCCTTCTAGGTTTTTGAGGATGGTATAGTACACTTTGCACCTCCCCCCTTCCCCGAGAAAGGACTTATCCATGCTGTGGTTCCCCATGTGCTTCTTTTTTTTTTTTTGAATGGGCATGACTGTAAGACTTTATTCACAAAAACAGACAATGGGCAGGATTTGGCCTGCTGACCGTAGTTTGCCAATTCCTGTGGGCTTCAGTTCTCAGTATGTAAAATGAAAGAGAGAGAGAGAGAGAGAGAGAGAGAGAGAGATTATTAAAATAACTGTCAGGTATAATTTACAGTTTCTTCATGGATACATGTACTCCATATGCTTCTTAATTGTGGGCCACCAATTGTATCAGAGAGGTAACTGTAATAGCAGATGGATGGTGGACAACTAGTAAGTAGGACATGGTTATGTTGCTGAGGTTCATGGTGATGAGCAAAAAGGCCTCCAACTGGGTTATGTCTGTTGAAGCAGAAAATAAAGGCATGAGGGCTAACAGCAAACGACATGCATTGATTGCATGTCATGTACAAAGACCTCTGTTCATCCTCACAGCTATCTCAAATGGTTGACATCATTCTTATTTCAAAGAAACTGAGGCTTCTAGAGGTTTAGTAACACCACCTCTGTGTTTTCCAGGGATCTTGACTGAAGCTCTTCCCTTTTGTGGAATCAAGGAATCCACATTCTTTGACCCGAAGATTTCAGGTCATCTTCACAGTTGTTTCGGTGAGGTAGAAGGTGGCTCTCCACATTCTTGCCTAGTTGAGTCGAGTGAGCTCAAAGAGCTGGCAAAATTATGATAATGAAGTTAAATTCACATCCCATTAAACCTAGGCCGATAGTTAAGTCCAATTATGCTTAGCGCTTGCAGCTTACATAAATATTAAATTGTCAGCTTTAATAAACTTCAAAATTTGCTCACCCCGCAGTCTTCCAGCTTCACTGTTTTAAGCTCTGCTGAGGCATATTATTTCTTGCTGAAGAGGTTGATAGAAGCAGAGGGTCCTTTGTGGCACTTGAGTTGGGGAATATAAGCACCTACACATTTTGACAGGCCAGAGGTTACCTACAGTGATTCAAATGACAGGTTTAAAAGATAAAGGTTTTGTTTTGTTTTGTAAAGAGCTTAGGAATCCAGAAACGACTGCCATTGCTCCTCGGTAAGATGCTTACCTAGCCCTGCCTTATGTCCCTCCTCTGACTAGTGTTTAATGGTCTAAACCTTGGGGTCCATATTTCCCATATGATGTCATTTGCTTCCATGCTTCAGGGACCAAAATCTCTTTTTCGTTGTCGTTGTTGGAAAATACAAACTTGGTTTTACTGAAGGTCGTATTTACTGTGCACGAGACCTTTTTCCTCAGTGTTATTGAGTAATAATTGACATACATCACTGTATAAGTTTCAAGCATACAGCATGATGGTTTGATTTACATATGTTATGAAGTGATTACCACAATAGGTTCAGCTAACATTGATTTTCTCATACAGATACGATAAAAAGGAAAGAAAGGAAAAAAGACAAAAAGGGAAAAATATCTTGTGGTGAGAATTTTTAGGATTTACTCTCTTAACTTTCCTACATATCATACAGCAGTGTTTGCACCTAGTACTTATTTATCTTAGAACTGGGAGTTTGTATCTTTTGACCAACTTCCTCCAATCCCCCACCCCCTACACTTCACCTCTTGGTAACCTTAAGTCTGATCTCTGTTTCTGTGAGTTTGGCATTTTGTTTCATTTAATTCAGTAATTATCTTTCTCTGTATGACTTATTTCACTTAGCATAGTGTTGCCAGGGTCCATCCATGTTGTTGCAGATGGTAGGATTTCCTCGTTTTTTGGGTTTTTTTTATGGCTGAGTAGTATTCCATTGTATACATACACCACAATTAATTTATCCTTTTATCCATCAATAGACACGTAAGTTATTTCCATGTCTTAACTATTGTAAATAATGTTGCTATGAACAGGGTGGTGCAGATATCTTTGTCAAGTAAGTATTTTCATTTTTTAAAATATATTCCTGGAAGTGGAATCGCTATATCATACAGTAGGTCTATTTTTAATTTTTTGAGGATTATCTACACTGTTTTCCACAGTGGGTTCAGTTATTTATAATCCCACCAATAGTGCACAAGGGACCAAAATCTTGATTTTTATTTTTTTTCCCTAAGCTCTGGCTAGTATTTCCAATAGTCCATTGGATTTGGTACCTAAATATATTGCAGTGATCTCTAACTAAAATTACATGTTAAGACTAAACTCGTTCTCTCTCCCATTTCCTATACTTTCCATCTCAGTTAATGGCACCGTCATTCTCCTGGTTATACGAGCCTGAAATCTTACAGTCTTATTGACTTCTCTTTTATCCCTTATTCTACAAAACTACATAGGCCATAGCTTCTGTCAATTTTACCTCTTACGTGCGATTTCTTCTTTTCATCCTACCTTTGGATGACTTAGCTTGGGTAGGCGTTGCTTTTGGGACTTTTGCAAGAGATCCTATCTGGTTTCTGTTCTTGGCATCTATTCATCTATTGCCAACATTGGTATCATCCCCCAGTGCCTATAGGATAAAATCGAAACTCCTTAGTATGGGCAGAAGCCCTTACTAGCCTCATCTTGGGATACCCCTATCTCATGTAATATACTTTATGCTGTTTTGAGACTCAATTCCTTTCCATTCTCTAATGTCATGCTGTTCTTCCACAGTTCTCTGCCTTATCACCTGCCATTCATTCCTCAGCCTACCTTTCATTCATCCAATGAATGTTTATTGATTGAAAATCTCTTATTCCTCTGAAAAAGATCCCAACTCGTGTTTCTTCCCCAGCTGCCTCTGAGATCTAATTGTCCTCTCGTATGCCACCATGGCACTTGCTCCATTGTTTCACTTCCTCATACATGTGCCTCCCCTAATCTCCTGGGAGGATCTCCAGATTAGAGACTATATCCTACCTGTTTTTGAGTTTCTTCCTTTACAGCAGTACTTGACACACAGTACATTATCAGTGAATTTTATTAAAGAATGGGTATTCTGGAAACTGAATGTGAAAGGGCAGGCTCAGCAAAGGATTTAATTTTAGATATTCTTAGTGATAAGGATAGTTGTATTTCATTTCCAGGACAATTAATAGAGACTCTGATGTACAACTGATGGAAAATATCTTCTAGTGCTGGTACGTTTTACCAGCAATGTTATTATTCTAAACAGCCAGCGAACCACCAAAGCATGCTTCATGGTTATCAGTGTTCACCCTTCTAATCTGTTAGGCTTTTCATTAAGGGATTTCAATATGATTTTAGTATAACTACCCTGTATATTTATATAAATGTTTGCATTGGAAAACCACGTATAGTACTTTGCTCCAAACTCCCCAGAGTATATATAATCCATATGTATATTTATTGATAGATTTATTATGTCAGTGGATAGGAGAGTTAGGACATGTACTTTATGTCAGTTTCCTTTATAAGTAACAGCTGTCGTTGGATTTATATTCTGAGTGGGATTAATCACCTAATTGCTTTCTGAACTTTGGTGACTGTAATTGAGAACATCTCCTCCTCAAATAAATGAAGTATTTAATTTAGGAAATGGGGTTTGGGGTGCTAAGCCTCTTCTCTCTTTTTATTTAGGCCATGGACAAATGTTCTCAAATTAGTGAGGAAGCAAACACATTAAGAGGTGGCAGCTCCGGGGTTACAAAGTAAATAGTTTTGAAACTAACGACCAGAGAAAGCTGTCTGTAGGGCCATACACCAGCTTTTCTATCCATACCAAGGGTTTAAACTTCTGAATAAGTGCAGTATAATATTTAAGAAAAGGTAGATTTTTTTTCTATCACATTTACAATAAAACAACCTTTAAATCTAGTTTAATCTAATAATTGTCTGTGTAGTTCCCCTGCTGATGTTTGCAAGGAGTAATGAATGATTTTACTAAGACTGAATTAGGCAACTTATAAACGGTGAAACCTCCAAAGTCAATGCAATGTCATTAAAATCGTTATTAGTTTCTGGTAAGGATTATAATACACTCTGCATAGAACACAAATCAGCTTGCAATTAGTAGAATGCTATTTATGATTAAAAATGCTCTTTGAAAGCAAAAAGTTTACTAAGGCAGGCTCAGTTGCTAAATTTTGTCGCAGTGTTTGGTGGAATCTCTTCATCTTCCAAAGGTAGCAGTGTGAGGAAGACTGAGTAATTCAGTGGTGGGTTTGACTGAGGAGGAAGGTTTTTGAACAAGTACGGATATATACACAGATGCATAGAGAGAGAGGTGTAAAAGCTATGATACAGATAGAGATAGTTCTGCTTGCAGTCATATTTTACATATATCTATATCTGTACATTACATGCATTACATATTTTTCTTAGTCTGGACATGGGGCTGACTCTGGAAAAAATGTTAACGCAAATGAGTTCATTTAGGTTGACAGTCTTTTATTTAAGGTTATCTGGAGTGTCTGAATACATGGAGACCTCATGAGAAGAGGTTGAAGAGAGAAACGTTCTTGTTTTCATGCCAGATAAAGCATGCTGATTCCTACTGTAATTTGAATTACAAAAAAAAATACCTTTTAAAAAATGTGTTTTGTATATTCTCTCTCATACAACTTCAAGGAATTTCATCTCATAAAATGATGGCCTTTTGTGTCCTCCTTCCTGGTAAACTTCATAGCTGATAAACAAAGACAAGGTGTTGTAAAGTCCCAGGAATCTCGGACAGAGAGGAAGGTTCATGTCAGTGTTGTCTAGGGAACTTTGAGCGCTACAAATAAACGTAACTCAAAACGCTTTGTGAAAACATGTTAACAGTTTCATATTTAGAATTCTTTGCCTATTTGAAAGGGTAGAACACAAAGATCTTTTTTTTTTTTTACTGTTAATATTATTCCTTTTTTTTTGACATCTGTATTGGAGTATAATTGCTTTACATTGTTGTGTTGGTTTCTGCTGTATAACGAAGTCAATCAGCCATACGTATACATATCCCCATATACCCTCCCTCTCGTGTCTCCCTCCCACCCTCCCTATCCCACCCCTCTAGGTGGTCGCAAAGCACCGAGCTGGTCTCCCTGTGCTATGCGGTTGCTTCCCAATAGCTATTTTACATTTGGTAGTGTATATATGTCCATGCCACTCTGCGTTTGGCTTCCTGACTTTCCTTTCAACAGGATATTAGATATTGTGCCTTTGGATATGTGGAGAGAGAGTTCCCTTTCTCACTGCTTTTCCTCTTCTGTTTGTGGCCCATTGTTGAGTGTTAGTGAGTAGGTATGGAGCTGGAGGGTCTAATACCTCCTACTGTTTCCTGTCCTTGCAAGTACTGCATTGTATCAACATTGTGGGAACCTCTAATTCTTGTCCTCTCTAGACTGAGAGCCCTTGAAGTGTGGTCCTGTGCTTTTTATCTCTAGATTCCTAAACTTAGCACAATGCTGGCACATAATAGATGCTCGATACATGTTTCTTGACTGCGTGACCTAATTAATAAATGAATCATCTAAGTTTTATTTTTCAACCCTGACAGTATGTGCTTCTGACAACTTGAATTCTGTGCAGTTAGTTTAAGAATTTACCCTGTTACGACACCAAGAAGCAATCGGGAGAATACCACCACCAATAGGATAAAACTAATCCAAGTTCTAATGGTCTAATGTTCCCCATTAGTGGGTAAATGGTGCAACTTATGCTGAAATGTACACGGAGTTAAGACGGACCTTTTAATTTGGAGGAATAATTGAATATGAACAGTCAGGAAAATGTAAATAAGGTAGTGCTGTTTCTTTTTACACATCTCAAGTCTCTGTTTAATTTAGAAATATTAAAATGCATTATGCGTATTGTGGTTTGTTCTCAAATGACCACACTTGATATGTTAAGTTTTAGAGCATAGTAGTTTATTCAAACACTAGTTACAGATTCACTTATTGAATTAAATTTAAATGCTATAGCTTTTGTTATAAGTAGAATTCCAAAGCTGAGAAAATATAAACAAGTCAGCATCTTTCGTGTTCTATGAATTTTGTATTTTGTGAATTTACGGAGTAGGAAATGAGAAGAAACAATAATTCTAAAGAAATTATTCAGTTTTCCAGTCTTACTGCTTGCATCAATTTTATAGGTACAGAAAGTATTTCATAGCTACCTTCTACTTAAATGGTTTTTGGTCTTCACATCTCAATACCCTTAGGACCCTTAGCTTTTGCTTTTTAATTAAAGTCTACCCTTTTTCTCTTTTTCCCACAAAGGAAAAGAACTCTACACTCAAATATTTTTTTGCTGTCCTTGCGTCCAGGTCTTTAAATGTCTAGACCTGGGATTAATAATTCCCACCCTGCTCCTAGATTGATAACCCAAGCATCTTAACTCTTTGGAAGGCAGCATTTTTCTGAGAAGGTCAGACAGTTTGGTTTCTTTGACAGTGACTCTTCCAGTGAGTGGTTCTCTCCCTGTGGAGGGTATTTTATGGTACTCTGAAAAATGAGCTGGGCTATGTATGTGATTGATTTTAGGAAAGAATTGCTGGGGTTAAAATGCATGATCTGATAGAAGAACCATGTTCCTAGCCAGTTTCCTAATGGTTTAAACAGTACTCTTCAATGTTGACTGCTAATATATTCCATTTTATAGTATTTTTTTTTAGTACTTTGATGTTTTTCAGACACTCGTTATGTTTTTTTAATGACGACCTCATTGCAGAACATTTGGAGAATGTAAGAATGTCTAAAGTGGAAAATTAAAATAATCCTGATCCTATGTCTCTAGGATAAACACTGCGAACATTTTGGTGGAGATTCTTACAGGCTTTTTTTTCTATGTATGTTTGTATGTTTAATCCTATTCTCACTACTAAGGAGATAAAAAGGCCTCTCTCTTTCTGAGTCCTAAAAAGAGAGATGCTAAAAGATGTAAAAATTAATACTTTATTTGAATTTTGTTCATTATGATGTATCCTTTGTATCTTTAAACGTGTAGGCCCAAGAAAAGTGGGTCCATTTTTCTTTTAAATAATAAAAAAAAATCTGGGGTAATGGATTATACTTATCACAAGAGCTTAATGAAGAGTGAAAAGAATTATCTGAGTGCTGTTACCAACTCAGATTCTGTAGCTATGTCAAGCCACGTAAGTCTTTGGGAATATAGGCAACACTATAGCTAGGGTTGACAGTGTCCAGGGCCATATTGGATAAAGCAACAGAGCTGCTTGGGAACATCAGTGAGCATGAAATTGGTATTGATTTAGTGCCCAAGAAAAAGCTTCAGAAATCTGAAATGTAGGTCTTGAATGCATTCTGTATTTATTTCATTTTTCCTTATTTTCTCTTTGTTCTGGTTTCTTCTCCCAATTAATTTCTTTTTGATTATTTTTCTCATATTGTTTGTATAAATGCAAGGTATTCTGAATTCTTTCTGGAATGAGGCAGGAATATTAACAAGTATATAAATAAATAGACAAAATGTATAGTAGTGTAGAGTGGGGATATCGTTAGTTTCCTTGAACTAAAAGGTAATTGGTGAGAGGAAAAAACTTACTTTACAGAAATAGGAATAGGAGAAGTTGAGATATTTGGATCGTATTTTTGTCTTGATGTTTTGGCTCCTTTCTTTCCAATTTTTGTGACTAAATATGGATCCCCGTAAGCCATATTATCAAGTGTTAACACAAAGTCTGTTGTTCCAGGGTTAAATCTAGTAAAACAAACAAAATTCCCACTTAACCCCTTACTTTGGAAGTAAACGAAAAAGAATTGATAATGACAGCCATTTGTAATTTATTATTGTAATTTAAAGAATGCACTTGCTTGTCCCTGTTACAATTGATTTCTTTAGGCAAATCTACCTTTTTTTAGTGTAATTAATAGAAGCCATAAATCTTTGCAAGCTGTTTCTGTTAACAGCACAGTAATATAGGAACACGAGGTTTTAGGATGACATCCTGTTAGAGATTTAGCTAAAAATTGCTTGCACCATTTAATAAAAGTGCCAAATGGAGTCCACCCACAGCAAACTAAAACTAAAAACTAAAGCTATCAAAAGTTCACTTGGTTTCCCAATACTTTATGTAGTGAAGCTATATTTTTCCATAATAGTTATTATTAATTTATTCACATTTATAGCTTAAATGGGGATTGAGGTATTATAACATTATTTAGGTCTTTTAGTCTAGATTTTATTAAATGTAGCTTATGTGTATAAATTTCCTGATACTATTTTATGTATATTATACATTTCACACGAGTTCAATAATATATATATAGTAAGTATTTTTTTAGAATTGATTATTATGCCTTAATTAAAGCCCATTTTCTTAAGATGGAAAACTGATGTATCTCAAACAACCTCATTCCTCAAAATGATTTAATTTTTATGTCTCTCACTTTCCACATGGTTTCTGTTCCTCTAGAGGACTCGTTTGTATATTTTCTCTTCTCATGCTTTTCTAAGTTAGTAACTACAATCATGAACTCTCCTGTAGTATATCTTTGGATGAATAACATAATATATTATGAATTTTTTTCATATCTCTCCCAGAGTGACTTAAAAGTAATTATTATGTTTGTGTATTTAATTTATTTTTGAGGCAGTATTACTAATATATAATCAGTCCATTTACTTTTTGTAATTGCGTGTTATACTCCTTAATTAAGATAATTCATGATATGTAAGATAATATATTATTGTTTTCTCCTTT
Source organism: Neophocaena asiaeorientalis asiaeorientalis (assembly GCF_003031525.2). Lineage (NCBI taxonomy): Eukaryota > Metazoa > Chordata > Mammalia > Artiodactyla > Phocoenidae > Neophocaena > Neophocaena asiaeorientalis. The sequence goes on along the minus strand of NW_020185324.1, from coordinate 8,448,879 downwards.
TTCATAGTGATTAGTGACTCTCACATTATCATAAATTGCTACAACAAATTCCACAGTTTTATCAAATAGGATGGATTCCTTTAAGAAACTAATATGTTTAGAATCTCTGATACTTGTACCTTTTTGTTCATGTTGAAGCCTTGAAGAAGAACCTTGAACAGTGTCTTATTTCCTCCCAGGAACTTAACCAGTGGTTATTAGTGATATACAATGATAAGTACAACATGGAATTTCACCTGCTGTGGAGTAACTAAGATAGGTGACTATCCCACTTTAACTGGTGCCTTTATGAAAGAGATGAATAGGGCTGGGACTTTTTTTTAATCAATGCACGTGGATTAGTTACCTTTATATTTTACTCATAAATTTTACTTATATATTTTACTTATAAATTATATTTTATTTATAAATTACTTATATATATTTACTTATAAATATAATTACTTATATTTACTTATATTTTACTTATAAATTACTTATAAAGTATAATTAATTACCTATATATTTTACTTATAAATTAGTTACCTTTATATTTTCTTTGACGACAAGAACTCTTTCTGATACATCTTTATGCTCTGCAGTACATTAAACATAGTATGGAATCTAAAATTTTTTTTGTTGAATTAAATTAACATGGAAATACACTTTATATAGTGTGTTAAATGAAATCATGCTTTCTAAGTACAAAGAGTCTGTCTTGATGCTTTCTTAATCTGTTGTCAGTAGCTTTGTCAGACATTGGCCTATGTCATACATAGGAAATATGTATATAGCTGTACATACATGCATATGCATAGGTATACATAGCAATATATGCATTCATACGTATGAAAGATCTGTGTGTGTGCGTATTGTGTTTCTTTATTCCTGACTTATATCCAGGTGGCAATTAGAGTAAAAGTGTTTAAATAACGCATCAGTACTTTTTTTTTTTTTTTTTAACTTCCTCTAAGCACAGAATGCCCTTATGTGACACTTAAAAGACTAAGCTGACTTTCTGGACTATAGATTTGTGGTCTTTGAATCAGTTCTAGTTAAATGCATGGTTCTACATTTCAACATTTTCCTGAGCCTTCTATTCTTCTTCTATTGTACATCATATAATGCACACCATGTAATCTCTAGTTATACCTGACGTCTGTAATGTTCTCACACATTCTGACTTAAAATTTTTTATATATGATTTGCAATATAAAATAAACAGATTTACACTCTTATGTGGATTTTTAATATACCATGGAGTCATTCGCTAGGACTTGTATATTTGAGTTCTGAGTAGATATTTTTGTCAAACATTTTAATAATTAAGGAAAAGTTATAGAATGGTTAGGCATGATATGTTGGATGAACCTTGCCATTGTAAGAGTGACTGAAATTTCTTTACATGTTTTCTATTTTTAAAAAATTGGGAATATAATTGTGATTTTTATTTTATTTGGTTTTGATTTTGGTCTTAAAATATAGACGACTTTGGAGCAGAGGATAAGACAAAGTAATTGATTCAGGCCAGGGAGTGGGGACTGTAGAATAGAAATTAGACTTGCTCTGCATGATACCACATGTCAAAGCAACCCAGAAAAACACTAAAACTAGTGAAAATTACCGGGTAGCGTGGTTTATGACAATATAGTGCCTTTCCTATTATATATATAGTACCATATATATATGGTAGGTCACTAGGTCCCAGCACCAGCTACTTAAGAATCAGTGAGTCAATAAAATAGATGGGAAAGATGGAATTTCTCTCTAATCATCTTATACTGTTTCAGCAGCTATGATATTTCTCTGGAAGCATTTTGTCACAGTGGCCATGATGAGACTCACAGTACAGTTTCTAGAAGCTGTATTTCCTAAAGCGCTAGATGGCTCTTTCATTGAAATCTGCCATTTTTCTTTTTAAAGATATGATCCCCAAACCTTTTAAGATAGAGTGCTTCACACCGATAAGAATCAGTGTAGCAAGGCATTTACACTACTGAAATAACACTGCCTCCTACACAACTTTGTTACGATGTTCCCCCTTCACTTGTCTGAGGAGTTAGGAGTTTATAAGAACAACTTACTGTCATTCTTAGAAGATACAGTAGTATCACGTACTCCCTTGTCTGGAACTTGCTACTTACTTAAAAGTGCAAATAGCAACAACAAAGATGACTTTTCAATATGCAGAGAGTGAATGTTCAGCAGCTCTGAAAATCTTGCATTCCATGCTGGTTCTCTAGCCATTCAAGTCAGTGGCCCAGGGACACTACAGATGCATTATGAATTAATAGTTAACCATCTTCCATACTAGGTGCTGAAGTTTACCATCTTATTTTTCTTAGCAAAACTTGGCCTCCCAAAAGAGAATCATCACTCATGCAATCACTCATGATTCAACTGAATCAGATGCTGTCAGTTGAGAATTGAGTTTCTTGTATAATTTTCCAACACTTGTGCGGGTATGATTTTCTAAAGTCTTCATCAGTGAAAGTAAGTAGGCCATTTATTTGGCCTCTGCCTTCTTTTCTATCATTGTCATGTGCTATTCCTCTCTTTCTTCCTTGCATACCAGCCATGTAAAGGCATCCTCAATTTCCCAAATGTGCTACACTTATTTGTGCCTCTAGGAAATTGCTTTTATATTTGTCTATATTATCCTCTTTTATTATCTCTACCAAACTCCTATCCATCGTTCAAACTTCAACTCAACTATTACAGCCTGTTTTTGACTTTCTTCGGTAGAATTTATTGCCTTCTCCTCCTTGAGTCTATAATAGTGTATAATGACTCCATTAACAATTAGCATGCAGAGTTATAATTATTTATCATTAGACACTAAGCCAAATCTTCAATTACAGCAATGTTTATGTCTATATGATTTATCTCAGTACCCATTGCTCAGTAAGTAGGCAATGCAACCTTTGTTAGGTGAATAAAATAAAGACTTTAGGAAATCTGCTCATTATAAAGTAGCTGAGATATGTTAAAGAACTGTGAACTCAAAAGAGTCAGTATGTCTAGTGTGTATACCATTGGTATTGACTCTAGTCAAGATGAAGGGTGTGCAATCCTTGATTTATCTACTCTACAAATGAACAGCTGAGAACATCCAAAGCTATTCAAGTCCTTGCATGTGAATGACAAGCAGTCACTCACCTAAGTCAATTCTACTTCCTTAGAAGCAGTATACATCATTGTTTATTATCACTGACACACAAGGGTTTTAAAGTTCATTCAGCTAAAGGGAGCAGGCCATTATATGTGATAAAGGTTCAGTGTTAGGGGGTTGTTCTGGGGGGAGTACTTTTACATCTGAGTAATAGTTTGAGGAACTGAACTTCAAGAAGAACCTAGAAGGAGGGTATTGTTTCATTTGAAAGAGTTTAGCATCAATATAAGTGGTCTTGCTTAAGGTCTATGTGTTCAGTACTGCTTATTTTTAATTATCACAATGAATTCTTTTAAATTTGAATTTCCATATTAAACTCACTATATTTTGATACTTTTGACCCTGTGTCAGCTCAAAGTTGTTTTGATAAATATATGCTATTACGAGGCTGAACTTCGACTAATTCTGTAAAACCAAAGACCAGCTGTCCAAAATTTGTTTCTTCTCTGCCCAGAAATTTGTTCAACTTGAGCCAAATCCAAACTAGAAGAGATTTGAACTTATGCTTATTAATGGCCAACAAGTCTATAGGATTAGAATGTTTTTATAGTAAATATAGAGTTCAAACTTAAAGCTTGATTTAGATTTGTATTCTATGCTTAAACTGAAATTCTGTGATATAAATGAAGCTGTTATTACAATTTACTTTGTTCTCAAGGCTCATGGAATGGCAACTTTGTCATTCCTCTCAGACTTGGTGTTTTAGCTAACTAAACTTATGAATTTGATCTTTAGAAATTCTTAAAATAATCTCCAGTTAAATCACTTGAAAAAATTCCACCCCCCTCCCACATTCTTTCACCTCTTACTCCCGTTTTCCATAAATTATTCTGTTTGATTTTGATTGCAATCAAGCAGTTATCTTTTGAAAATTAAAGCAGGCCTGCCAATAAACAACCACCTTGGATCAGTGGATAGATGACACTGAAGTCAAAATGAGGCTGAATGAACTCTCCCAGCTGAAGAGTGGCAGCTGTGTCTTCCTTTGAAGAAGCTTTGCCCATCCGCAGAGCAGAAGTAAAATATGACTTGCATTACAAGGGTTGTGGTAGGCTAAATAGTGCCCCTTCCCCCAAAGATGCCTAGGTCTTAATCCTTGCAGCCTGTGAGTATGTTACCTTGCAAGGCAAAGAGAGTTTAAGGTTGCAGGTGGAATTAATGTTACTCATCAACTGACCCTAAGGTTGGGAGGTTGGTCTAGATCATCCAGGTGAGTCTAATGTAGTCACAAGGTTTCTTAAATAGGAGGCAGACTCTAGCGTCAGACCAATGAAATCTGAGGAAGGCTTAGTTGGCCTTTGCTGGCTTTGAAGCTAGAAGGGGGCCACAAACCAAGAAATGTGGGCACTCTCTAGAGGCTGGGAAAATCAAGAAAACGGTTTCTCCCCTGGACTCTCTAGAAAGGGTACAGCCCTGCTGACACCGTGATTTAACCCAGTGAGACACATTTTGGACTTCTGATGTCTAGGACATAAGGTAATAAATTTCTCTTGTTTTAAGCCCCTGGGTTTGTAGCAGTTAATTACAGCATCAGAAGGAAACTAATTATGTACTTTAATTTTAATTGTCCTATTGTTTAGTCTACAACTTATTAAGTTCTGACGCAGATCTTTAGTAGTATTTTCTTATTTATCCTCCATGTGCCTTCGTGACCCCTGCTTTTACAGTGAAGAGCATTTTCAGAGTTCCTTTGCATCATTCATTTGCTTGAAAACATCCTCTGAGTTCATACCTAACGTCAATAATAGTGAACACAGACTCTTTGGTGGGTTTAGGTTGGGATAGGGGTAGGAAAAAAACAGGTTTAGTCTTTAAATGTAGAAATAAAATCTCTAGGAAGGTAAGGACATGAAAGAAATGGTAACATTTCATCCATAAATGGAAAAGCATGTGAAACTACCTAACTACCCACCCTCTAATTAAGTCTGCTGCATACCCGTATTTCAGGATATAGTACACAAGCATGGAAGTGTTCTCCAAATAAAATCCATTGGAAGGCATGATCAGCCTACTCCAAAACAAGGCATTATTCTTAAAAGCCCACACTGTATCAACCCTGCACATCATTTATGTTGTATTAAGAGCTCAACTCCTTTTTTCTTGAGCTATTTTCTGGCATAGCTTAAGGGAAGGCTATATCTGTTTCAGACACTTTGACCATCTGGTTTCTATTATCAGCCTTAATAAAATCAACTCCAGCTCACTATGACTGTACAATACCTATATACCCTTAAGTATGGCCATATTCGGTTTACAAAAATCAATATCCATAACCCCAGTAATCTTTTGTTATCAATGACCGATCAGTATTAGTTGACCATGTGAAAGCAAGCACTTTCTGTTGTTTCCAACATGATTCCCTTTCAGGAAATTTCTCAATTTAAATATCCCAAATTGGCAAATGCACACTTGAAATTGCACTTAGCCAGCATGAGACTTTAACAACGTTCATTGTAATTTACAAAATGTTGTAACAGGCTGTGTGGGCACAGCTCAGGAATCAGAGGAATGTGTCAAATTTCTCATTCAAAGGGAAGCATGACTTTATTGATTTATGAGGTGGCAGACATGCCAAGGCATCCAAGTACCAGGATTCTATCCAAGGCAGGTTTCTGGAGAGGAACAACCCATACTGGGAACTCACTGTCACAGACAGAAATTGGATTGTATTCTGAACTCCATGTTCTAGTTTTCAAGTCACAAATAGCTTACGGTGACAGTAAATTCCTACTCCAAGTACCATCTTATTTTTAATATTGTTAATTCAGATACTTAGAATTAGGTCAGAGGGTTTTCATATTTTCTTCCATGTTTCTTCTTGTGTTTCCTGAGAATACATTCATAAAGAACCAAAAGACAAGTCAGAAAATAAATGTAATTCTGCTTTATTGTTTATTATTGTATCCCAGGATTAATGAGATCTCTATCTAGAGTAGTTTACTGCTTTAAATGTTACTGTACAAGATATAGACTTCCAATGTTTGTCAGTTAAAAGCTGTACTTATCCCAAGGCAGAAGAGAGATATTTAGCTTCTTAAAATCACTTGTTTGGTTGGTGGGTTGGTTGGTTCATTTAGCGTAACTGTTGCTTACAATGTAAAGGTTAACCGAAATTACTTTGCCAGTATGATTTTTTTCTCAAAATACTACGTGTTAGTAGAAATTCTCATTCTGAATAATGTTCATTTCAAACACATATATCACTCAGAATTTTCTACAGAGCTTTCACATTGTTTATATTTTAGTGTATAAAAACTTAATAAGAATCACTTGTATAAAAATACAGATTCCTAAGCTCCTCAATAGAAATTCTGATTCAGTAGGTCTGAAACACAGACCAAGAATCGCTTTAACAATTACCCAGGTGATTCTTATGAACAAGTAAGTTGCCTAAACACTCTTCTTCAAAAGAATGATGGTTGTTATTATTTCTACTGTTTGATGAAGAACCTGAGGCAAAAATCAGTAACTTTCTGTAGTCATAGGCCAAGTGGAATCTGGTTCCATGTATTCTTTCCATTGGTTGATGTTACCTGCCCTGTGTGTGTGTGTGTGTGTGTGTGTGTGTATTAAGATAATGAAAATGCCTTTCCTCTTAGGTATTTTCTGATACCTCATTCTTTGAAATGTTATGTGTATAGAATGTAAGTTATAGCATTAGTTGTTGTAGACTGGTATATGAATATACTTTTGCCAAAGAATCATTATTTCTGGGACAAAGCAAAGAACTTAAGTGCTATGAAAAATTTGTGGTTAAAAAAAAAGAAACAGTTTATTCCCTTTTCCACTGGTATATCTGTTATGTATCTTTTAGTGTTAGTGTTCAAAACACATTTTGGTTATTGCAGTTGCCATGAGCTTAATATGACTGTGACACAAAGAAATGTCAGGTGGTATGAATCCCTTCAAAATGTAAAGAGTACAGCTGACTTCTTATTTTTGTCCATTCTAAAGATACTGCGGCTAGCTTAATTTGTAGGGACCCACTGGATCATGCCTAATTGAGTTAATGAAGCTCTTCTGTAACAAGAACCCTCTAAAGGAAAATAAAACACAATGAAATTTCAGAATGCAAATTAGCCTAGCTTTTCTGGCTTCCACTCTCATGGGCAGAAGACACAAAGTCCTTAAATTAAAGCCAATTACACCACATAGTCAAAGATCAGGTTTACCTAAAATTGTCACGGGGGAGCTGCATGCGTTCTGGGGAGAGGAGCCCAGTCACTGGTAGATTGTTGGCACTTGACCCTGCCTGGGATGCAAAAAGCTATTATTTGCTTCTTAATCCTAGTGACTTGATTATTTCCAGTGTCTGCTGACATCTTTGAGAATTTATGGTTTTCATCGGATCAATGGAAAGCTGTATTGAAAAAAATTATTTGCCATAGTGGAAATTTACATTTATGGATCTTTGTTTAAGTTTTGTCCCTTTCCACTAAGTGGTTTGTTATTTTCTCTTAACACATGTTTCAGATTTCTTGGTGACTTGGCTGCAAAGACCACATACAGCTTTCTAGAGCTATTGAGGTCAAGGTATTTCAAAAGTAGCTATGTCTTTATTTTCCTTTTGGGATATAAGAGAACTTTTAGTCTATTAAATTTAATTTGACTTTTCCCTCTTATTCAATTTTCCATTGAAGTTTATATGACTAGGAAATTTGTAAGGAGTATGATAATAGAATGGCTATATTTTACTAGTTTTACTCAAATTATTTTTTAATTACATATTTTCAAATTTCACAAGTATGTTTAACTACAGCAGTGGCAAAAACGATATAAATTTTTTCTCTTCCTGGAGTATTGGAAAGAGGTCAGTGAAACTGGAAAATTATAGCATTACTATAATTTTTTTATTACTGTTTAAAGGTGAACAGAATTACTAGAAACCTAAGAAATCAAAGCTAAAATCTAAATAATGATAAAAAATGTGCCAGTACCTGTAGCTGGTGCCTGTGCTGACATATGATTTGTAAGTGGTTAAGTAACCTGAAATAAAAATGAAGTGTGACCCTGGTCTCGTAATATCTCTTAAGTCTCAGTTCCTCTATGGGTAAAGTGAAGAGTCTGGATCAGATGACCTCTTTGAATTCTATGTCTAAGACTTTAAATTTTAAAAGCTTGTATTAATATAAAAACTGAAGTAGGTATTGGGTCCAGCACTAGGCAAATATGTGGGAAGCAATAGAAATTAAAGGGATGGGCAGTGATCTCAGGTGATAGCACCCTGATTGTTGAGGTGAATAGGGGTCAGATGGGTGGATTCCCTTTCTGATTTACCCACTTAAGGAGCTCTATGAAAAGTCACTCTGTGTCTTGGGAACTTTGCTTTTGAATACTTAATATGGAAAGGTTTAACCAAGTCAGCCTGTTATTATTTTTAATTTTTTTCTTTTTTGGATCAACTATCTTTGATCCCAGTCTAGTAGAGGTGGGTAAAACATGGACACTACAGCGAACAGTGTAAGACTCCAGTGTGATGTTGGTAGTACAGACTACCCGTTCTGTGGAACATAATTAAGAGAGGAATACACAAGGGCTACTAGAGACTTAATGAAGAAGCAGCAATGTGGTTTATGTGATGTTTTACTTTATAACCCACAGGACATTATCAGTTATTTAAAAAATTAGTGCCTATTAATATTCACAACTTGTTTATAAGTGTAATTGGTTACAATAAAATTTTAATCCCTGATTGATTGACGGAGGAACCATGGTGCAGAGAGGACAAGTGGATTTATGAGATGGTTGGATCCGTAGCAGCTTTTTGATTTATAAAATGAGGATGTGGCCTATCCCATAGGAATTTTGAAAAGTATAATAAAATAATGCAGGCAAAGGACTCAGAGGCGCCTGGTGCATTGCAAGCATTTAATCAACAGAATTGCAGTTTTTTTATTTATTAAGGTAACTTTTAAAATGACAAAAATACGTGATTTTACCAGAATATATGCATTTCATCTGGGTAAGCGAAGACTATCATCAAAATTGACTTATGTACATAAAGTCTATTTTCAAAGTAGTCCGATGGGTGTGGTGCAGAGCAATCATGCACAGGACCATTGATATAACGCAAAATGGAGTTAAATCCCACCAATCCATTACCATCCTAAAGGCATCCAACCTCTGTCTTCATGCCTAGAACATTTATATCTGAGGCCCTTCAGTCACAGGAGACAGTCTTGTCTGAGCAGCTCAAAAGACCAGTAACAGAGTGACTATTTAGTGCAGTGCAGTGATTGAAACTTGCCAGAGCCAGGGTCACAGGAGATTTACTCTGGACAGTGAAGCTCCTTCACCTTGGAGCCCCAGAACTCCCTGGTCATCAAGCAATTTCCTACAGTTTACTTTTCTCTCCTTTTATGACTCTGCAGTTAAACTTTTAAAAAATTCAGTGCTCTAGAGATGGCTAACTCAATTTCATGTTTTAAGATCCGTCTTGAAAATTTCACACAATGAGCATTATATTCATTTGAGCCCCAGAGCACTGGGTTATTTCCTGCTATTTTAAGAAGTGTGACGTTTGTTATATTTGTACACAACTTACTAGTAAATGCTGAGGGTAGATACCTGAAACAGTCTCTATTTTAAAATATTGGAAGAAATTACAAAATATGTTAAATACGTGAAAAATCCAGGTGCATGAATGAACATCTTTCCTCTTAAGAGGGAATAGTGTAAGGGGGTATTCTTAAGAAAAAACTTCTTCCCTCTAAGCAACAGTATAAGGCAATATTATTTTTACTGAGTTCCAGAATGCTCACATTTAAAAGAATGGTAGAATAAGTGACAACCTAATCATTTAGAGAAATCTGTTTTTTTTTTTAATTTTTATTATTTAGTAAATAAACAAAAGAATCAAGGGCTATCAACACCAGTATATATTATATGCACATGAGCAATTGGAAAGAAAGGATAGAGGACACAGGGAAGGGGAAGGGTAAGCTGGGATGAAGTGAGAGAGTGGCATGGACATATATACACTACCAAATGTAAAATGGATAGCTAGTGGGAAGCAGCCACATAGCACAGGGAGATCAGCTCGGTGCTTTGTGACCACCTAGAAGGGTGGGATAGGAAGGGTGGGAGGGAGACGTAAGAGGGAGGAGATATGGGCATATATGTATACATATAGCTGATTCACTGTGTTATACAGTGGAAACTAACACACAGTTGTAAAGCAATTATACTGCAATAAAGATGTTAAAAAAAAAAAGAGAGAGAGGCTAGGATCTGGGATTCTTTCCTATTCACCATAGTGGTCCAGGGCTTGATTGTAGGATGTAACCAAAAAACACTGTTTATAGGTAAGGATTTATTTTCTCATTGAAATGACTGCAAAAATAGTTTAGGGCACTTCCCTGGTGGTGCAGTGGTTAAGAATCTGCCTGCCAATGCAGGGGATACGGGTTCGATCCCTGGCCCGGGAAGATCCCACATGCCGCGGAGCAACTAAGCCCGTGCGCCACAACTACTGAGCCTGTGCTCTAGAGCCCGCGAGCCACAACTACTGAAGCCCACACACCTAGAGCCCATGCCCTGCAACAAGAGAAGCCACCACAATGAGAAGACTGCACACCACAATGAAGAGTAGCCCCTGCTCGCCGCAGCTAGAAAAAGCCTGCGCACAGCAACGAAGACCCAACACAGCCAAAAATAAAAACAAACAAATAAATAAATTTATTTAAAAAAATAGTTTAGGTTCCTATGATTGGGTATAGAAAATCTATTTGCCTGGGAGGTGCTGGTAAACATGAACTTTGCTTTCTGAATATGAAATTAAAGTACAGAAAATAACATAATGCTTTGCTTTCTGAATATGAAATGAAGGAAGTACAGAAAGTAATATAACGGACAAGTATCTATTAAATCCTACTGTTGTGTCACACATCAGATTTAAACAAACAAATAACATTACAGTTTGTCCATTCTCTTTTTTTCTTTCTCCCACCTTCCTCACCAGAGAACAGAAGTGTCCTGATCTTGGTATATATTATCTCCATGGAAGTTTGTATACCTAAAACATACATTTGTCTTGAATAGTGTTTAGCATAGTTTTTCATGTTTTTAAGGTTTACATGAATTGGTATTATAATTTACATAAATGGTATTCTTCAACTTGGTTTATGTGTTCACTATTACATTTTAAAAATCCATAAGATACACAGGATATAAAGGACCACATTATATGGAAATATCAGATCCACTGGAAAAAATTATCCATATTAAAACATATAGTCTAGATCATTGATTTTTATTTCCTTAAATCATAGTTTATTAATCCATTTTATGTTAATTAGATTCTAGGTGGTTTCTAATTGTTTCTAGTTCTAAATAGTGCTGCAGTTGTTATCCTTATATGTGTCTCTTTATTTACATAAGGGAGAAATTCTCCAGAGATTTGCCTATTTAATCTGTGAAATTGAATAGCAAAAAAAAAAAACCTCTTCAACTTTATTATATATTGCCAAATTTCACTCTAGTGGTTATCTCGATTTATTTCTATTAACAGTAAATAAGATTTGTTTTTTTCTGCATACCCTTGCCAAAATTTGGCATTTCAGAATTTTAAATATTGCCAGTCTGATGGGGGTGAAATGATACCTCAGCGTTATATTTTTTTCCTGGTTCCTGATGAAGCTGAATATTCTTCATATGCTGATTTTGTATTTCATCTTCTATAAACTGCTAGTTATTATCCTTTTCCATTTTTCCCCTGTTATATCATTATTCTTATTAATGTATAAAAGTTCCTTTACTAATTCTGGGTTAGCCAGATGCACTGCAAATATAGTCTCTAGGTCTAAGACTAGCCTATTACTTTGTTATGATGTTTGTTTGGTTTTTAACTGAATGAGAGTTTTTAATTTTAGTACAGTCAAATATATCAGTCTTGCTTTATGATTATTGCTTTTTTCATTATGTCTAAGAAATTATTTTTTGTCCCAAGTTCACAAATATATTCAACAAGATTGACTTTTTCACATTTACATCCTTAACTCATTCGAAATTGACTTTCCTCTTTGGTGTGAAGTGATGATCTAATTTTGTTTTTCCACATGGATACATAGTTGTTCCAAGTCTATTTATTGGCTAGTCCATTCTTTCTCCTCTGATTTGAAATGCTGCCTCTGTCCTATAGCAAATTTACACACTTCTAGGAAGCTTTTTCTGGTTTCTTTATCCTGACCATTTTTTAAAACCTTGTCACTTTCAATAATTTACATCTCTGGAAACTTACTTTCATTTAACTTTTGAAATTTATGGACATACTTTTCTTTTATATATTCTCTTTTAGTATTTAAAAATCTGTAAATTATCTGTTGCTCTATCCTCCTTTTTATTCTTCATGAGTTTTATATGTGCCTATTCCCTTTTTATTCTATTCCCTTTATTTTAATCAGAGTCATTGGAAGTTTACTTTTTCTAATTACTGTGTTCAAATGAGAATTTGTTGATCCTTTTTAATGTCTCATTGTTTTGTATTTCACTAATTTCTAATCTTCTCTATTAATCTTTTTCTCTTTAGATTTACTAAGTCTTTTATTCTAGTTTATTGATTTGAAAGATTAACACATTTGTACTCGGTTTAATTTTTTTTTTCTTCAATATGTTTCTATGGCATCTACAGCATTGTACTTCGAGTCTCTGTAACTTGACTGTTGGTATCCAGCTTCCAGGTAGTCACTGTCCTAGAGCTGATTCTTAGGACTGTTCTCAGTGCCAACCAGTTATTGAGCTAAAAACATTCTTTTTTTGCAGAGTATATGCCATGATAAATATGAGTATGTACAGTACAATTTCTAATTTTCAAATTACTGAAAATTAGGGTATTAGCAATACCAACCACAAGCTGCTTTTCATTGTTTGTTCACCAAACCTACTGGGGAACAGGATATCAGTGCATATATGATCAAACATGTTGGCTTCCTACTTCCACAGAATCACTACAAAAATCACTGTTTCTTCTTCCATTGCTAAACAAAATTTCACCCCAATTAACTACTCAGAAAAGCATCTCATATACACACACACACATCCTTGTATATATATATGTAATATATAGATATATAATACACAGCTGCTTTTATCCAGCTGACTGTGTAATACCCATTTTGTTGTATTTACAAGTGGCTCCATGGTCAGTTAGCTCTTTTCTGTAATTAAACAATTTTGTAAATCATAGCTCACTACTTAGAATAGGGCTGAAAATGGTGTCATAATGGACAAGTCACATTTAAGATTACTTTTTAGTAACCCATCAAAGACAACCTTGATTGGTTCATGTGCTATGTTATCTTTGTGTTCAGGTGCTATTTTTCATTTGCAAGAATAAGAAGTCCACTAGGGACTGAAAACTGCAGCATAACATTTATTTATTCATTCATTCATTTATTTATTTATTTTCTAACAGTGAAATGATTTTATAAAAATCACATAGCTAGTAAAAGAACCAAAATTACAATTCTGCTTTCCTGATTCTTACACATTTCTCTGTCCACACATACAGATAGAGAAGGGAAAGAACACCAATTTCAACCCATTACACATCTTTTACAGGTCAAATTTAGGTCAGGCCTGTGTTATATTAGGCATAGGATACAAAAATGAAGCACTAAATAATGTTGATTAAACTCACTGTTGACTCTATGACATTCGTCGATATGCCACTTAGTATCAGCTCCTAGCAGATGCCACTCTCACTGCCCCTTCCATATTCACCCATTCAAAAGATTAAAGATTAAAAAAAAAAAAAAAAAGTGCAGTTAAGTATCTGCATTCCCCCAATCTGAGGGAAGAACCACTGTTCTCAGGAACTCTTGCTATAAATTAAGTTACCTCTTCAACTCCAAGAGAGCATTATCCAGAAAACATATCTCTGGTAGAGAACCACATTGTTTCTCTCTACAGTCAAGTCCTTGGTATTCCGGATCAAAGTTGGCCTTTAACCTTTTGTCTTCTATGTTTTTGTCAGGCACCAGGCTCGAAAAATTGGAAAAAAGTCCTTGTATCAGCCTCCCCAGTCAAATGTGGAAAGCCGAAGAGGGGGGACTAACAAGGAGACAAGGTGGTTAGCTAGTTTCTAGGTCTATTAATCATACAGGAGAAGAAATAGAGGTCAGTTAGGTCACTTGCTAACTTAAAAAAAAAATTACTTTTATGCCTGAGATAAACAATCCTGATAATTTATTACCTGTCAGATATCATATCTTTTCTAAAATTATCTTTAAGATCATTAATAATCCCAGGTACCTTGCATTCATCACCATGGACTCCATATAGGGTCATTAAGGACCTGAAAGGCATGTGAGGAATATGACCACTGGATTGAGGCCAAATGACATGGGGGGTAATTTGCATACTACTGCACAACCAAGAAAGAGAATTTTTTTTTAATGAAAAAATTGGAGAAATTATATTTGTAGGTGAATATTATCTATACACACTAAAAGCACATACACCAAATAACACCATTAAAAAAAAGTACATGCATATTAAAAACACACACCAAATACATTAAATGGACAGCAACAGGAAGAGGGAATGGAGGGGAAAACGATTAAATGGAAATCAAGGGAGATTCCCTGCATAGATGATAATATTATAGCATGAGATGAAACGTACAGTGAACTCAGTTCTTTCCTTACATGACTATAACTCATGTTCACAGAGTGAATATATGCATATACAATGTGGCATTCATATGTGTGTGTGTGAGTGTTTATACTGTTCAATATTACAGTACGTTAAAAAATTGTTATTTTCTGCATAACTTAGCAATTGGCTTTTTTTTTTCACACACACATACTGTATTTTATTTTTACGAGAGATAAATAAACTGACACCAAGCATTGTAAATGGATGACCACAACATAAGCAACAATGATTGCAATGACCAAACACGAAACACACTCATACTATGTCATAATATTGAAATTCAGTCCAGTAATCCTCCACTGTAACAGCTCCTTTACGTTGCAGTGAAGATTGATTTGTATATTTTTTGCCTCTGAGTCCTTCTGGGATTTTTTTTTTTTATTCAAACAGAAAGTCACAAAAATTATAATCATCCTCATCAGTTCACTTAGTCCCATGTAATTAAATTTTTTTCATCTTGATCTTTTGTTAGCACTTTTATGAATTCATCAGTTTTCCATTAGAGTTCTGAAAATGCTTACTCATTCAGTTCAGCAGTATAGTCAGTTACCAGAAACCTGTACTTGTCAGAGTCTTTTCCGTGAATTCCTTGAAGATGAAACCCTTTTATAGGAACATTTTTGCAAAAGCATCAGAGTACACCCAGAACTATCTGTAAATGACAACAGACTTAAAAATGACGACGGTTAAAGATTTGATGAAAGTTCATAATAATGCAATTGACAAGGAAATTTAGTTATTTCTGAGATATACATTTTAAAGTAATAACTAGAATAATGACTTACAACATTATACCAGAACATATAAGAGTTTTAGAAATTTCATGTAATGTCTGAAACATTTATATTAATATATTTCCATACAAATAACCCAAAGAAAGTTTAGTATTAGTTGTCTTGTTTGTTTGTTTGTTTATACTGCAGGTTCTTATTAGTCATCAATTTTATACACATCAGTGTATACATGTCAATCCCAATCGCCCAATTCAGCACACCACCATCCCCACCCCACTGTGGTTTTCCCCCCTTGGTGTCCATACGTCTCTTCTCTACATCTGTGTCTCAACTTCTGCCTTGCAAACCGGTTCATCTGTACCATTTTTCTAGGTTCCACATACATGCGTTAATATACGATATTTGTTTTTCTCTTTCTGACTTCCTTCACTCTGTATGACAGTCTTTAGATCCACCCATGTCTCAACAAATGACTCAATTTTGTTCCTTTTTATGGCTGAGTAATATTCCATTATATATATGTACCACATCTTCTTTATCCATTCGTTTGTCAGTGGACATTTAGGTTGCTTCCGTGACCTGGCTATTGTAAATAGTGCTGCAATGAACACTGGGATGCATGTTTTCTTTTCAATTTTGGTTTTCTCTGGGTATATGCCCAGTAGTGGGACTGCTGGATCATATGTTAATTCTATTCTTAGTTTTTTAAGGAACCTCCATACTGTTCTCCATAGTGGCTGTATCAATTTACATTCCTACCAACACTGCAAGAGGGTTCCCTTTTCTCCACACCCTCTCCAGCATTTATTGTTTGTAGATTTTCTGATGACGCCCATTCTAACTGGTGTGAGGTGACACCTCATTGTAGTTTTGATTTGCATTTCTCTAATAATTAGTGATGTTGAGCAGCTTTTCATGTGCTTCTTGGCCATCTGTATGTCTTCTTTGGAGAGATGTCTATTTAGGTCTTCTGCCCATTTTTGGATTGGGTTGTTTGTTTCTTTAATACTGAGCTGCATGAGCTGTTTATATATTTTGGAGATTAATCCTTTGTCCGTTGATTTGTTTGCAAATATTTTCTCCCATTCTGAGGGTTGTCTTTTCATCTTGTCCAGATTTATGATTTCTTTCCTTCTGCTATCTTTGGGTTTTGTTTGTTCTTCTTTCTCTAGTTCCTTTAGGTGTAAGGTTAGATTGTTTACTGAGATTTTTCTTGTTTCTTGAGGTAGGCTTGTATAGCTATAAACTTCCCTCTTAGAACTGCTTTTGCTGCATCCCATAGGTTTTGGATCGTCGTGTTTTCATTGTCATTTGTCTCTAGGTATTTTTTGATTTCCTCTTTGATTTCTTCAGTGATTTCTTGGTTATTTAGTAACGTATTTTTTAGCCTCCACGCGTTTGTGTTATTTAGTTTTTGTTCCCTGTAATTCATTTCTAATCTCATAGCGCTGTGGCCAGAAAAGACGCTTGATATGATTTCGATTTTCTTAAATTTACTGAGGCTTGATTTGTGACCCAAGATGTGATCTATCCTGGAGAATGTTCCATGCGTACTGGAGAAGAAAGTGTAATCTGCTGTTTTTGGATGGCATGTCCTATGCATATCAATTAAATCTATCTGTTCTATTCTGTCACTTAAAACTTGTGTTTCCTTATTAATTTCTGTTTGGATGATCTGTCCATTGGTGTAAGTGAGGCGTTAAAGTCCCCCACTATTATTTTGTTACTGTTGATTTCCTTATCATTATTCTGAATTCTTTTTCTGGAAGGTTGCCTGTCTCCACTTCATTTAGTTGTTTTTCTGGGGTTTTGTCTTGTTCCTTCATCTGGTACATAGCTGTCTGCCTTTTCATCTTGTCTATATTTCCGTGAATGTGGTTTTTTTTCCACAGGCTACAGGATTGTAGTTCTTCTTGCTTCTGCTGTCTGCCTTCTGGTGGATGAGGCTATGTAAGAGGCTTGATGGGAGGGACAGGTGGTGGGTAGATCTGGGTGTCGCTCTGGTGGGCAGAGCTCAGTAAAACTTTAATCAGCTTGACTGCTGATGGGTGGAGCTGGGTTCCCTCCCTGCTGGTTGTTTGGCCTGAGGCAACCCAACACTGGAGCCTACCTGGGCTCTTTGCTGGGGCTAATGGCAGACCCTGGGAGGGCTCACTCCAAGGAGTACTTCCCAGAACTTCTGCTGCCCATGTCTTTGTCCCCAGAGTGAGCCACAGCCACCCCCCACCTCTGAAGGAGACCCTCTAACACTAGCAGGTAGGTCTGGTTCAGTCTCCCCTGGGTCACTGCTCCTTCCCCTGGGTCCTGATGCACACACTACTTTGTGTGTGCCCTCCAAGAGTGGAGTCTGTGTTTTCCCCAGTCCTGTCGAAGTCCTGCAATCAATTCCCAGTAGGCTTCAAAGTCTGATTCTCTAGGAATTCCTCCTCCCGTTGCCGGACCCCCAGGTTGGGAAGCCTGATGTGGGGCTCAGAACCTTCACTCCAGTGGGTGGACTTCTGTGGTATAAGCGTTCTCCAGTCTGTGAGTCACCCACCCAGCAGTTATGGGATTTGATTTTACTGTGATTGTGCCCCCCCTCCTACCATCTCATTGTGGCTTCTCCTTTGTCTTTGGATGTGGGGTATCTTTTTTCGTGAGTTCCAGTGTCTTCCTGTCGATGATTGTCCAGCAGCTACTTGTGATTCTGGTGTTTTCGCAAGAGGGAGTGAGAGCACGTCCTCTACTCTACCATCTTGGTTCCTCTCTAGCAGCATAACATTTAAAACTAAAGAATATCTTGCGTCAATATTGTACAAGAGAAACTTAATCTCTATCATTTTTCTTTTCATGTCTATTAATTCAGGTGATTGTGCTGTTCTGTTATAAGCTATTTTCTTATTATTGCTTCAGTGTTTTAAAGTCATGTATTACTTCAAATCTGTCTTCATTTGTCAGTTATCTCAAGTCCAGTGCTTATTGCTTTTTTGCATATTATCTTATTCCTTTGTTTTTCCAAAGGCAAGCCTGTGTTCTCTTTTCTCGTATCTACTGCTACCGATAACACTTTTACCATAAATATTTGGTAAATTTCACATATTCTGTCTTAATACCTGCCATTATCAGGACACATTTGTTTTTAATAGATATGTATTTCCCCCTTTACAGTGACCTTCTTTTTCCACATTTGTGGAATGGCTTAAGAGCACTTTAACTCCCTCAAACAGTGCTAAATGTTCATGACTACCACACAGGAGTGAAATCTGATTATGTCTCTGCCTAGTTTACACACCTCTGATGATTTACCAGTCCGGTGAGGAGCAAAGTGTTCAGCACGGCCTCTGGGCTCCCACCCACCCCACCAACAGTTTTTCCCATCATGAATGCTGTCTAGTCCCAGTAAATATCCTCTATTTCTCCCAATGTGTATGTCCACATGGTATTCCTTCCACTTTATTCCCTGGTCTCCCTTTCACCATCTGGCAAATCTTTCCTGTTTATCACCACCCAAGTGTTTGAAGCCTCTTTTTAAAACTTCCTGTTGCCTTTAGCAGATATGGTCAATACCCTACTTTGATCTGATAATACCTTTATAAAAATAACTTATATTCCATTAATGTATTTCAGTCTGAAACTATATATGTTTTCCTCTGTTCCTCCAGAGCTTTAGTTCTTTATGGCAGGTATAGTGGGTATCTTGGCCTTTTGTTGCCTAATACTTATTAAAATGGTTGGCATGAACATGTGATCAACAAATGTCAGTATGAATGAATGAATGTGGAGTGAATGAATAATCCCTGTTGCCACTTATTGGTTGGTCATATCTTGACACAAAGAATCTTTGTCTGATATGGGACACACATTTAGCAAAATTTCAGCTTTGAAATTTTGTGCATATTACTTCTATTACCTTTCTTTTTTTAAAAAATATTTTCGTATTTTATATTATAAAAATATTTTTTAAAGAATATGTTCTTGTGATTCATAAAGAATAATCCATGGAAAAGTTAAAACGGGTAATCATTTAGAAGCTTTAGTTAAGCAACACCTCTGCATTTTAAAAGAAATGCTGTTCTGTCTCTCAAATGATTTTATAAGGTATTATATCATAGCAGTATCCCTTTTGCTCTTGTTTCCTTGCCATGGTTTATTATTCAAATTATTATTAATTGAATTTTGAAATCAGTTTCCTCACAGATTATAAGATATTTAGGACATCTAAACTATGATCTACCCATACAAAGTGACATCTCGGAGGAGAACTTGGGTCCTGTAGAACCAATATTTTTCTAATATTCCTTGTTATGCTGGCACATAATATGCCATCTCATCATGGATTCAGGTTCATTTCTGTTTGTTGAATACTTTAGAACTGTTGCAACATAGGACTGTCTTGTATTTTCAGGGGACAAAAAGAGGTAGAAAATTACTCTGTTTTGCAAAGATTTGACTTTATATTTGCTCTTTTTTCTTCCAGGTACAAATAGCATAAGCATATGATATTTCTTAAAATTTATAATAGCATAATACCAATAAAATGCAGTTCCACAATTATGTTGTTTAAGAATTTTAAATAGTGTGGCCACTTTCAGAAGCTCTTGAGAAAGAGCTGAACTGCCCATTTTTAAAGTGAATTAACTCTTTTTTTTTTTTTTTTGCGGTACGCGGGCCTCTCACTGTTGTGGCCTCTCCCGTTGCGGAGCACAGGCTCCGGACACGCAGGCTCAGTGGCCATGGCTCACGGGCCCGGCCGCTCCACGGCATGTGGGATCTTCCCGGACCGGGGCACGAACCCGTGTCCCCTGCATTGGCAGGCGGACTCTCAACCCCTGCGCCACCAGGGAAGCCCGTGAATTAACTCTTGAATGATACTTGAGTGCTGCTGTGTTGATTGAAACCATATATGAGCTGAATTCTGTCAACTGACAAGGAGAGCTCTGCAAAATCTGTTTCTGTAGTTCTAAGCAAAACTTTATTTCAGTAATTAAATTATTTCTCAATTTAAACCTTTAATTTTAAATAGCACCCTAATATTTTAAGAGAAAATTGCATTTTATCTAACAGTGTTGTATATATTTATTTCCTTGTCGCTAGAGAATATATACATAAGTCCAAATATATAAATTTCAATTATCAACAAATATATCAAAATAAATATATCACATTCATTATAGATAATATTTTGTATGCTGTTGAAAATGTTACTGATTGTTTACATTAATCAATTCACTTAACAATTATTTATTGAGTATTAACTACAATTAGATGCTTTTTAGGCAAATTGACCTCATTTTTTCCTATTATATAGTTGACAGATAAAAAGGGAGCACCACCCTGTAATGCCTCCCTTTGTTTTAATCCATGTTAAAAGTAAGATCTACATCTCACTGAGATCTAAACAACCGAAACCACCTCAAAGTCAGCAAGTGAAGGTTTGGTTTACATAGCATGACCCTTGGGAAGTCAAACATGTGTTGTATGAAATACTCTCTATAGTTAAGTTCATTGGAAGTTCTTACTGCATTCTTTTTTCCTTCTTTCTTCCCTTCCACAAGCATTTATTGTGCAACTTCTAAAAACCGTGTCGGTGCTGGACATGCAGAGGTGACAAATGTATCATCTTTATTCTAAAGCACTTTCACAATATTTACAAATCCAGTTTAATAAGTTTATAAGTTGAGATCCACAGCAGAAAGTACTACAACACAGTACAAGCAGAGGATATTACCTGGGAGAAACTGATGTTATAAAGACTAATACCATATTATTTGAAAGTAATTCTTGCCTTTTACTCAAAATATTGAGTGGAGAAGAATTACGTGGTAATTCTGTTTAGCTCAGTATTTTATTAAATAATTACCATGTGCAAAGACATTGTAAATGGCACTTGGGGATGGAAAATAGAGCACAGGGCTTCCCCGGTGGCGCAGTGGTTGAGAGTCCGCCTGCTGATGCAGGGGACACGGGTTCGTGCCTCGGTCTGGGAGGATCCCACACGTCGCGGAGTGGCTAGGCCCGTGAGCCATGGCCGCTGGGCCTGCGCGTCTGGAGCCTGTGCTCTGCAACGTGAGAGGCCACAACAGTGAGAGGCCTGCATACCGCAAAAAAAAAAAAGTAGAATGACAAAGATATTTTGACAGTGCTTCCAGAATGTAGACAGGAGATCCTCAATCTATTTATCAATACGAAGTTAAGGAAGCTTTTAAGAGGAAATAACACTTAAGCTGAGATATGAAGGATCCTTTGGAGTTCTCTATGCAGACAAGAATTAAAGGTACCCCTGGCAGAGAGAATGACATACACTAAAGCAATGTGGTGTATTCACAGAGCTCTAAAGTAGCTGGTATTCTGGAATTCAAGTCATGTTGGGGAAAGTGGAAAAAGGAAAGTAAGGGACGTTGGGGATTAACCTTTGAAGGAAAATTATTCCAAAGGCTTTTACTAGGGAAAAGCCTAGTAAAATCCTTGCAGTTTTGAAAGATGGCCCTCACTGCAGTGTGGAGGGAGAATGGATGGGATGAGTTCAGTACTGAAGTTAAAATAGACAGTAAATGATGAGGGCTTAGACTAGTCTAGTAACAGTGGGGATGAAGAGGAGAGATGGGGTAACTCAAAAGTTAGCATCAACAGCAACTGGATATGGCCACTAAGGAAAAATAGTCACTGAAGGTACTTTTTAGGTTGGCTTACTGGTTTGATGGAGTGGCATATACTGAGATTGGGCCTTCAAAGAATAGCATATATTTGTGGAGATTTGGTGGTGGGAAATAATTTCTTTTGAGTTTCTCTCTGTCTGTGAAACATGCAATCAGAGATGCTCAGGAAAGCAACATGGGTGTGAAAATATGGATCATTTTGTTGCTGTATTAGCCTTGCTATAGATATTTATCTAACACCAAAATATTCCTATACTTGTATCTAGTTACCTAGACACAAAAACAGAATCACGCATAACCCTAATTTGATTATTATGGCCTCAATCTATGGAAACTCTCTTGATTTTGACTTCACAATATTAGGAAACATTTAAAATGTGAAATTTTAGAAAACATCAAAAAGAACATCAAGTCTAATAGATAATTATTAAAGTTTGAAACCATGAGCATAAAGCCACCATCATTTCCCCCTGCAGATATCAGGATGAGTCTATTTCTGAAGGCTGCTTGAAATGCAGAATTAGTCTAGTAATTTGGAAGTGACCCTGTAACAGAACTTCATATCATGTGTTTATAGTTATTATAGATACTGACATTACATTTTACAAACATGATAGAATCAAGAATTGCTGCAGGTGTTATGTGCCAACAGTTGGTTGGAAAGTGTGCACATTATATTTAAGAGGAAATTTGAAAAACCTTCAGTAATCTTCCAACATTTCAGGATGGGTATTAGAAGGATAGATAAATAGTTTGTGCAAACATTATTTATTCTCCGAGCTTCATGCATACTAAATACTATCCATTACAACACTGGGGGATTAAAAGGCTATTGGGGATATCTCATTTGTAAATATAAACTGACACAAATCATTTCTAAAATCTCTGCAGCACTTTTCCTGTTTAGCAGAACTACACCCAAAGCTCAGCCTTGTGAGGAACCATCCCTAGCTGGTCTTTGCTTCCTTAGTACCTAGCACAGTGCTTAGAGCATGTTAGTACAATAATACAGGATCCAGGGAACAGTGGTTACGTGGATACAGAGGAATCACATATACAGAGGGGTGACTATAAGTTATTCATGGATTCTCGACTGCCCAGAGGATCAGGGCCCCTAATCCCCACATTGTTCAAGGGCCACTGTAGTTAATAAATTTTAGTGAAAGTACAACTTAGAATCACTACATTTATTGCAACCATTTTCTATTTGTTTTTGCAACTTAAACTCCTTTTGAAAACCTGGGCAGTTACTTTTTCCCTTTGTAAATTATTCTTGAGCATAAGGTATGCTTACTCACTTTTCTTACATCTTCATGGAAATTTTGTGGGCTTAAACACTTCTTCGCTGCTCACAAAATAAGCACATTGTCTTCTCTGCAGCAACATTTTTAGGGACATCAGTCCAGATTGAAATTATCGTCTGATAAAGGTAGCTAGGGTGTGGAAAAGGACAGAGGCATAAGTGATGCTTATTGACCTGCAATTTATTTTAAAGAATTAAGAGAGAACAGCAGACCAAAGGAGTTCACCAGTATAACATGAATGTGCATGTTGGTTGGTCAATACAGAACTATTTAATGAATTTGCTATGCTCTTAGAATTAAATCACTGCTTTTTCTATGAAACTTTGAGGCAAGGTATTAGGGAGTGAGGAGAAAGTATAGGAGTATGTCAAAATTGAGTTTGCTGATTCTGTGAATTAAATTTAGTCAGGCCTTGCTTGACATATGCAAATATATAATCATATTCTTTCATTCTTCCTCATGTACACGTGCATTGTGAGTTACCGTCAGGAAAAATCTAGCTCACTCTTGGTAAATGAGACCTATAGTGGAAACACAGACTTTAAAACTTCACCTTATTAAGTTCAGAGTTAGAGATTTTCTACCTGTTTGCGATCTGAACAATGGAACAGGTATTCTTAGAGTACAGTAACCATTGTTATATCTGATGTGTGATCTGATTGCATCACTTTAATAAAATAGTTGACCAGATTATCCCCATGACTTTATTGCCAATGCTGTATTAATTCTCTTTTACTTTATTTATATAATATTGATTTTCTAATTAATAAAGGTCATTCCTCTCTTGGACATGCACATTCATCTTTTTAAAATTTATTTTTAAAGTTGTAACTACTTATGAAAAGTCAGCATATCCCTTCATTTTATATGAAGTTGTTTGGAGTTCAGCAGTGAGTCATTTAAATGAGATTGGCAATTAATTGAGCAATTGAGTTTTAATAGCTCTGGGGGAAGAATGGAAGTCTGGTGAAAATGGATATTCATTTCACTGAGTGGAGAAAAATGAAAAGAACCCACAGGAAACTGTGCCTTGAGCTCTAAGAGTAATAACAAAATATCTGGAAAGTTTAAGAAAGATATTTCTTCTCTCAGATATTAGCCTTCCTTTTGCTGTGTAAAAACACCTAATAAATTGAGTGTTCCCTTGGTGCTTTCAAACTGCCAAGATTATAACGCTTTAATGGACATTCTATTATTTGATGTCCTTTGATATTATTTAATTCATTATTGAAACTGTTAAGGCAGTTTTTAGGGTCCTCTGAATATTGTCATCATGAACTAATGTGTCCAGATAAATCTATTGGAGGAGGGAGGTCAGCATTGTAACAGCTGTAATAGTAGATAATGTCCAAATTGATTACCTTAAAGCGACACTTCTGAGAAATGTGTGCTTCTCGATTGACAATGCCAATAGAGCTTTTTTTATTGTAGGCTACTACCAATTATGAATATTTTGATCAGGATGATTTTGGCGATTATATGAAGTGACTACTGCTTTCTTCTAGTCTTCTCTTGAGGTGAGCTGAGACAGGTTTCAATGAGAAAGACTAAAAGGTAGATGGTATAGCTTGTCCTCAGCAGTATCTCTTAGTATTACCATACTTGTCCCTAAATGAAATGTAAAATATTCATTAGAGAGATTATTTTCTGCCAAGTTTATGCACGCATGAATTCTAAAATCATTCTACTAGAATTGAAATGCAAACAAAATGTAAATATTAACCTCATTCATATTGTAGTCATAATATTGAACAGTAGTTACAAAATGTTTTGCATAAGTGAAAAGTGCAGAATTAGTAGCAGCGTTTCATAAATACTCCTACTAATGCTTTTTACTTATGTGATACAAATTATGCAGTATCTTTTAGGGAAAGAGAAGAGCTTTTATCGTTTCCATGTTACAGGTAGAGAAAGTAAAACAAAGGCAATTTTCATGAAGGTTAGAGATACGGTTAATAGTCAAGAAAAGATGGCTCCATCTATTCTGAATTGAGAAAAAATGCATTCAGTCTGGCTTTAAGCCATTTTTATTATTAATGGGATTTATCTGGCTGATTGCCATGGACCCAGAATGAACTGACTTTTGTAGAAGGCCTGTAGCTTTGTATGAGATGATTCGGGGTCTCCCCAATCTCCTAAAACCCCAGAAATTGAACTTTTTCTTCATTCTTTTGATGGTGGGAATGTTGCTATATTGTCCTTTACGTATTTTTTTCAAGCCAGGCAGTACACATGTAATTCAGAAGGGGCTTCTCTAGACTTCCTACTAGGTTGTTACCTGATCTATTACTGAATGCCTCTAACGAAGATGACTCAAGTTATCTCTCTGAGCGGTTATTCTGTTAACTCCCCTTGCAGAATTTTTTATGATGTTTAATCATAATTTCTTCTCTTTGTAGCTTTAGACCATTGTTCTTCATTTCAGCCTTTTATTACTATTCTAAAATATTTTTATAGTCCTTGCAAATTCCTCATAATTGCTTTTTCCCTAAATGAGGAAATTCCCTGAAGCCATTTCATGTATGTGACTGCCCTGTGGATGCAGGGCAGAAAGTCTTATTTCTACAATGCTATATTAACAGGCAAACAATTAACAAGTAAACACCTCTCTCCTCAGATCATAAACCTAGGACTTTTTGTGTTAAGAGAACATCATAGAAGATTTTGGGGAGGGTTTGGTTTTGTTTTTTGTTAGGGTGGAGGCGCTCTTAAAGATTCTCTCCTGACTCTTAATCTTTTTGCTTCAGTTTCTTTATTTGTAAAATTAAATTCTGGGTCAGAGCCACACCTGATTTGTGGCTAACTGAAGAGTTTAATCCAGTTTTATTGACATCCAGAACTTGCCTATTATATTTAGTAAGAGAACTCACAGAATACTACTCGTATCTGTTTATAAATTATGTGAAAAAAAGCATTTTGCATTGCAATGTCAGAGTTGTTGACTTTTGGGTTTAGTTTCTGTATCACCACTGAACACGTTATTTTTGGTTCCACCAACTTTAGTTCTTTCCTAACTTTAGCTTTTTCACATAATTTTCTGGTGCCACATAATCAGCCTGAAAGAGACCATAACCAAGAGCTGTCACCAGAAACTCCTCTCTAGATGCTCGGGATGAGTTTTAGCTTTGTGTTGATAGACTCTTATCAGAGCATGCTCTCGGAGATAATGGGCAATTTCCTCAGCTTCCAGAAGCAGTTTATTTATACAGTTCCACAGACTTTACTGTAGGGGCGAATCACAGCTGTTACTATGAGTTTCCCTTAAAACAAAACAAAGCAAACAAAAGGGGGAAAAATTCACTATCTATTCATCACATCCTGGTTTTCTAAATCTAAAACTGAGATTTAAAAAATAAATTCCACCATGACTTTGCTTAATTGTTATTCCATCAGAAAGGCGATACCCTTCTTCTCAGCAAGGTATGTGAAGAAAACCACTGGTTTTGAGTTGCTTCGCTCTGCAAAATGCTTTTTTTTGGTATGTTTATGTATAGATATTATAAGCTGTAATCGTCCTCATGGATGATTTTTATGATGTCCTTCATGCCAGATTTTAGAATTCT
Source organism: Neophocaena asiaeorientalis asiaeorientalis (assembly GCF_003031525.2). Classification (NCBI taxonomy): domain Eukaryota; kingdom Metazoa; phylum Chordata; class Mammalia; order Artiodactyla; family Phocoenidae; genus Neophocaena; species Neophocaena asiaeorientalis. Next base: position 8,421,837 of record NW_020185324.1, on the reverse strand, counting down.
CAGCTTTTCCCCCCTTAATTCCTGCTTAATTTGCTGCCATTTAGATGTCTGCAGTGGAATATTCTAGAAAGTAGAGTGTAACTGTTCACTATAAAGCTTTGCTCTTGTTGGAACCAGCTAACACTGCCCCTTCACTGAGACCTACCACCCTTGTGTATTCGCCAGGCAAAGTTGGAGAGGAGCAGTAGAGAGTATTAGGAGGAAAAAGCCTTTAAAAGAGAAGTTTACTAATGACAAGAAAGCGTATCTTGTTCAACTCTAGCGATAAACACAAATGGGCTTATTGCTCAAGGTAAAAATTGATAGATGGAGTATGCCATGGGAACCCAGGAAAGGAGCACTTTGTGCATTCCTGTGGGCTCTCTGTGGCAGCTCGGTGCTTTTATGAGAGAGCTTGGTGCTTGTATGTGTTAGCCTGTGGAAACGATTCTACTTCTGAAATGCTTCAAGAGTGTTTAAGTGTAATGGGCTTTGTACTGCCTGCCTGGTCTGTACCCTGTAGAACATACTCAGACCGTTCAGCTTGAACTCCATTTTTATCTAGCTCTTTATCCATTAATTTTCTCCTGACCTTGAGAATAAAATATATGCACTTTTTATGCTGTGGTGCTTTGTGCAGGCAAAGAGGAATAGCATAACCTATCCATCACCATTATGAATGATGCAGCTTAAAACAAACACAGGTCAGAGACAGATATTTTAAGAGCAGATTTGTATTGATTCTATCACAACACTGAGCTAAAAGGAAAAGAACTCTGAGACTATAAATGATGAAGCAAGTTTTGACAAATAGCCATAGCCACACAAGTCGACTTAAGAATGTGCCTCACAGGCAGTCATTGGTGAGAAAACAGAATTTGTTATTAATATTAAAATCCACCTCCCTTACATGTATTTATTACCATACTTCACATAGCACATTTGAGCATGACTTTGCTCTTCCTTGGTGTCTCTGATTGACTCTTGAAAGCTTTTTTGTTAAAAAAAAACATGAAAGCTTATTAGACGCCTTAATCTTTATTAAGTTGTTGCTTTTGAAATATTCAAACTACCCTTTAACAGTAGGTGGTGGTTTATTTGTTTTGCAAGTTGGTTTTGAGCACATCTGTTGAAGATTTTGCAAGTGTTTATGTTATGGCAAATAGCATGTTTATTAAAGCAGTGGTGTATTTATTATCACCATTACTGTTAATAATCTCAATTCACAAATAAAGAGTCCCACTATTCAATATAACAGTCACATATATTATCAAGTTATGCAGTCCTAACCCACTTTCCCAGTCGTTGAGATTCTAATGGACTAGATCTCTGCTATAAGAACAGTCATCCTGGTTCTTAAAAGAGACCACACAACTGAGGATTATATCCATTCGTGTTACTGCAGTTGTACTTCAGCTACAACTTCACTGGGCAAAGTGTTTTGCCCCCTAACAATTTACTGTATTACATACCCAAATGTTGTTGTTCTGTCAGAAATGACAGTAGATAGCTAGAGAATAGGTGCTGAAAGAAAAAGCGTATCAGGTAGCATGTGTCTCTCTGACAATCCTGCAAGGACAAAGGAAGAAATCGATTTTCTGAGAGGTGGAAAAGTCCAAAGTGTAAAGTGCATCTTCCTGACACAAATGTGGCCTTATGAAATAGTTTGTAATTTAACCAGATGGATTGCTGTTGTTTAAAAACTAACAGTATACTTTCAAGATTTTCACCTAAAATTCTTAGCTATTCCTGTTGGAATTACGGTGGCAAAAATGTGCGACCAGGTTTTGTTTCATTTGTATGTGCACTGGGATTTCAAGCGTGCAATTATATTTTTATCTGGTAGGCACTGTTGAATGCAATGCTGAACCCAAGTCTTCTTATGATAGTCATCCTCTGGACTCAATGGTTAGCGTTTTCAGGATCCCACACTGTCTCTCCTATTTCAGTTGTTGGTTCTAAGCAGGAAGTTGCCTTTTAGACTTTCCAGATTTCTTTTAATAACTCATCGTTAAGATCACTGTTGAAAACTAAAAGAGCACTGGATTGCAAGTCAGAAGGTTTTCTCCCAATACGGAATCTGCCATTACCCACAGAGGAGTCATTCTCTCTGCTTTGTTTTGTCACCGGAAAACAGTGTTGAGCCATATCACTTCCTCCTTTGTTCCTTTCTTCCTCTTCTCTCTTCCTTTCCTTCTTTTGCTTTCCCTTGTGTGTAAGATAACTACCACCCTGGGTTTTCTGAGAATTAAGTATTAACGTATGAAAAGGGCCTAGGACAGTATTTACAATGTAACAACTGCTCAATAAATGGTAGCCACTATTTCTTCTTTCTTCTTCCTCTTTTCCCGTCATGTAACTGTGTCCTCATCAACCTTACCATGCTCGCGGGGTATCATGTGCAAAGCACAGGGTCAAGGGTACTGTGAATCATTTGCCGAACCTATCCTGATACTGTTCATATTCTAGTAGGGGGGAGAAAAAGCACACTTATTATATACAGATTAACTCTTTAAGGTTAATTTTCTTATAATATTAATTAATTGAGTGGTATCGTTGTGGCCCCAAAAGTTAGTAATCTTAAATCATTTTCTTTAATACTGGTTAATTAAATTTTATTCATAGACTTACATTTTATGTAACTATAATGAAGATTAAAAAAAAGAAAATTTGCTAGTATTTTTAAATTAAGACATACACTAGTAACAAAATTTAAGTATAGTGAGCTTAATTTTAACGTGGGATGGCAAGTGTCTAAGACCAAGTCATGGGATCTCACAAAAGCAAGCTGTCTGTAACTGTTGTCAAAACATGAATAACAGTCTATAGGACCCAAGATGGTCCAAGCTTCACAATCAGCTAACAGCTTAGGATACTGAGAGGGTAGGAAATGAGTTATTTGTTCTGAGGCAAGTTTAAAATTCCTGATCCAAGACCCAGAGGAAGGGGTTCTAGATCCCAGGTGGAAGCACATGGGCCTTCTGTTCCTTTGCCCTAGTGTCAACACCTAAACACTGTGGTAAGAGCTCCCCTTTCCCGTGGGGCTTCATCCTCACAGAGTTGCTTTTTTGATCGCAAGGGGATCCCTTTTAGAAATAACTATATGCAGACACAGAGATGATATTCCATTGCAGAGCTACTTGGGTAGGCCGTCTTACCGAAGTCATGGCTCTATAATTTGTCAGGAGTATGACAGAAACAAAAGGCAAAAGAGCAAGATGGGAATCATGTCACTGTCTTTGTTATCTTAAATTGTACATGCAAGTGGGAGTTTATGTATAATATATTGTTGAAAACATTTCCTGTAGTCCAGTGTCCAAAGTTAGACCATGTATATTGAGTTTCTAAAAAATACTATAAAGTGTCTAAAATGCTTTTTATCATATTTTATTTTTTTTTATTTTTTGTGGTACACGGGCCTCTCACCGTTGTGGCCTCTCCCGTTGCGGAGCACAGGCTGCGGACGCGCAGGCTCAGCGGCCATGGCTCACGGGTGCAGCCGCTCCGCGGCATGTGGGATCTTCCCGGACCGGGGCACGAACCCGTGTCCCCTGCATCAGCAGGCGGACTCTCAACCACTGCGCCACCAGGGAAGCCCCATATTTTATATTTTAATTACATTTACAAATCATTTAATTAGAGACAATGATTCGCTCTTAGTGCAGGCCTGATGTTTTTCATCTTTATCTTAATTTTTTAACTGTATTGACCTAAATTTTTATCATTGGTGTCTGTGCTTTGATTTTGCTCGTTTTGCTTATTTTTGTAAAGTAAGGTGAAAGCATAATAAAAGACTCAAGTACATAGAATCTTTAGAGAATATTGTACAAAGAAGGGCTGGCCTGCAGGAAGTGTTGCAGTTGGTGTTTATTCTTAGTTTTAAGGAAGCCCTTTGTGGTGCAAGAAAGGTGTGTGTGTAAAAGTTGACATTTTGCCCAGTGACTGGCAAAGCAGGTCAGCTATAGAAGCCTGGTATGTAAAATATGCAAAAATAAGTCTCCTTACTCCAGAGCTCCACAGAGCAGCTTCTTGAAAATCTTTGCCTTGTCTGTGCTGCTTTTCTTATTCTAAAGTAGTGTAAGGTTCATAAGGTCTGAGCACATGTACAAAGCAATCGTAACTAATCATGAGGGATAAATACTTGCTTCCTGAGCCTTTATTATCAAACCTATTTTATCCTTTTATACAGTTGATCCTTGAATTATGTGGGGATTAGGGGCACTGACCCTTCACACAGAAGTTCACTTATAACTTTTGATTCCCCCAAAACTTAACTACTAAGAGCCTAGTAGCAGGCTATTGACCAGAAGCCTATGGATAAAATAAGTAGTCAATTAACACATTTTGTATGTTATATATATTATATACTACATTCTTACAGTAAAGTAAGGTAGAACAAAGAAATGGTATTAAGAAAATCATAAGGAAGAGAAAATACATTTACAGTACATATACGTATTTATTGAAAAAAATCCACGTATAAAGTGGACCCATGCTGTTCAAACCCATGTTATTCAAGGATCCACCGTACTTGCTTCTGGGTTGATTTTTACAAAAGGCTTCTGCTTATTTAAAGCAGTCTTTTTAGGTTCAAACACCATTCATTATCAGTGGGGAATTTAAAACTAAAAACTTTTAAAGATGAGACTATTTTTTATGTAATCATAGGACCAGATTTACCGACCTCTACAAATTAATGCAAGGTGTGATATGGAGACAAGAAAACAAGGTGTAGTGTAGTTTGTGTGAGGCATTGAGAGCAAGGCTCTCTTTCTGTTTTTATTCACTAGTTTAACAAAAGTGTGTAACATTTATCATCAAAACTCATTTGCTTGGGATGGTCCTTCATTTTTTTTAATAACATTTATTGAGTGCCTAGTCTATATTAATTAATTAATTTACTTTTGCTGTGTTCGGTCTTCGTTTCTGTGCGAGGGCTTTCTCTAGTTGTGTCAAGCAGGGGCCACTCTTCATCGTGGTGTACGGGCCTCTCACTATCGCGGCCTCTCTTGTTGCGGAGCACAGGCTCCAGACGCGCAGGCTCAGTAGTTGTGGCTCACGGGCCTAGTTGCTCCGCAGCATGTGGGATCCTCCCAGACCAGGGCTCAAACCTGTGACCCCTGCATTAGCAGGCAGATTCTCAATCTCTGCGCCACCAGGGAAGCCCCCTTCATTTGTTTTTGAAACGGATCCATCCCAAGATGTAAGGAGGAAGAAAACTAGCAATTTGGGCAGAGAAAGGAGGGTAAAATTAAGGAAGAAAAAAAGTGTAAATTGCTTTTTTTTTTCTTTCTATTTTTTCCCTGAAAAGCATGTTGGATGGAATACTTTCTTGAAGCAATAGAAATATCTTCCCTATATCTGGAAGTTTCCCAAATCTGGAACTCTGATGTATATAAAAAATATTTGAATATTCTGTTTTGTCAGTTTTCATCTTGAACTGTAATTCAAGTAGGAATTTTACAGTGTCTCTCATTAGTAGCATTTGGTTTTTGTTCATTTGTTTTACAAGCTAATATCATCCTTAAGTAAAAATAATAAGCTTTCTTTGATGGAGAAGATGCGTAAGATCTTTTTTAGGGAATTTCTTTAAGCATTGAGAGCTTTAAAGTCTCTCTCAAGAATATTATGTGACTGCTCAGTTTTAATAAATCAAAAAGAACGAACAAGCCAAATTGCAAGGTGTGATTCTTCTTAATTTTTATCCTTTGGAAATGAATTGCCACCACATGAATGGGATTGTAGGTTTACCAGTGGTTGTGGGTAAAGAAGGAGATGTGTGATAATTAGATGGCTCAATTTTTGTTTCCAGTTTTTACAGGAAGTTATCCCAGAGATGTTCCTTAAAGAGAGAGAGAGCTTTTCAAAAGAAGAGGTTAATAAAGATCTTCTCTTTGCCTGTCTGTAGCGCGAACTATAGGCATTTTGCTTTTACCATTAATTTCTACAGGTCCATAATTGTAAATAGGTTGGAGGGTAACTGACCACCTGATAGAATCTGGGGAATGTTGGGTAGGGTGGGCTTTGTTCTGCTAAGTATTGGTCATGTTGCCTGTAATTACACTGTTACAACTCTTTCTCCTGAAAGTTTTGAGGCTCAAAGAGATAGTAACTCTTGGGGTGCGAGGAGATACCAAGTCCTTGTTAGAAGATACTTGATGAAAATTTCACTTAAGTGGGTTAAAATGAACTATCTGGATTGATGAGAGGTGCTTTGGTCTGGGAGAAGAGGTCTCTGGAATTAGGAAGGCAAGTTTTTGGTAGAGAAGGTAAAATGTTGCGAACAAATATCCCTGTTTTGTCTAGGGTCAGATATGTTTCTGAATTTAAGTTTGGGAAGCGTATTTCTGTGTAATGAAATGATGTCAGTGTTTGTAGTGCTGCATATTAGGTATTAGATTTGTGCTAATGGCTTTCAAAAGCTCAACAGGAGGCAGATATCACCACATGTACTTTAGGAAGTACCTAGAATTGAGAAGATTAACATTTATAGAAGCTTCCTAAAGTATTAACATTCCTTCTGAATTCTATGGAAAATTAGAGCTCCTTATATGCCTCTAAAAAGTACTTGTGGAAAACTCAGGTGTATACTAGAATTTTTCACTTGGCTCAATTTGATTCAAAAGTCATTAGAATTAGTGATTATTTTTATCAGGTTAAAAATAATCTAGGATGTCTAATAGTAGTACAGAAAAATCAAATCTACCGAAGACACGTATTCCTGACCTTCTCTCCCTCTGTTGAAGCTGAGAATCTGTCTACTGTGTTCTCTTATTTGTGTTTTACCAAAGGTTAATAATCAGCCTTTCAAAACCACTTGGTTCAGAATCCCTTTAGCCCAGATGTCTCTAGCAGCCTAACTACCAATTTCTTGATAGGTGATTTAGGAGAGAGAGGAATGAAAGGTTCCAGAGAGATGCAAGCTAAGTCTTTGTTATTGACAGGTAATGCTCAAGTAGCTGTCACACTGCCTTAAAGTCACTGTTAGCAGGGAGGGAGGGACGGAAGGAGGGATCTTCTATCTTATTCGTGAAATTTCTGGTACTAGTTTAATACCTTTGAGATTTTCAGACCCAAACGCTAACTCCCTGTGATGTTGATAAATGGTATTATTTATAATTTTGCACCTCCACAATGTATAGAACACTTGTATGTAAAAGATTTTGCTAATTAAGCAAAAGCCTATTGGAATTGAAAAGTATTTTTAATGGTTCAGCTGCAGTATTTTGAAAGTGACATGCTCCTGTTTTCTATTTTAATGGATTACCTATAACTTATCAGGCCCTCATACAACCTAGGAGAATTCAAAAAAAAAAGGTTGGCAGCAGCAGGTTTTGTTAAATTTTCATGAAACAGAGGTTTCATTTCTGAATATCTAGTCACAGTGATGACTGCTTAATAGCTTAGTCTTCAAATATGATTAATCATTTATCTGTTCATTTATTCAGTCATTCATTCAAAAATGTCATCGTATACTAGAATCCAAAGACTTATGCCTAAATCTTGATTCCATGAATAAATATATGTAACTTAGCTTGATCTTTATACCTCATCTGTATAAGAGAGAGGTTGGATTTAAAATATCTACAATTACTTCTAGCCTGAAAGTTATATGCTTCATTTATTCATTGATCAGATATTTTGAATACCTACTATGTACGAACATATTGAATTAGGAATTTCTTGACCTCAAAGAGGTCACAGTCCAATACAGGAGATACATAAATACATGTATTCATAAAATGTTGAGCAACCACTATGATACCTGGCAAAGTGCTAGAAATATTGTGATGACTAAGGCACCATCCCTTTAGCGCCTCTCTAGCTGGGTCTTAGAATATTTGTATGAAGAAGAATGTTTGTATGAGGAGAGGGGACGGGATTGTGGACTAGTAATGATATTTGAGGCAGAATGAATAAAAAGAGCAACATAGAAGGCAAATGAATTCATCATAAAACACGTCTGCATCGTTCTGTCATTTTTTTCCCCTAGTTTTTTTTTAATTGAATCAATGTGAAACACTCTTCAAAAACTACTTATAAAATATTTTATCATTCAAAAAATGGAGAAACTACTTACAGCTAGGATAAACAGGAAAGACTTACTGACGAAGGTAGTATTTGAAAAAGGTGGTTGTGTAGAGTTTCTATGAGGAGAGACATAAAAAACATACTTAGAGAGAGAACATTCCAGGTGATAAGAAGACCCCCAAAGCAGGAATGACATTTTTACCAGGAGCAGCACCCAGAACTGAGATGACAGAGCCATCTACCCAAAGAAGTGCCGAGGCTAAAGACTTTGAGCATGAAAACTTTAACATTTGGACCATTGACGTCCTTTCTTTGGAATTTCCAACAGGAAGGGGCTGGACTGTGTTTCATAGTTACTTTTCCTCTTCAAATGTTATAGTTTGTAGGCAGTTCACATTGCATATGATTTTTTTTTGTATTCCCCTTTCACTTCGTAAATATGTGCTGAGTACTTAACATGTTTCAGGATCTGTGCTAGACACTGAGGATCCAGCCGTGAATTGGACAGCACCTGCCCTCAAGAAGCTTCAGCTAGGGAGGGTTACTGGTCTACTCGGGTCTTTCTCCTTCAAATCTTGTCTTACCCAGACATGAAAGTATGTCTTTAATAAGTCACCCGTGGGACCAACCTCTGTCCTTCACTGAGCTGTTTTGCAGTGGGGATATTATCAAAATAGTTGGGTTCAATTATCAGCTTTTGATATGCTGTTGTTATTCTTGTAGTCAAAGAGCAAGGTAAGGAATGTGACTCCCATACTTGCCAGTCTTTGTTTTTAGGAACATGATTGAAGAAAACAAGGGAGACTCAGCTATTCTTACAGATTCCTAAACAGTGATTCCTTGTCTGGCTCTCTTCTTGAAGTAGAAATACACCTAAACCCTGGAGCAAGCAGTTCGCCCACATGTACCCTTTTTCATAGGTTTGTGACAGTAGTTTTAAAGACGACCCCTGTCAAAGAGAGTGTATTGGTCTCTAAGTGAAACTTGCCGTATATACATTTTACATTCACTGCATTTCTTTTCAGAGGAGATATTTTCAATTCCTGTTCCACTGGTGATTTTGTTCTATATCTAGCTTTCCTGGGAGCCCTGGTTTATAACCTTCACATACGTGATCTATAATCCTTCAAAACTAGTCCTAAGGAACCCAGAGTCTCATAAAGTTTGTCTTCCAGTTTTCTCTCTGTATACAGACAACACCTGAACTGAGACTTTCTGTTTCTGCAATATGTGGTTTCGGGAGGTATGTCTTTGCTGTTAATGCTATTACTGACAAAACTGCTGTGATTCACCTGCCCCAATACTTTCTGATATGTATTTCAGAAACCACGAAGATCAGTTACTAGGAAGGTTGAAATATTTTAAGATGGGTTTAGCAGTTTAAAATTATATTAAATGGAGGAAACTAAACATTCTGTATTTTCTTCTTCCTTTTGATAACTAAACAGTTGAAGGTACTTTTGTTTATAGAGTTTTTGTTAGATCAAGCATGATGTTCCCAGTGTATTTAGAAAAAAAAAAAAAGAAACTGCTTGTATTTTCTACACGGTGACAATATAGATTTAAAACACGAAGTGTCGAGGAGAGAAAAATGTGAGAGGAAAGTCCTTCCTGGAACACTACCCATGCTTAGGAATTGCATTTCAAATTCAAGTCTAATGCAATGTGCTGCACTTGATATTTGATGAAAAAATAAATCCTTTTTATGGGTAGTGAATTAATAGCTTATTACTTAAGCAACCAAATGTGGTTCTCATACAAAAACGGTGGTGTAGGAAATTACTATTCTAGGAAGTAGTCACGTGTTTAAATAGCAGTCCAGTGATCACAGAAGAGCCCATAACCTCAGGGTTAAATATCCACGTGTGAAGAGCTGTCACGTCTGGCAGTGCGAGCCCCCAAGTCCTCCAGCCCCAACCCTTCCCGGACCTCCGCTAGGTTTACGTCACCTTGGTATCTGATGCTCCAGGCCACTGTGGTTAGCTCATCTCCATGGGTGGGGAGCAGACCTCACTGTCACATTCTGATCTTTCCCCCTTATATCTTTTTATTTTTTGTCTTTGTAACTAGCTGCGTAACTACCTTCATTTGAGAGCATTTTTCAGTGATGAGTCTGTTGTACTTTTAGAGACAAATTGTGCCAAAGGTTTTCATTTCGCCAGTTGCTAAATGTTGCTAATCTCGTGATTTTCCTGAGCCTTGCCACTTACAGTATAACTAAAGGATGGGGAACATAAATGTGATTAATTGGATAATAGCTATTTATATTGCTTAGATTGATCAACTCTGTTTTTAAACACTTCTTCAGGTTCTTCCCTCAAGAAGCAAGTTTGCAAACCAACCAACCACACTTAACCACACATTTAGATGAACAAAATTTTCCAAAGATTCTTGCCTTTTTGAGAACAATGTGACATGACTCGATTGTGAATGTTAACTATTAAGAAGAATCTGTTGAAACACTTATGTTTTATATATGTGTTTGTGTGAATATATACACATACATACTGCATTGTATATATCTTTGTTGACTTTGATATATAATAAGTTGCACATATTTAAGACCTACAATGTGATAAGGTTTAACATATGTATACACCTGTGAAACCTTATCACATTTGTAATTGCTCCGTCTTGGCCCTCCCTCTGCTAGCGTGGCTCCCAACTCTCCCCAAACAAACACTGATCCTCTCTGTCACTGTATTTTAGTTTTTATTTTCTAGAATTTTGTATGAATGGAATAACGTAATACGCACACTTTTTTGTCTGGCTTTTATAAAACATAATTATTTCAAGATTAATCCAGGTTAGTGTGTGTATCAATAGCTATTTCCTTTTTATTGCTGAGTGGTATTTCATTGCATGAGTATATCAGCTTGTTTATCCATGCACCTATCTTTTCAAAACATGGTGCTAGAAAAGGTAAGCATCCATACGCCAAAAAAACAAAACTTTGAATCATACTTTACACCAGAATACAAAAAGTAACTTATAGATCCAAATGTTATTGATAAAAAGGTATAGAACTTCTAAAAGAAAGCATAGAAGAAAATCTTTGTGATTTAGATTAGGATATTATTTCCCCATAACTACAAACCCATAAAACCGCAAACCCCTACAACCCCACACCACAGTTTCTAGAAGAAAACATTGATAACTTGAATATCATCAAAATTAACTTCTCATCAAAAGACATGATTGAGAGAATAAAAAAAAAGCCATAGATTTGGGAAAAAGTCTCAAAAATATGTAAATTTTAAAACATACAGAGAAAAATACAAGGAACAATATAAGTAATACTATTATATGAAATTTTTAGAGTACAGATTTAGATTAAAGTTTGGATAAACTAAAGAGAGGAGTGAGGATTGATAGCCTATCAATAAGCCCTGAGTACTTTTCACTGTGAAACTATTTTATCAAACCTGTAATCAGTTGAAGTCTGTAGGAAATTCTCTTATTAGTCAACCAAGATGGGAAAATGGGGAGCTCTCTGCCACTGTCACAGTTGTATACCTATATCTTGAATTTCCTCTTGCTTCAAATGTATAAATTACTTTTGTTTCCATCTAATAGCAGTTCACTTTGATGTGGGTTATTCACAGTTTTTTGGTTCAGTGGTAGATCCTTCAGGAAACTGTGGTTTAAAACCCTATTGGGGACTTCCCTCGTGGCACAGTGGTTGAGCATCTGCCTGCCAGTGCAGGGGACACGGGTTTGAGCCCTGGTCCGGGAAGATCCCACATGCCGCAGAGCAGCTAAGTCCATGTGCCACAACTACTGAGCCTGTGCTCTAGAGCCCACGAGCCACAACTACTGAAGCCCATGTGCCACAACTACTGAAGCCCGCACGCCTAGAGCCCGTGCTCCGCAACGAGAGGACACCGCAATGAGAAGCCTGCGCACTGCAAAGAAGAGTAGCCCCTGCTCGCCGCAACTAGAGAAAGCCCGCGCACAACGAGGAAGACCCAACACAGCCATAAATAAATAAATAAACAAACAAACAAATAAATAACTCTGTTGGGTGTATTAGTAGCCTTCTGGTGCCCTGACACATGCACTGTTTCAAAATGCACAGCTTTTAAAGCAGTTGTAGTTTTGCTAAGCTTCTGGCTTGGCCATTGGAAGCGTTTAGATCATTAAAATATATATATTTAGACATTTCAACTATCACCCTTACCATCTACAAGAGAGCCAACACTGCTTGCCAATCCTGGGTTGAAAAAGACGAAGGTTTCTTTTCTAAAGACTTTGTAAAAGTAATAAACTCTTGAAATTTGAATCCGTGTATCACCATGACTATTGAAGGAGAGTATCGTCTCCGTGACTATAAAAGGAAGGAGAACTTCTGCATCTTTATTTGCCCCTGGGCAGGGAACCCTGAAGAGTTTATTTATCATCTGAATCCCAGCAACATTAAATTGAAAAAACACAAAAAACAGATCCATTTACCAGTAGAGATCTCTTAAGCACTGTTTACCTCTGTACTGAAGAATATTTTATGCACTTCTTAGAGGAACAGCATGATGAGTGTGTAACTTTAAGAAACCACTGCTCATCTTAAAGTCTTTTGAGGGGTTTTGTTTGATGGTTTGAGGGAAGAGGTAACTATAAAAGTATGTTCATCCTACACCATCTGACTACAGTTGATTGAATGACTATTCAGCTCTTTTCCAGGGTTATATAGACACTCATCTATCCACACATATATTTTGTTCAATTTGTAATATGTTGATTACTCTTAATATGAAAGAGCCTCTGTGGCACTGAAGCAGTATATGTATATTTAAAATTGTTATTGACCACTATCCATTTAAATTGCTCTGTCTAAATTATTTAGTTTGTTTTCTCCCATACCCCATTTTGCATTTGGCCTTGTTATCAACAAAGTTTTAAACTTTGTTGTATACAAATACATGATTTACTTAGACTTTAAAAAATCCGTCTCATCTTTTTAACTTGATTTATTTCCATGAATAGATTATAACTTGCTAATTGAGAGATTACAAAATCAGTTCAATCTGTAATACTTAAAAAGCAGAATTATGACTCTATTTTTAAGGTGATGCAAACTGAGGCATGCTTAAAACATAATCCTTCCCTCACTAAAAAGAGAAGTAGCATCAGTTTTGAGTTTACACCTCCCTTGGTATGCAGCTCTCTTGCTTGCTCACTGCACAAAGACTTTGCCTAAGTATTGCCAGTTGTTGTTACCAGTTGAAGAGTGTAGGAATGAAATTGATGCCTGTTACCTTGTGTTTTTTTTGGGGGGGGGTGTTGAAAGTGTACAATTCAGTGGTTTTTATTATATTCACAGAATTATGCAACCATCATTACTGTCAACTTTACAGCACTTTAATCCCCCAAAAGAAACCATGTATTAGCACTCACGCCTCATTTCCCTCTAGAAATTCCCCCACCTGTTACCTTGTCGAAGAAATAGAAAAGTTGTCAATAAAGACTTCTACAAATTTATGTTAATTGCTCTAAGTAGAAGCAAATAACTTTTGAAGCTTTACATTTACATTAGAAATGTGTTTTGAAAGTCAGAATGGTATTCTTTAAAGCCACCTGCTCCTGGGGCTGTCAGTTACAGCTGTGAGTTTTATCAGTGGGCTCAAGGAGTCAGCTGATGTGTCAGTTTGAAATGTGATGGGTGGATTTCTTTGCAGGCCAACTTCATAGCACATTTCTTAAAGCTGTGAGTGAAACAGACACTGGAACTATTATTGCCTGCATGGTGTTTTGAGCAGAAATGAAAGAATGAACCTGTTAGGCTTCTTATCCTTGATAACTGGAATTTATTACATTGCCCTCATCCCGGAGACCTTTACAAAGGATGATAACTTCTGTCTTCTCTATTCAAATAAAATAAGCATATATATTACCCCTGAACAAGTTTTAAAGGGAGAAACCGTTGTGTTAAACAATATCTGATTGTATGTGATACAATACAAATATTTGAATTATTGGATGTTTTTCATTTCTTTTTTTAAAGAAAATCAATTAGGGATTAATTATGTCACTTCAATGAGAATAAAAACAATTTGGCTTGAATGTAATGGAAAACAAAACAGAACTTAACTATTAAATTGTACATAACCTCTGGCCTATCATTCTGCTTTTGAAAGCACTTATATCTCTTATGAATATTATTACTAAATCATTAAATGCCTTCTCTTGAACCTTTTTGTATTTAAATTTTTTTCATCCCCAGGCTCTATTCTGTGGCCATCTGCCATTTTATCTCAATTTCATCACTGCACATAAACAAATTAATGATTACTCTAAAGTAAATAAACAGTGACAACAGCAAAAATAAAATGATATGCATTTTTTATTAAGCAAAAGTTTTGTACGATAACCCAAACCAGCTGATTTGGTAGAGCCAAGGTTTCATCTGGCCTGTCATGAAAACTGTTTAAATGTACCTTTCAGAGAAATGAAAATTTGACACAATTTAGAAGGCTGTTTCTGGGCTCTCCATCATAGCAGACCTGAAGATGTACAAGTTAGTCAAGCTTTCTGGGAGGTGCTTGAGGGAGAAGCTGAGGTTGGAATATGGCATGGCTCTGTGAGACTTGCATGTGTGGGTACCATGCCCTGGCAGGGAGGAAAGGAAGAAGTGATTATGTCACTGCTACTTAGAAATGAATCCATAGTAGGGGAATAAATAGTACAGGTGATTCAGCTCATGTGTGTTCTCCCTGGTAAGGCTGAATGAAAAACAAAAAGGAGAGAAGATATGGGGGAGGAAGATGAGACATCTTTAAGTTGTGTTCATTTGCGTAAGGAAATAGCTAAGTACTGATCCTGGGAAAATGACGTGTATTCAACATTTAAAGTTCAAAACAGCCAAACTTCAGTAGGAAGAAGAGGCCTGATTTCTGTCTTCTTCATTTTTGGCATTGTCTTAAGCACCTTACCACTTTTTCAAAATTGGGAGAAACAAAGGCTCACTTACTTATTATGGCAGAAATAATAGATTAATTAGTTACATCTATTTTTCCCCAGGAATCACACTTAATAAACTATAAAGGGTTTTCTAAATTTAAAATGGTGGCATAAAAGAAACTAATTATAGTAAATATAAATAAGGCATAGTGGTCTTTACTTTCTTTTTCTAGCTTTTTTGTTTAAATATATATGTATATCCACATAAGTATATTACGAATATATAAAATACATTTATAGATTTTTTTATAAATATATGTCATAAAACAAATTTATGAATTACAAAGCTTATTTTTAAAACGTGTATTGGAGTACAGTTGATTTACAGTGTTATGTTACCTTCTGTACAGCAAAGTGAATCAGTTTTACATAGATCCACTGTTTTTTCGATTCTTTTCCCATATAGGTCATTACAGAGTATTGAGTAGAGTTCCCTGTGCTATACAGTAGGTTCTTATATAGTAGTTATCTATTCCATATATAGTAGTGTGTGTATGTCAATCCGAGTGTCCCTCCCTTCCTTTCCACCCTGGTAACTGTAAGATTGTTTTCTACATCTGTGACTCTATTTCTGTTTTGTAAATAAGTTCATTTGTACCATTTTTTTTAGATCCCACATATAAAGCTTAATTTTATAACTAGAGAAACAAAGATAGCTGGCTAGGGTGCTCACCTTTCTATGTTCAATGACAGACATGGGTTCAGATCTGTGACCTGTACTATCTCCTTTAGCCTCCTTACCAATCCAGATGCTTTAACTTCGGGTTTTTCAACCTTAAGCCCTTATATTTTTTTACCTCTCAAAATGATGACATTCTAAGCCAGAAGGACGTGTGACTATGTGCATAGTGAAAGTGGCTCCAGATGTAGTACAACCTTGTGTAAGTGAGAGTGAGATTCATTAGACAGAAAGGAAATGCATGTTTATATTAATTGAATGCTTATTTATTCCAACAGATATAATTATAAAATACATGTGTATACATACAAACATATAATTAGCATTTGCCGGATAATCACTGCTTTAACACACTTTATTTTGGAGGCCTTGCAATGTCCTTTATATAGCCTAAATCATTTCTAAGGATTAGAAGCCATGGACTGGCCACAGATGATATTTTTTTGTTGTTGTTAGTATATATCACACATTCAGCCACAGACTGTCAGAAAAACATTTATGGTTAATTTTATTTCGGGTGTTTGGCAACAGAATTTCAACTATGACCCATGGTGAGTAACCAAACATGACCCAACTTAGTTGTGACATATGTTCTACACACAGTAAAGTTGAATGCGGCCTAAGAAACTAGACACATATACACAAAATGTCTTCAATTTTGTAGAGACTTAAAGATACATTTTCAGCTTCTTCAGCGACAGCAATGTAAGAATAACTGAAGTCTTAAGCAGGATGAGAGAGCTTGGAATTCTTGTCTTCTATCCTGCAAAACAATGTAATAGCCCAGATGTTTTCCCGAAGGATAGCGTGCTCTTTCCAGATCATCCAAGGCACATTCTTTACATCCATCTGTCCCTGTTCCATGTGAGAAATGAAGATATCTTCACAGATCTGCATCTGCCCTGTCCCATTTCTGTGTTCCCATGCTAACCGGAAGGCTGAGATTAAAAAGTCTAGGATGGACCTTGACCTGTGTCAAGTGGAGTGTTTTTCAGTATTCTTGTTCGTTGCCCACGTTGTGTCCATCTGCATTCTATGCTCAAGTGCTTCGTCTGCATATGTAGACTCTCTCTAGGCAGCGGACGGGGTATTTTTTCCCCCACTTCAGATTTGATTGACCACCTCACGGTCCCTTCCTGAGCATTAGGAGCTGCCTTCTAAGTTGTGTCTGGAATAGAAATAAAATCCCAATTTTGGGAAGTGTCCAAAGGAAGATGATGGGAACCCAGATGGCAGCAAACTTACGATACTCCTGCTGTTCACAGCCAGTGTTTCCTCTGAGAAATTTGGATTTAGGATTTTACATCAGATTCTCTGGGGGGGAAATCCATGTGGATTAAAATAAAAATATTCCTGAAAAAAAGCATAGAAACATCTTTTGCATTAACTCTCAACTTGCCAAACCTGAAGTATGGGTGATTACCAAGTAGAAGTTTTGTTTGCTCTTTTTCTCTTTGAGCCTTAAGTTTGTGAGAACATCTGTTTTTTTTTTTGTTTGTTTGTTTGTTTTGTTTTGTTTTTATTCTGGGAGTTTAATCGATCAAAAGAGGGGAAAATCATATTCTTTTGTTATAGTAAGTTTTAGCAAATTGAAAACTACTGTCTTGAAGAAATGATGATGATGATGTGTGTATATATTTATACACCAAGCAATTGCATTTGCCAATAGGTAATTCATGTCCTCATACGTGTAAAGAGACTTCAGTTTCAAGAGGGTGAACTCTGATCCTGAATCAGCTTACTCTTCCCACACCAAAGCCTGCAAAAATGATAGAAAAGACATAAAGACTCAAATATGTTAGTGTGTCATGAGGTTTGTGGACCTAAATTTGCTTCTTATATTTCTTTGACTCCTCTGCAGTACTTATTCCAACAGGTCAAAATAAACATGTGTTGAACAATGAATGTATTTCTATCCCAGAATTAACTTGATTTATTAGCAGAATCTTTATAAAATTATATCTCAGTGAATACCTAGTCATCTCAATTCACCTCAGTACATGTTACAGTTGATTAAGCTGCCACTCAATGTCCATATTTTACCTATTAAGGAACAGGTGTCACCATTGCCCTATGCATGGCTTGTCAATCAAACCAAACTACTTCTTGTTCTTTTTCTAATCTGTTCACATACCTCTCTGAGTACCCTCCACATAGTACACTCCCAAGTTAAGAACTTTGACCAAAGGTTATTCATGGCTGTATTAAGGTGAATATGAAATGTTTCTCTATGTATATTTGTCTGCATTTGAAAATTTTCTATATTGAAATACAGTTCTGTAATATAAAAACACAAGAAAATGATCTTTCTCCCCCATTTCCAATAACATTTGATTTTTTTTTCCTGTTCTTCAAAACCTAACTCAAATCATCCCTGTTAGTAAAGCTTTACTTTTGTAATCCTCCGCTTCTTGACTGTAATCTGTGACTTTTTTTCCTCTGGATTTCTTAGAAGTCCTGCCTCTTCCTTTCTTATATCATAGTGTACATGCCCCATCCCCTGCAGTGAGGATAGAATTTTGGGGCTAACCAAAAGGTCATACCTTATTAAAATAGAATCATGCAGCTTCCCCGAGCCTATTAATATACATCTATAAGAATAATGGTTCTTACAGGGTTTGTGGCTATTAAAAGAGATTATACATTTTACAATGCTCAGCCTAGTACCTGTCATAAAGATACACCTCAGTTGCCCTCTCCTACTTCTTTTCGTTTTTAATACATAGTGCACATAGAGCACTTTGGTTATTTATTTATTTGGCTACGTTGGGTTTTCGTTGCGGTGCGGTGCGCGGGCTTCTCCTTGCGGAGGCATCTCTTGTTGTGGAGCACAGGTTCTAGGCGCGCGGGCTTCAGTAGTTGTAGCACGCAGGCTCAATAGTTGTGGCTCGCGGGCTCTAGAGCACAGGCTCAGCAGTTGTAGTGCACGGGCTTAGTTGCTCCGCGGCACGTGGAATCTTCCCGGACCAGGGATCCAACCCGTGTCCCCTGCATTGGCAGGCGGATTCTTAACCACTGTGCCACCAGGGAAGCCCTGCTACTTCTTTTCTAATCTGTCTTATTTATCATGATTTCTCCTTGTAGGTGGTATAGTGGTTTGCATGGAACATGTGTTTGGTGAATGACTGATGAATGAAGGATTGAGCTAATTAATTTAGGATGGGGACTAATGCATTCCACTTCTTCAACTCAACAGAAGATAAGTTAAAGCAAATTGCTGCTTGTTTTTGTGCCACACCAGGTGACTTAGGTCCACTGTTTGGGTTGTTGCAAACTGCTCAAGGTCAGAGGGACTCTACATAGACTCCTGCTTCCCTAGAAGGCTTTCTTGTACCAGTACTTTTATCTTTTGCTAACATTTCTATAAGGAAACAGTTTAAAAACAAAAAACGTTGTCATAACTATTTTTTTTTTTTTTTTCCGGTACGCGGGTCTCTCACTGTCGTGGCCTCTCCCGTTGCGGAGCACAGGCTCCGGACGCACAGGCTCAGCAGCCATGGCTCACGGGCCCAGCCACTCTGCGGCATGGGGGATCTTCCCGGACTGGGGCACGAACCCGTGTCTACATCGGCAGGTGGACTCTCAACCACTGCGCCACCAGGGAAGCCCTGTCATAACATTTTTAAGTTGATTCAGGATCAGAGTTCAGTTGACATGTGTGAAATGATATGATAAACTTTGTAAAGCAGGGTTTTGCCCAACTCTAGTTACAAGAAAATTAGCATGGTATCCATTCTAATAGTCCCCCAAATTCTGTGATTCAGGCCAGCCAGCTTGACTGAGTTATACCGGCTGTCTCCTGCATCTGCAGTCATGTGGCAGGATAGCTGATGGCTAGATGATGTAGAGCATGGTCGTTCACTCATCTGGGGTTTGGTAGGCTATTGGCTCTGACAACAGAGGCAATTGGGCCACATGTCTCTGGAAGTCTTTTTCACATGGTGGCAGTCATCGGGTTCCAAAGAGCAGCCCCAGTGCACAGTGATATGCCAAGTATCTGTTTGTCACACTTACTAATGTCTCACTGCCTAGAGCGAGTCATATAGCCAACTCAAATTTAAGAGTTGATGGCCACTTTTCAGTCTACCACAGAAAGACAGGGAAGGGGTAAGTATTCGTGTGCTCCTGTTTGGCTTTCTCTTGCCTCTGATATTGTTCATGACCTCCTCAGAGAAGTGTAGTCCAATGTATTTGGTCCCTGCCATTGTGCATGCTTCCCAACCCCTCTTCTAGTTGGATTTCCTGTTGCTTGGCCCTCCCTTTATCATCATGACTCTTGTCATGAAGCTGCAAGAACTCCTTAGGATTTCACCTCCATCTTCTGACGAGTGCAGGGAAGTGGGCTGGTGGGAATGCCTCCATTTGCTTTCTAGGCCCTTCAGTGAGACTTATTTGCTCAGCACTCTAGGAGAAAAATAAACACCAAACCCAAAGAACATATGTCATGTTCTCTCAAAAACTCTCACCCAAGTCAACTCTGACACAGCAAGAAAAACCAGTTCTCACTCTCCCTTTCTGCAAGGACCCCAAACTAGGCCTCAATTCTCCCCAAAAGAAAGAACCCGGTAATTTCCAACTGTCTATTGACTTTCCTTCCTCTCCTTTTCATGTGGAGATTAGAGATTGAATTTGGGGTTACTGCGGTTGTAGTTATTGGTAGTAGGTCAGTTCTATCATCTCTTAGAAGCCCTGCAAGTAGATGTCTGTTGCCATCACCTGGCAGTGCCAGTGAATAATAGCTTCCCTTTTATCTTTTCGATTTTTTTTCCAATTTATTTATTTTTTTAACTTACTTTAAATTTTTATTTTATTTTTTAATGTTTTTATTGGAGTATAATTGCTTTACAGTGGTGTGTTAGTTTCTGCTTTATAACAAAGTGAATCAGTTATACATATACATATATTCCTATATCTCTTCCCTCTTGAATCTCCCTGCCTCCCACCTTCCCTATCCCACCCCTCTAGGTGGTCACAGAGCACCGAGCCGATCTCCCTGTGCTATTCGGCTACTTCCCACTAGCTGTCTATTTTACATTTGGTAGTGTATATATGTCCATATATACACTACCACTCTCTCACTTTGTCCCAGCTTACCCTTCCCCCTCCCGGTGTCCTCAAGTCCATTCTCTAGTAGGTCTGCCTCTTTATTCCTGTCTTGCCCCTAGGTTCTTCATGACCATTTTTTTTTCTTTTTTTTAGATTCCATATATATGTGTTACAGTATTTGTTTTTCTCTTTCTGACTCACTTCACTCTGTATGACAGACTCTAGGTCCATCAAAGTCACTACAAATAACTCAATTTCGTTTCTTTTTATGGCTGAGTAATATTCCACTGTATACATCTTCTTTATCCATTCATCTGTCGATGGACACATAGTTGCTTCCATGTCCTGTCTATTGTAAATAGAGCTGCAATGAACATTGTGGTACATGACTCCTTTTGAATTATGGTTTTCTCAGGGTATATGCCCAGTAGTGGGATCGCTGGGTCGTATGGTAGTTCTATTTTTAGTTTTTTAAGGAACTTCCATACTGTTCTCCATAGTGGCTGTATCAATTTACATTCCCACCAACAGTGCAAGAGGGTTCCCTTTTCTCCACACCCTCTCCAGCATTTATTGTTTGTAGATTTTTTGATGATGGCCATTCTGACTGGTGTGAGATGATATCTCCTTGTAGTTTTGATTTCCATTTTTCTAATGATTAATCATGTTGAGCACTCTTTCATATGTTTGTTGGCAATCTGTATATCTTCTTTGGGGAAATGTCTATATAGGTCTTCTGCCCATTTTTGGATTAGGTTGTTTGTTTTTCTGATATTGAGCTGCATGAGCTGCTTGTAAATTTTGGAGATTAATCCTTTGTCAGTTGGTTCACTTGCAAATATTTTCTCCCATTGTGAGGGTTGTCTTTTTGTTTTCTTTATATTTTCCTTTGCTGTGCAAAAGCTTTTAAGTTTCATTAGGTCCCATTTGTTTGTTTTTATTTCCATTTCCCTATGAGGTGGGTCCAAAAGGATCTTCCTGTGATTTATGTCATAGAGTGTTCTGCCTATGTTTTCCTCTAAGAGTTTGATAGTGTCTGGCCTTACATTTAGGTCTTTAATCAATTTTGAATTTATTTTTGTGTATGGTGTTAGAGAGTGTTCTAATTTTATTCTTTTACATGTAGCTCTCCAGTTTTCTCAGCACCAGTTATTGAAGAGGCTGTCTCTGCTCTTCTCTAAATGTTTGATAGAATTCGCCTGTGAAGCCATCTAGGCCTGGGCTTTTGTTTGTTGGAAGACTTTTTTTTTTTTTAACATGTTTATTGGAGTATAACTGCTTTACAATGGTGTGTTAGTTTCTGCTTTATAACAAAGTGAATCAGTTATACATATACATGTATCCCCATATCTCCTCCCTCTTGTCTCTCCCTCCCTGCAACCCTCCCTATCCCACCCTGGTGGAAGATTTTTATTCACAGTTTCAGTTTCAGTGCTTGTGATTGGTCTATTCATATTTTCTATTTCTTCCTGGTTCAGTCTCGGAAGCTTGTGCATTTCTAAGAATTTGTCCATTTCTTCCAGGATGTCAATTTTATTGGCATATAGTTGCTTGTAGTAAACTATCATGACCCTTAGTATTTCTGAAGTTTCAGTTGTTACTTTCCCTTTTTCATTTCTAATTCTATTGATTTGAGTCTTCTCCCTTTTTTTCTTGATGAGTCTGGCTAATGGTTTATCAATTTTGTTTATCTTCTCAAAGAACCAGCTTTTAGTTTTGTTGATCTTTGTTATTGTTTCCTTCATTTCTTTTTCATTTATTTCTGATCTGATCTTTATGATTTCTTTCCTTCTGCTAAATTTGGGGTTTTTTTGTTCTTCTTTCTCTAATTGCTTTAGGTGTAAGGTTCGGTTGTTTATTTGAGATGTTTCTTGTTTCTTAAGGTAGGATTGTATTGCTATAAAATTCCCTCGTAGAACTAATTTTGCTGCAGCCCATAGGTTTTGGGTCATTGTGTGTTCATTGTCATTTGTTTCTAGGTATTTTTTGATTTTCTCTTTGATTTCTTCAGTGATCTCTTGGTTATTATGTAGTGTATTGTTTAGCGTCCACGTGTTTGCATTTTTTACAGATTTTTTCCTGTAATTGGTATCTAGTCTCATAGCGTTGTGGTCAAACATATTTGATACGATTTCAATTTTCGTAAATTTACCAAGGCTTGACTTTTGACCCAAGATGTGATCTATCCTGGAGAATGTTCCATGAGCAGTTGTGAAGAAAGTGTATCCTGTTGTTTTTGGATGGAATGTCCCATAAATATCAATTAAGACCATCTTGTTTAAGGTCTCATTGAAAGCTTGTGTTTCCTTATTTATTTTCATTTTGGATGATCTGTCCATTGGTGCAAGTGGGGTGTTAAAGTCTCCTACTATGATTGTGTTACTGTCGATTTCCCCTTTTATGGCTGTTAGTATTTGTCTTATGTATTGAGGTGCTCCTATGTTGGGTGCATAAATATTTACAATTGTTGTATCTTCTTCTTGGATTGATCCCTTGATCATTATGTAGTGTCCTTATTTGTCTCTTGTAATAGTCTTTGTTGTTTTTTTTTGCGATACACAGGCCTCTCACTGCTGCGGCCTCTCCCGCTGCAGAGCAAGGCGCTGGACGTGCAGGCCCAGCAGCCATGGCTCATGGACCCAGCCACTCCGCGGCATGTGGGATCTTCCTGGACCGGGGCACAAACTCGAGTCCCCCACATTGGCAGGCAGACTCTAAACCACCGCGCCACCAGAGAAGCCCCCTAGTCTTTGTTTTAAAGTCTATTTTGTCAGATATGAGAATTGCTACTCCAACTTTCTTTTGATTTCCATTTGCATGGAATATCTTTTTCCATCCCCTCACTTTCAGTCTGTATGTGTCCCTAGGTCTGAAGTGGGTCTCTTGTAGACAGCATATATATGGGTCGTGTTTTTGTATCCATTCAGCGAGCCTGTGTCTTTTGGTTGGGGCATTTAATCCATTTACATTTAAGGTAATTATTGATATGTATGTTCCTATTCCCATTTTCTTAATTGTTTTCTGTTTGTTATTGTAGGTCTTTTCCATCTCTTGTGTTTCCTGCCTAGAGAAGTTCCTTTAGCATTTGTTGTAGAGCTGTTTGGTGGTGCTGAATTCTCTTAGCTTTTGCTTGTCTGTAAAGGTTTTAATTTCTCCATCAAGTCTGAATGATATACTTGCTGGATAGAGTAATCTTGGTTGTAGGTTTTTCCCTTTCATCACTTTAAATATGTCCTGCCACTCCCTTCTGGCTTGCAGTGTTTCTGCCGAAAGATCAGCTGTTAACCTTATGGGGATTTCCTTGTATGTTATTTTTCGTTTTTCCATTGCTGCTTTTAGTATTTTTTTCTTTGTATTTAATTTTTGATAGTTTGATTAATATGGGTCTTGGTGTGTTTCTCTTTGGATTTATCCTGTATGGGACTCTCTGTGCTTCCTGGACTTGATTAACTATTTCCTTTCCCATATTAGGGAAGTTTTCAACTATAATCTCTTCAAATATTTTCTCAGTTCCTTTTTCTCTTCTGCTTCTGGGACCCCTATAATTCGAATGTTGGTGTGTTTAATATTGTCCCAGATGTCTCTGAGGCGGTCCTCAATTCTTTCCATCCTTTTTTCTTTATTCTGCTCTGCAGTAGTTATTTCCACTATTTTATCTTCCAGGTCACTTATCTGTTCTTCTGCCTCAGTTATTCTGCTATAGATCCCTTCTAGAGAATTTTTAATTTTATTTATTGTGTTGTTCATGATTGTTTGTTTGCTCCTTGGTTCTTCAAGTTCCTTGTTAAATGTTTCTCATATTTTCTCCATTCTATTTCCAAGACTTTGGATCATCTTTACTATCATTGTTATGTATTCTTTTTCAAGTAGACTGCCTATTTCCTCTTCATTTGTTATGTCTGGTGGGTTTTTACCTTGCTCCTTCATCTGCTGTGTGTTTCTTTGTCTTCTCATTTTGCCTAACTTACCATGTTTGGGGTTTCCTTTTCGCAGGCTGCAGGTTCGCAGTTCCTGTTTTTGGTGTCTGGCCCCACTGGCTAAAGTTGGTTCAGTGGGTTGTGTAGGCTTTCTGATGGAGGGGACTAGTGCCTCTGTTCTGGTGGATGAGGCTGGATCTTGTCTTTCTGGTGGGCAGGTCCATGTCTGTTGGTGTGTTTTGGGGCGTCTGTGACCTTATTAATATTTTAGGCAGCCTCTCTGCTAATGGGCGGGGTTGTGTTCCTGTCTTGCTAGTTGTTTGGCATATGGTGTCCAGCACTGGAGCTTGCTGGTTGTTGAGTGCAGCTGGGTCTTGGCATTGAGATGGAGATTGCTGGGAGATTTTTGCTGTTTGATATTACGTGGAGCTGGGAGGTCTCTGTTGGACCAATGTCCTGAACCTGGCTCTCCCACCTCAGAGGCACAGCCCTGATGCCTGGCTGGAGCACCAAGAGCCTGTCATCCACATGGCTCAGAATAAAAGGCAGAAAGAAAGAAAAACAGAAAGATAAAATAAAATTTAAAAGTTATTAAAATAAAAAACAAAAAAATAATTATTAAAAAATTTTTAAAGCAATTAATTAAATAAATAAAATGATCAAATCAAATCAGATCAAAATTTTATGAAAATAAAAAACAAAAAATAATTATTAAAATAAAATTGTCAAAGTAATTGAAAGAAAGAAAGAACAAGCAAACCAAAAAACAAATCCACCAATGACGACAAGCGCTGAAAACTATACTAAAAAAAGGGAAAAAAAAGGACCAACAGAAGCCTAGGACAAATGGTAAAAGCAAAGCTATACAGACAAAAATCACACACCAAAGGATACACATACACACTCACAAAAAGAGAAAAAGGGAAATATATAAAAATATATCATTGCTCCGAAAGTCCAGCTCCTCAATTTGGGATGAGTCATAGTCTATTCAGGTATTCCACAGATGCAGGATGCATCAAGTTGACTGTGGAGATTTAATCCGCTGCTCCTGAGGCTGCTGGGAGAGATTTCCCTTTCTCTTCTTTGTTCGCGCAGCTCCCGGGGTTCAGCTTTGGATTTGGACCTGCCTCTGAGTGTAGGTCGCCTGAGAGCATCTGTCCTTCACTCAGACAGGACGGGGTTAAAGGAGCAGCTGATTCGAGGGCTCCGGCTCACTCAGTCTAGGGGGAGGGAGGGGTATGGAGTGCGGGGCGGGCCTGTGGCGGCAGAGGCCGGCGTGACGTTGCAGCAGCCTGAGGCACGCCACCTACTCACCCAGGAAAGCTGTCCCTGGATCACAGGACCCCGGCAGTGGTGGGCTGCACAGGCTCCCAGGAGGGGAGGCATGGATAGTGACGTGTGGTCGCACACAGGCTTCTTGGTGGCTGCAGCAGCAGCCTTAGCATCTCATGCCTGTCTCTGGGGTCCATGCTGATAGCCATGCCTCACGCCCGTCTCTGGAGCCCCTTTAAGCGGCTCTCTTAATCCCCTCTCCTCACGCACCAGGAATCAAACAGGCAAGAAAAAGTCTCTTGCCTGGTCAGCAGGTCCAGACATTTTCCTGGACTCCCTCCCAGCTAGCTGGGGTGCACTAGACCCCTTCAGCCTGTGTTCTTGCAGCCAACCCCAGTCCTCTCCCTGGGATGTGACCTCTGAAGCCCAAGCCTCAGCTCTGGGCCCACACCCGTCCCAGCCGGTGAGCAGACAAGCCTCTCAGGCTGGTGAGTGCTGGTCGGCACCAACCCTCTGTGTGGGAATCGCTCTGCTTTGCCCTCCGCACCCCTGTTGCTGTGCTCTCCTCCAGGGCTCCGAAGCTTCCCCCCTCCACCATCTGCACTCTCTGCCCACGAAGGGGCTTCCTAGTGTGTGGAAACCTTTCCTCCTTCACGGCTCCGTCCCACTGGTGCAGGTCCCATCCCTATTCTTCTGTCTCTGTTTTTTCTTTTGCCCTACCCAGGTACATGGGGAGTTTCTTGGCTTTTGGGAAGTCTGAGGTCTTCTACCAGCGTTCAGTAGGTGTTCTGTAGGAGTTGTTCCACGTGTAGATGTATTTCTGATGTATTTGTGGGGAGGAAAGTGATCTCCACGTCTTAACTCTTCCGCGATCCTGAAGCTCCTCCCAGTCCTTTGTTTTTGAATTTTCTATTATTTATTTTTTTATGCAGCAGGTCCTTATTAGTCATCAATTTTATCCACATCAGTGTATACATGTCAAACCCAATCAATTCGTCTCACCAACCACCCATCACTTTCTCCCCTTGGTGTCCATATGTTTGTTCTCTACATCGGTGTCTATATTTCTGCCCAGCAAACCAGTTCATCTGTACCATTTTTCTAGGTTCCACATATATGTGTTAATATATGATGTTTGTTTTTCTCTTTCTGACTTACTTCACTCTGTATGACAGTCTCTAGATCCACCCACATCTCTACAAATACCAATTCCATTCCTTTTGATGGCTGAGTAATATTCCATTGTATATATGTACCACAACTTCTTTATCCATTCGTCTGTCAATGGGCATTAAGGTTGCTTCTATGACCTGGCTTTTAAAATTGTGTGTGTGTGTGTGTGTGTGTGTATATATATATATATATATATATATCGTTGCTCCCAAAGTCCACCTTCTGAATTTGGGATGATTTGTTGTCTATTCAGGTATTCCACAGATGCAGGGTACTTGAAGTTGATTGTGGAGATTTAATCCGCTGCACCTGAGGCTGCTGGGAGAGATTTCCCTTTCTCTTTGTTCCCACAGCTCCCGGGGTTCAACTTTGGATTTGGCCCCGCCTCTGCATGTCGGTCGCCCTCAGGTGTCCGTTGTTCGCTCAGACAGGACAGGGTTAAAGGCGCGGCTGATTCGGGTGCTCTGGCTCACTCAGGCCGGGGGGAAAGGAGGGGCACAGAGTGCGGGGCGAGCCTTCGCGGCAGAGGCCTCCGTGATGTTTCACCAGCCTGAGGCGCCGTGAGTTCTCCCGGGGAAGTTGTCCCTGGATCCCGGGACCCTGGCAGTGCACAGGCTCCCAGGAGGGGAGGTGTGGAGAGTGACCTGTGCTCGCACACAGGCTTCTTGGGGTCAGCAGCAGCAGCCTTAGCGTCTCATGCCCGTCTCTGGGGTCCGCGCTGATAGCCGTGGCTCGCGCCCGTCTCTGGAGCTCCTTTACGCGGCACTCTTAATCCTCTCTCCTCACACACCGGGAAACAAAGAGGGAAGAAAAAATCTCTTGTCTCTTAGGCAGGTGCAGACCTTTTCCCGGACTCCCTCCCGGCTAGCAGTGGGGCACTAGCCCCCTTCAGGCCGTGTTCACCCCGCCAACCCCAGTCCTCTCCCTGCGCTCCGACCGAAGCCTGTGCCTCAGCTCGCAGCCCCGCCCGCCCCGGCGGGTGAGCAGACAAGCCTCTCAGGCTGGTAAGTGCTGGTCGGCACTGATCCTCTGTGCGGAAATCTCTCCACTTTGCCCTCCGCACCCGTGTTGCTGTGCTCTCCTCCGCGGCTCCGAAGCTTTCCCCCTCCGCCACCCGCAGTCTCCGCCTGTGAAGGGGCTTCCTAATGTGTGGGAACCTTTCCTCCTTCACAGCTCCTTCCCACTGGTGCAGGTCCCGTCCCTGTTCTTTGTCTCTGTTTTTTTCTTTTTTCCTTTGCCCTACCCAGGTACGTGCGGAGTTTCTTGCCTTTTAGGAGGTCTGAGGTCTTCTGCCAGCGTTCAGTAGGTGTTCTGTAGGAGTTGTTCCACGTGTAGATGTATTTCTGTTATATCTGTGGGGAGGAAGGTGATCTCCACGTCTTACTCTTCCGCCATCTTGAAGCTCCCTAAATTTTTATTTTATATTGGAATATAGTTGATTAACAATATTGTGTTAGTTTCAGTTGTGCAGCAAAGTGATTCAGTTATACGTATACAAGTGTCTATTCTTTTTCCAATTATTTTCCCATTTAGGTTTTAAATGAGCTTAGTTATAAAACAAACACAGACTTAGAGAACAAACTTACGGTTACTAGGGGAAGGGGTGGGGGCAGAGACAGATAGATTGGGAGTTTGGGATTGACATGTACCCACTACTATATTTAAAATAGATAACCAACGAGGAACTACTGTATAGCACAGGGAACTCTGCTCAATATTCTGTAATGTGCTTCCTTTTAAATAAGTGGTGGTGCAGGAGCCTTGGTATTACCACTAGTTGTTTTCAGCTTCGGTCTTAGCTAAGATTGAATTACAACCAAAAAGTTCTATCCAAATCCCAGTATGCATTATTTTGTCTATACTTCTTTGCCTAGTTCTGCACATTGTCCTCTGTTTAATTGGAGCAAGCTGGCTAGATCCCTTTTCTGGTTTGGTCCGTTCCAAGGCTTGATTTGACTGTGTATTCACGAAGTCTGTGGATGTTTTTATTTATTTTATTTTTTTTGCGGTACGTGGGCCTCTCACTGTTGTGGCTTCTCCCGCTGCAGAGCACAGGCTCTGGACACGCTGGCTCAGCGGCCATGGCTCACGGGCCTAGCCGCTCCACGGCATGTGGGATCTTCCCGGACCGGGGCACGGACACGTGTCCCATGCATCGGCAGGCGGACTCTCAACCACTACGCCACCAGGGAAGCCCTGTGGATGTTTATTACAAGCAAAGAGATGTTGCTTTGAGTGGGACTCAAAGTCAACACTGGGAGGATCTGTAAATTTGGTAATTTGAATCATTATACCTATGAATTCTATAGAAATGTTGTTAGCAATTTCCAGGGAAAACCAATTAATGATTTTCCTTCATAGTAAAGTGATTGAAAACGATCACATCATTTCCCACACAGGTTGGGATTTGAAGCCACTCATAGAGACTGGTTCATCAGGCTGCTAAAGCATTCTGGCAGTCTTGCATCCTAGGTGATCTTTCAAAAATCATTAATTTTTTTTTTTTTTAAAGAAAGGAATGGAAAAAGACAATCTGCCATATACTCTTACCCATAATAATGAGAGTTTTTATTTTTGAAAATAAGAAATTGATGAGATATGGATAATACAGGGATGGAGTTATGAATTTAGTGTATAAAAACTCCCATTCTGAATGCCACTTGATGGAGAAAAAGCATATAGAGCAGAATTTTTAAAAATAATTAATGACAAAACATATTTATTCTATGAGTCATAAGGTCTAAGGCCTGCAGAAGTTATGATCACTGAAAAAAGAGATTACCAGTTATTGGAAAATATACCTTTGGAAATAACAACGAAAGAAAAAGAGAAACACACTTGAAGGAATAAGATGTCTGTTAAGCAAAAACCACCCCCTAGTTATGGTCTTATTGATTATGCTTTTAAAGGAACTTTGCCATCCAGGTATCATGGACATGCCAGGAATGAAGTTTATTCAACCTTACTTTCAATCCAGGATTGATATTTACTATTGCTGGTGTTGAATAATTGTTATGCCAGCTATAGAGTAAGCTCACTACCAATGGCAGGCCCATGGAAGGAATATTCGTGTCATGATTGAAAAATATGGTGTCTTCTTAAATGGGGTACAGTTCTTACCACAAATCATGTTGAAGGATGTGTATTCATGTAAGCACATGTATGTCTGTGTGTGTGTGTATAGTGGATACATTGTCAAGTAGGTCATTTAACCGACTGAAATGTTTGTTGGACTTAAAATATTTGAGAGCCACAGTTACAATACAGAACAAAGAATATAGTTTTGATTTTGCTTTCTACCTGAGACAGTGTTGTGGTATTACTGGTAAATATTAAGTATTTACTATATAACACATTGAATCATTTAATATTAGCAATATTCCAAATGTGGGAGGTACCATATGCATGTAAATACATGTACTAATATTAGAGGCTTGAAAATATGTATAGCCTCTTGTTTTAAATACTAGAACAATATATAAGCCTATACAACATCAAGAACACATACTTGTATATAGAGGAATGTTATTTTATATTTTTAAACATTATAGGCTGGGCCTTCAATTTTTCAAGTTCCTGGTAACACAAAAAGTGGACAGACTGTCTGTTTGTTCCCCTCAACTCTGAGTGTTTCCGTATTCTGGTTTTTGCTTTGAGCTTAGTTCTGAGTTAATCAGTGATGCTTTATTGGCATCACATTCCTAAATTAACTTAACTGGCTCTTATTAACCTTCAGATGTTTCACACAGTATGTGAATGGCGATCTGAGTATAGACACACTAAGTGAACATGTTTGAAACTGGCACCTCTTTGGATGATTACATGGCTGGAAACAATTGTTGAGAATAGCATACTTCTTCTTTTGGAATGATTAAAAGAAAAAAAAGTTGACATCCTAAGTTAACATTAGAGGTTTTTGTTATTGTTTTCTGGCTAATTTACAACTTGAATAATTTTATGCTGCCTATTTAAATAATTTCCTTTGGAGTTTATTTCTCATTAATTTTGTATTACTTCATCTTCTCTCACAGTTTGCATTGTTTTCTCATATGCCGCTCCTTGCAAAGGTAGATATTCACACATATTTTTATCTATGTCTACATAGATCTAAAGTCTATAACTCTTGAAAAGTGTAATTACTCATCACATTTTTTGATATTTAATAGGAATAAGCAAAGGTGCTATCCTATGGGAAAAAAATACTTGGAGCATTTGTCAACAGATTACTTGATTTACAAGCACAGCATGTAGAAATATTCCACATAATATGATGCATCATACATATACAACAAATTAGAATTACTAAAGGAGATTATTTCATCATGTAAGACCCTTAAATATGGTTATTTCCCATATTCTTCTCACTATAAATTCTTCCCTGCATCATCTCATCCATAACAGGATTCCAACAATTTTTTTCATGTGAATCATGCTCAAAACTGTATTTTAAATCTTGAGCTTTTGCCATGTCTTCCCGAATCTCTTATATTAGGTAAAATCATCCATCCCTGCCGACCCACAGTTGTACACCACGAAACTAGGAGACTAGAAACTTGAAACTCACTTTTACCTCAGCTTCCCCTTAAATAAAATGAATGTTTGCTAAACCTGTGAAATATTTCTCCAAAATGTATCTAACTCATCTCTTCCATTATCTTCCCAGGAATTGTATTCAAACACAGACTTCATCATCTTACATTAAAACAAATGCAGCAAATTTCTATCCCCGCCAACTAAACTCACTAAACAAAGATTATATTTTAGAATGTGAACACTGTACTCTTACTTTCTTGGTTTAAAAATATTTGGCTCCGTACTTCCTACCAAATGGACCCTACAACCCTTCCAGTTTCTCACGGTTAGACAGAGCTGACCATATCTTTGTCATGCTTCCCCATAACTTGCCACTCTGTCTTCCTAATCCTGTCCCCAAACAAATGCACCCAGTCAGGGGCCACACTTCACCCTGAATATCCATCTGTTTAATATCCCTGCAACTTGATCATACTCTTCCCTTTGCCTCAAAAGCCCTTAACTACATTCCTGTCTGTCAAAATTCTATTGACGCTGTTAGTCTTGGCTTCCCTGATCCTTGACAAAATTCACCGCTCACCCTGTGTGCTGTCTTAGCTATTGATTCTTTCACATAGTTCCTTCTGGTCACATGCATGTTTCCACCATTATATAGTAAGATTTTTGAGGGACTGTTCTTGGAGCCCTCAAGTGCTAAATAAACATTGTTTCATACAGAGAGTCTGAGAGGTGTTCAACAAATGTTTGTTAAATTGAACAAATAGTAATATAATTTAATGTTTGTTAAATGTGAATATAAGTTTCTGCAAGTAATGTAAGAATATGCTTTCTACAAATGCATGTGGGGGTAATATAAATCTGTTTTCAGAAGATACACTCATCTAATTTTATCTTGGGCTGAATATTTAAAAGTGATTTACCTAAAATAGAAATAAAATATAGTCACTTTGTCCTTTCCATACCTCTCTCCATCTCTTTTTCCTTTATTCCCTCCTTCAAGTTAGTGTTCATCAAGTCAAATTTTTTATGCCCTATTTCTCAGAAGCTTGTTTACAGAGCTCACTGTTTTTGATTCATCATAACTGCGGGTAACTAACGTTTCTCATAGACTGCTGTGGGCAATGTGGATTGATTTCTTTGGATGTCTCTTGATGTCTTGGGGATCATCTCTTGTGTTCATTATCTATTTTAGAAAAAAATGGATTTATAATATGTATACATTTGTGTCTATCATAACCTTGCTTCAAAGGGATATTATTAGTTTACAGAGGAATGGTCACTATGAGATAAAATGTTGTGATGGCAGGACAGGAAGACGTTGGCATGAGATAAGTTGATGTCAGGAGTGCAGCCCTGCCATGGACTTCTGTGCCTTTGCTAGAAGTAGACCACAGTTTTAGCTCTAAATCTCCTAACCCCTCTGGAAATGAGGAAGAGAGGCCTGTGACACAGATATACAATGTCCATAAAATAAAAACAAATCTGAACAAAAAACTCATAACTATCCCTGAAACTGAAACCAGGGGAAAAAGATCTCTTACATCGTTCTTCAGAATGAGGACATTGTCAGGTTGTAAAGAATATTCTCTGCATCATATGCATGTTTAATTCTCTGCAAGATCACAGGACAGTTGTTTATTAAATTACCTCAGTGTAACCTGGGGAATTATACCCAAAGGTAACTCAGGAAGACTTGTTTTCCAGCAAACAATAAAAAATTGTCCTGGTATCCTGGGCTCTGATCTTCTAGATAATCAGAGGATCATTTTTATGTGATGTGGAGAAGTAGATGAGATTGGATTATTTTGATTAATTATCCACAACTATTGCCTCTCTGGCCAAGCTGTAATAGTTTTGTTTTTGTTTTTGTTTTTTGTGGTACTTGGACCTCTCACTGCTGTGACCTCTCCCGTTGCGGAGCACAGGCTCTGGACGCACAGGCTCAGTGGCCACGGCTCACGGGCCCAGCCACTCCGCGGCATGTGGGATCTTCCCAGACTGGGGCACGAACCCGTGTCCCCTGCATTGGCAGGTGGGCTCTCAACCACTGCACCACCAGGGAAGCCCTGTAATAGGTTTTGTCCATCAGTTTGAGGTTCACATCCTTGACAAGTGTAAACTAAAGGAGGACTCTGTGGTTGGTTGTGAAGTTTCAGACTTTAACATTCACCTCTGTTAAGGCCAAGTTTGCACATCATCTTCTTAAGAAAATCCAGGAGGGTGGTTATAGGCCAGCCACCCTCTCTGTTAAAGGGGACAAAGTGAGCATCCATAATTTCAGCTTGACTTTGTATGAAGTAGGTTAGATCTCTTCTAAAATAGGATTCATGGGAAATTAAGGGAACTACCAGTCTGCCATAAAGTACAGATATAATAACTTGAACCTGAAAAACAAGAAATTATAGCCAGTGTACATTCCACTTTTAAATTTTGTCAAATTAAAAAAAAAAGACCTCTGCAAAACACCATTTAAACAATTATCTGTGAGCAATCAGTTGAAATATACAAACTTTGGTAACTGAATGAGGTAATGTCTATAGACCCAGTTACTGAAAACAGTCAAACCTTCAGAATATCTACCAAAAGGCATGCTTTTGACTTTAGTTGATCTGCTTAGCCGTTTTCTTCTGAAAATCACTCTGATAAGATTTGTTGTAATTGGCTCTGTCGTAGGGGCTAGTATCATATATTTTATCAGCATGGCATAGTTCCCCTCAGAATTATCTCATGTTCTACAATTCATAAATTATTTTAGTGAGAAATTTTCCATTTAATGTCTGCCTTTTGAAGAACAACCCAGAAAAAAAAAAATTTTTTTTTTTCTCATTAACACTGTAAGGTTCCTGGAGTCCGGATACCTCTGATGAACTCTGCCATGGGTTAAATAGAATAACTAAAAGTTAAATGATGGACTTCCCTGGTGGCGCAGTGGTTGAGAGTCCACCTGCCGATGCAGGGGACGTGGGTTCATGCCCCGGTCTGGGAGGATCCCACGTACCGCAAAAAAAAAAAAAAAAAGTTAAATTATTAAAAACATGTCACCATATGTTTGAACAAACAGTAAGCTCTTTGACAGGGGTGGAATATAAGTATTAAGACAAATATTATCGGAAATTCCCTGGTGGTCCAGTGGTTAGGATTTGGTGCTTTTACTGCTGGGACCCGAGTTCCATCCCTGGTTGGGGAACTAAGATCCCACAAGCTGCACAGCACAGCCAAATTATGAAAAAAAAAAAAAAAAAAAAAAAAAGACAAATATTATCTTCCCTGCCAGGAAATGAATTCAAAATATGAAGAAAGAATGTATGTCTGAGGGTGAAAGAGAGGTGAGGATGGGCCAACCTAGTCTTAAATCTTCTGCTGCATTTTTTTCCCTTACAACAGAAGAGGGTAACATTTAAAAACTATGATTGTATGTGCTAGAATGTTCTTAAATCTCTGTCATATTAAAACCCATCAAGAAAATTGATATCCCAGAAAGTTTTTTCTAGAACCTCACTCACCATGTTTCAGGAAAGTAGCTTAGGCTTACATGAGAGTCACCAAAGATTGGCTTTATTGTGTGACTTAACCGCTATTGGCAAAGGAGCAGATCTGTCAGGATTTCAACATCAAAGTTCCTATGCTGTGCCCAATTGGTTCTCAGTAAATGGAAATCTATGAACTTTCAAACCCAAGTCACCAGCACCAGAGGCTAAGGCTATGATAGCCATTAGCAAAACCAAAATGGAAAATGTCTTTCACTGGGCAAACACTCTTGATTATATTTTATATGCTTCTGAGTTAATTCCTGGAAAACTATAAAATTTGCCAGTTTGATTATAATTTGCCCATGAAACGTATCATGCACATTTTACAAAGCTGTATTGTGTATTTTATCTTTATAACAATAAGCACCTAAATTACACTGGGTATTTTAGGGATCAGTGGCTGAAATACAGTTCTCACTTCCTTTAGTAAATGCACACACATTATTTGCTCAGCAGCCTCAGCCATTATCACTAAGCAATTGAAAGAGCGTTCATCTTGCAGTAAACGTAAAACCATCCACTTGTGCTGTGGGAAGAACTGCAGGATAGGTTGGATTTCTATGCCAGTGAATTCAAGGCTGCGATAACTTTTTCACTTGTCAAGTTGCTGTCACTTTGTTAAGGAATTAGAGATTGTATGTTGCCTAAATTTATAACAATATGTCAGTCTCTTGCAACTAAATGAAAATGAACAACTCTGGGTTGTTTTCAGTATGTAAGAAAAAGATTTATTGTATCACTAGTGAGTATCTTGTCATTGGAAACTTGTATCTATTTAATTGGCGTGTAGCATATTGAAATGCAACAACTATGAGTTATTTTTAAAGCGAGTCTTAATGGCATGTCTTCATAGGAGTACAACTCAAATTACTTTACCTTTTATTCAAAGGCATTCACTGTCATACTCTGATATTTAGTGAGTTTCTTCTCTGGCTAGAGAGAAACTCCCCTGGCATGCTCAGCTGTCTTCAGTTTGCAGGGATTGAGTTGTTGGTGGGGAAAACTGAGGCAAATCTATGGGTATCTCCATCCCATTCTAGACTGATGCCCAGGGAGCGCCTGCCACATTGATAGTGAGGGTGGTGAGCTCACGTGTGTAGGCAGACACAGTCCTTTCTCGCCTTCACCCTGAGACAAAGCATGTAGGGAAGCAAATGGCTTAATATACCAGCCCCTTCCGTCAGTTCCTGAAGGTAAATATGGGTCACTACTCATTTGGCAGATACAGTTACTTTGTGCTCCGTGCTGTGCTCCACCCCGGGGCACCTATACTGGTGAAGAAAAGAGTCCAACCTCCAGGGACATGTGCTGTTACATAGGTGCCTCAGATGTATGTAGCTCATCAGCTTTGCCTGTAACCCTTTTTCTAATTTGCTGAGTTTAACCTCTATTGAAGAAAGTCAAGCCTTCAGAATTTTATATATGGAAGCCTGATA
This sequence comes from Neophocaena asiaeorientalis asiaeorientalis, assembly GCF_003031525.2. Taxonomy (NCBI): domain Eukaryota; kingdom Metazoa; phylum Chordata; class Mammalia; order Artiodactyla; family Phocoenidae; genus Neophocaena; species Neophocaena asiaeorientalis. The sequence continues at coordinate 8,385,284 of NW_020185324.1, read as the reverse complement.
GCTCTTCTAGGAGCAAAGACTATGAGATTACATTCATGTACTTTTTGGTGGTGATTTTGTCCATTTTTGATAGTTTTTCTTCTATTTGGTTAGTTTCCAGATGTCTGAGCTTCCACTGAGTAGCAGTGTATTATTTTTGATATTTCAAAATTATTGAATAATTGTGTATCCTATGTTTGCATTTAGATATAGTATTACTTTATTTGGTAAGTTTATATCAAGAGAGAGAAAAGTCAAAAATTGAAAAAAAGGAAAACATAGTTATATTTCTTTGGGCACTTTTCATATATTGACAGGTTGTGAGTCCAAAGACTTAAGACTGACAAATGTAAGTAGTTCTTCTTGGTAATTCTTTGCTGTTAAATTCAGGCTCACTTTTGACATAGAAATAGAAAATTATTTCTATCTGGGGGGAGACTTCCTCCATAGATATATAATACATTCTTGAAACACAAGTTCTGTTAAAGGTTTATTCACGTGCTCTTGTAGTTTTCATTCTTTACAGTGAAACACCATATATATATATTTTTTTTCCACAATACCCCACCAAATAAAACTGCCATTACCTCTGTTTGCAGAATCTGTCTTCTCCCTTCAGATAAATAGCAGCCATTCAAAACTATGAGAAATGATACCGAGTGGAGTTAAGTGGTGAAATGTTCTCTTCGGAAAATGTATTTAGACTCATCTGAATCATGTTATTTTTGTGCTTGCTTCTCTTGCCCCCATTCCCATAAATCGTTAAAGACAACAGGATGACAAACATTTGTCTTTACTGTGTTGTAGGTCCAAGGGGAGAACTGTGAACAGGTAGAGAGAAGGGGGAAGATAGATTTCTGAAAAATTTCAAAAGCGTGGCTTAAGAAACAACTCTTGTATTTCTGAAGCAATTCTGGGGTTTAAGTCAAGTTGACAATATTTTAGTTGGAAGGAAACTTACCAAAAAGCTCATCTTCTATCTTAAACTTTCTCAGACATTTGGGAAGAAAATTAATAAAGCATCTGTCCACTTCACATTTTCACTTCTCTAAACAAAAATCATAACTGAATTTTTTACTTTAGAGTATTGATTTCTCTACATTTTTTTTTCATGAGCTTGAGCCTTACTCTTGAATTATTACCAAATTTTGTTCATTTGGTTGATAATTAAATATTTCTAAGTCTTAATTTTATAGGAATTTACATATTTTCAGATCTAAAAGTTTTTTGCTATTATTGTTATAAATTTGATAACAGTTGAAATGTCATTTAGTTAATCTGTATTCAAGGGGGCCTCTAATGAGTACATATTTAGGAATATTTTTCAGAGTTGGAACAAAAATGCCTGCGACATGCAGCTATGCAGAAGCTTTGGGAATAAATCTTGCACAACTAAGATATTAATAAGATAATCTAAAGACTTATAAAATCTCATTTAAGTAACATAAAGTAATATAATAATTTACTTACATGATTTTAAAATTTGAAACCATCTCAATTGTATAAAAAATGGAAACTAAAAACACAGAGAACTTATTTTTTCTGAATAATTTGTACATTGCCGACATGATACCTGCGACCCTTGGGTACCTGTATTTCCTCCAGACAAGGACGTTCTGTAGTTTCAACCATCCACGTCAGGAAGTAAACATTGATGTATCATAACCATGTAATTCTCAGACCCCATTCACCTCATACTACATTTCAGCATTGTCCCATTTAGGTTTCATCAACTGTCCCTATTCACATTTCTCTAAATGTCTTCAAAGGCTTTACTTCAAAGTTACACTTTACCTTTGTCAATCTGCAAGAGTTCCTCAGCCTTCCTTTGACATTCCTAGTCTTGATAGTTTCGAAGATAACAAGGCTGTTATTTCATAAAATGTTCTTATTTGGGGTTTTGCTGATGTTTACTCATGATCATATTTAGATTATGGATCTTTGGCAGTAATATTATCTTAGTTCGTTCAGAATGCTATAACAAAATACCATATACTGGGTGACTTATGAACAACAGATATTTATTTCTCATAGTTCTGTGTCTGATGAGAGCCCACTTCCCAGCTCATAGAGCATCTTCTTTACTCTGTGTCCTCACATGGAGGGGGCAGAGATGTCTCTGGGGCCTCTTTTAGAGGGGCATTAATCCCATTCATACAGGCTGTGCCCTCATGACCTAATCACATCCCAAAGGCCCCACCTCTAAATACCATCACATTGGGTGCTAGGATTAAACATAACGGATTTTGGAGGAGTACAGACATTTAGTCTATAGCAAATATCATAGAAGTGATGCTATGTTATTTTCAGCACGAGTTTGATTTATCCCATCATTGATATTGTTAATGTTGGTATCTTGATCAAGGCTGTTTCTGTGGGGCTTCTCTGTCATAGAGTTATTCTTTTCCTTTATATTTAATCAATTCGTGGCAGGAGTTACTTAGAGACTATGCCAATACACCATTCTTGCTGAAACTTTTCAATTTATTCTTTTATAGCAGTATAGACTCATGTCTTTTTATCTTATTTAATGTTTTATAATGTGGTGATATTGTGTTTTCTTCATTATTTTTTGTTGTTATTATTCAGATGGTCCCACATTTGGCTAATGAGAACCCCTTCAAGCTCCTTTGACCTTTGAACATGCCCCTGTCATTCTTTGAGTACTTCCATGTACTACACATATTCCAGGTACATCTTGTACTTTCTTTGTCCCAGTGCTGGGTAGAATTAGTCGTTTCTCCAAGGAGCTCTGTTTCTTCTCACTAGAGAGTCATATTTAGAAACCAAGACCTAGATACTAGGTATGGCCATTTCTATTGGGTATGGCTGCTCCTAGCTTCTCTCGAGTCACACAGCTAGGGAAGATGTGTTTAAGTAAGCTTATATAAGGAGTGTATGTATGTGTGTATATGCACACTCATTTACAATTACATTGATTTCTATATCAATATGTATATTTTTAAAACCATGAGCTCATACCAGTGCCTCCAAGTCCAGTCCAAAACCACATGGCTCATTCTAGTTTTCTTATTGATGAAAAATTTGATCACATAAACATTTTATTTATTTTTATTTACATTCACCACGATACAGGGAGGCAGCCAGGATGAATGTTTTCCTTGGCTTTATTTGTTTTGAGCTCACTAGAATTCCTGTTACAAAGCCAGCAAATAATGGAGGCAGGAGCCAAATCCAGTTCTCTTTCCATGTTTACTATTCTTTGTCCCTTTCTAAAAACAAACAAACAAAGAAGAACGGTAATTAAATTCTTGAACCTTAGCTCTATTATGCGTTTTTCCTTTTTTTTTTCTTAAAAAACTTCGTGGTATGATTTAAATAGTAATTTATGTAAAGTGGTTAATATACAAAATAGGGAAAAATTTGGACAATGTATGGGATAAGTATCATGACACCAGCTTGTTAGTAAAAATAAATTAATAGAAAGCAGTGAGCTTTGTGAAAATGGATGTTATTGGATTTTTAGTGAGTTATTTATTCCCAAGGATAAATGCATAACCCTGATTTCTAAATATGTACTTAGATATCCAAGTATTAATAGACCTCATCCCCTCCCCCACCCCTCAATGAATTTTAGATCACAAAGAGTATGATCATTTGCTAAGGCCAAACGCTAACAACAATGGGGGTTAACATAATGCCATGTGAAATGGCAGCTACCACATTCATACTAATGATAATTTAATCTCAATGAGTTTGTGTTCTGCTACACAGACAGTACACATTACTTTGCGATTTATAGGATAATTGCATACATGGCTTCTAAATAAATTTGCTTTACTCTGTGCCAAGAATGCCTTACAACCTCCTCCATATGTGAAGACTATTTCAGAAAATGGAGCTTTTGCTCTGGAATACTCTGTGGGTTGCTGGTTAGTATGCTGAATATTTAGTAGCTGCTAATGAGACTCCTATCAGCTTATCAATGTCTAATTTCCTATTCTTGTATGGCATAATTTTATGAGAAATCTTCGGAGACCCTTATACCCAGTAACTGCCCTTAAGAGATACCTTAATCCAGTCTGAAATAAAAGCTTCTCTGATTGACTTATGGCCATATTAAGACAAGCATACCCATCTGTACATAATAACTTGCAAAGAGGATCTTGGACTAAAAATTCTTCGCATCTTGTTCGTAATTATTTTGGGGGACCAGACCTTATATTTATCATTTCATCTGGAATATCATTTATTAACTGGCGGTTTCCTCCTGCTTTCGGCGTTTTCTTTTTGACTTAGAATAGCCTCTGACTTAGAAATAGAAACCACTTTATATATATTTTTTCAGTTTCATTCATATGCATATCATTTTGATAATGGCCCAGGAACCTAACTTTGCTAGAAAATGTTGATTTGACTTTTCTTTCTTTCCCTTTTACTTTTCTGTTTTCAGCCCCTTATTCAATTCACCTGCAGGAAGATTGATTTTGAATAATACGGTCATGATGTCAAAACAGTACAAATTATACCCTGCTGCCATATGGAATGGTGAAAATAAAAGCTTTATTTACACTGTGTTCTTTAAGAAAAGAATAATAAATGTTTTTTTTCCCCTCTTCAGGGATTGTATTCTGGAAAGAAACGGTTCTTGTTTGTAGCCTGATAGCGTGGTTTATTCTGAAAGATAATGACTTGAAAACTCATTTGCTGTTCAACAAAGTAGCAAATACTCCAACTACTAACCCCTTAGCCTTCCAGCCTCTGAGACACGGATCTGTCTCCTTTCCCAGACAAAGCCATTTGGGGTAGTCATTATTGGTCCCGTATTACAGAGGAGACCCCTGTGCGGTGTCAGGTTATAGGGCTGATATGCTGAATCTACTTCTGTCTGCTTCTCAGGTCTGTGTACTGTCTTTGGGTGTCTGCTCAAAGCAGAAGTCCTGCCACTTATAGCCCTTCCTAGATAATGAATTAGAAATTACAGAAGGGTTAAAGACATAGGCACAGGCTGAACTTGAGCTCCTTAGGGAAATTATTTGATATTTATCATCCTTTTCATAATTCCATTTCTCATCCACATTTTATTGGCTAACATACATGGCAGAATTCTGTCCTACCTGGAAACTGTGCAAAAAAATGAGAAGTCAGTTGATACATATTAAAGGATGAATCTTTTTGTTATGTAAAAGTTTTAAAATTATTATTACATCCCATGAAACTTTAGTCCTTTCTGCTTAAAAAATAAAAGATGACCAAGTATTTAGAATAATTTTTGTTGTGTCTTCCATTATGAGTTGACTCCGATTAAGAGTTCTGTCAGTGTTCATGATGAATATTTATTCAAAGAACAGCAATTGGCATAGAGGGAACATGTTGAAGTAAAAATACACCAAATCTAGAGTTAAAAGATTTAAAAGAATTTTCTGCTGTATGTATGACTGAGACCAAGTAACAATTTTGCTGAGTCTTTGTGTCTACAGAAAATGGTAATTATTATACCACCCGTGCCTACCTCAAGCGACCCTAATAAGTCTCAAATGGTTTCAGTGTTTTCAGTCATTCACAACAAAGCTTTGCTGTCCCAGATATTTAGCGTTATTTTTTGTTTTGGGGAACAAATTGGATGACAATATGCTCTGTTTTATTTGTGCTGTTTGTGTTGTTGATTAATCAAAAGCCTAAAATCTTGTTCAGAGTGAGAAATGAGGGCTTTTACTAGCTTTTAAGAGGTTACTTGGCACATATACTACCCTCTAAATTCACTTGCATTTCTATATAATCCCTGTTTCTTTATGATTCCCGTAGAATATTTCTCCCATTTACAGTTTATTGCTGCAGCTCTTGTTATATCAAGCCTTAGAGTCACTTGCCTCTGTTCTATTTAAATCTTTTGTGGGAGCTTGGGATAGAGTAAGTACATATATGCTAATATTTTACTAGATGCCAGGCACTAGTGCCAGGCTGCACCAGGCACATTTAATGCATTATCCCATTCAATCCTCCATCTATGGGCTGGGTACTATTTTTACTCCCAAAGAATCTAATTATCCTACAGATACAATTAAATCACAGCAATATAGAGATTCTCTAGATTACTTCATACCCAGGGCCTGGCCCAGTCTTGGCACAAAGAAGGTTTTCAGTAAATATCTGTAGAATGAGTGATGATCTATTGACAGTCCATCTATTAACAGTCCAGTAGATTTTTTTTTTGGAGTATAATTGCTTTACAATGTCGTGTTAGCTTCTGCTGTACAGCGAAGCAAATCAGCCACATGTATACCCATATCCCCTCCCTCTTGGACCTCCCTCCCGCCCCTGACCCCCATCTCTCCCTGTCCAGATTTATGACCTAATCACATCCCAAAGGCCCCACCTCTAAATACCATCACATTGGGTGCTAGGATTAAACATAACGGATTTTGGAGGAGTACAGACATTTAGTCTATAGCAAATATCATAGAAGTGATGCTATGTTATTTTCAGCACGAGTTTGATTTATCCCATCATTGATATTGTTAATGTTGGTATCTTGATCAAGGCTGTTTCTGTGGGGCTTCTCTGTCATAGAGTTATTCTTTTCCTTTATATTTAATCAATTCGTGGCAGGAGTTACTTAGAGACTATGCCAATACACCATTCTTGCTGAAACTTTTCAATTTATTCTTTTATAGCAGTATAGACTCATGTCTTTTTATCTTATTTAATGTTTTATAATGTGGTGATATTGTGTTTTCTTCATTATTTTTTGTTGTTATTATTCAGATGGTCCCACATTTGGCTAATGAGAACCCCTTCAAGCTCCTTTGACCTTTGAACATGCCCCTGTCATTCTTTGAGTACTTCCATGTACTACACATATTCCAGGTACATCTTGTACTTTCTTTGTCCCAGTGCTGGGTAGAATTAGTCGTTTCTCCAAGGAGCTCTGTTTCTTCTCACTAGAGAGTCATATTTAGAAACCAAGACCTAGATACTAGGTATGGCCATTTCTATTGGGTATGGCTGCTCCTAGCTTCTCTCGAGTCACACAGCTAGGGAAGATGTGTTTAAGTAAGCTTATATAAGGAGTGTATGTATGTGTGTATATGCACACTCATTTACAATTACATTGATTTCTATATCAATATGTATATTTTTAAAACCATGAGCTCATACCAGTGCCTCCAAGTCCAGTCCAAAACCACATGGCTCATTCTAGTTTTCTTATTGATGAAAAATTTGATCACATAAACATTTTATTTATTTTTATTTACATTCACCACGATACAGGGAGGCAGCCAGGATGAATGTTTTCCTTGGCTTTATTTGTTTTGAGCTCACTAGAATTCCTGTTACAAAGCCAGCAAATAATGGAGGCAGGAGCCAAATCCAGTTCTCTTTCCATGTTTACTATTCTTTGTCCCTTTCTAAAAACAAACAAACAAAGAAGAACGGTAATTAAATTCTTGAACCTTAGCTCTATTATGCGTTTTTCCTTTTTTTTTTCTTAAAAAACTTCGTGGTATGATTTAAATAGTAATTTATGTAAAGTGGTTAATATACAAAATAGGGAAAAATTTGGACAATGTATGGGATAAGTATCATGACACCAGCTTGTTAGTAAAAATAAATTAATAGAAAGCAGTGAGCTTTGTGAAAATGGATGTTATTGGATTTTTAGTGAGTTATTTATTCCCAAGGATAAATGCATAACCCTGATTTCTAAATATGTACTTAGATATCCAAGTATTAATAGACCTCATCCCCTCCCCCACCCCTCAATGAATTTTAGATCACAAAGAGTATGATCATTTGCTAAGGCCAAACGCTAACAACAATGGGGGTTAACATAATGCCATGTGAAATGGCAGCTACCACATTCATACTAATGATAATTTAATCTCAATGAGTTTGTGTTCTGCTACACAGACAGTACACATTACTTTGCGATTTATAGGATAATTGCATACATGGCTTCTAAATAAATTTGCTTTACTCTGTGCCAAGAATGCCTTACAACCTCCTCCATATGTGAAGACTATTTCAGAAAATGGAGCTTTTGCTCTGGAATACTCTGTGGGTTGCTGGTTAGTATGCTGAATATTTAGTAGCTGCTAATGAGACTCCTATCAGCTTATCAATGTCTAATTTCCTATTCTTGTATGGCATAATTTTATGAGAAATCTTCGGAGACCCTTATACCCAGTAACTGCCCTTAAGAGATACCTTAATCCAGTCTGAAATAAAAGCTTCTCTGATTGACTTATGGCCATATTAAGACAAGCATACCCATCTGTACATAATAACTTGCAAAGAGGATCTTGGACTAAAAATTCTTCGCATCTTGTTCGTAATTATTTTGGGGGACCAGACCTTATATTTATCATTTCATCTGGAATATCATTTATTAACTGGCGGTTTCCTCCTGCTTTCGGCGTTTTCTTTTTGACTTAGAATAGCCTCTGACTTAGAAATAGAAACCACTTTATATATATTTTTTCAGTTTCATTCATATGCATATCATTTTGATAATGGCCCAGGAACCTAACTTTGCTAGAAAATGTTGATTTGACTTTTCTTTCTTTCCCTTTTACTTTTCTGTTTTCAGCCCCTTATTCAATTCACCTGCAGGAAGATTGATTTTGAATAATACGGTCATGATGTCAAAACAGTACAAATTATACCCTGCTGCCATATGGAATGGTGAAAATAAAAGCTTTATTTACACTGTGTTCTTTAAGAAAAGAATAATAAATGTTTTTTTTCCCCTCTTCAGGGATTGTATTCTGGAAAGAAACGGTTCTTGTTTGTAGCCTGATAGCGTGGTTTATTCTGAAAGATAATGACTTGAAAACTCATTTGCTGTTCAACAAAGTAGCAAATACTCCAACTACTAACCCCTTAGCCTTCCAGCCTCTGAGACACGGATCTGTCTCCTTTCCCAGACAAAGCCATTTGGGGTAGTCATTATTGGTCCCGTATTACAGAGGAGACCCCTGTGCGGTGTCAGGTTATAGGGCTGATATGCTGAATCTACTTCTGTCTGCTTCTCAGGTCTGTGTACTGTCTTTGGGTGTCTGCTCAAAGCAGAAGTCCTGCCACTTATAGCCCTTCCTAGATAATGAATTAGAAATTACAGAAGGGTTAAAGACATAGGCACAGGCTGAACTTGAGCTCCTTAGGGAAATTATTTGATATTTATCATCCTTTTCATAATTCCATTTCTCATCCACATTTTATTGGCTAACATACATGGCAGAATTCTGTCCTACCTGGAAACTGTGCAAAAAAATGAGAAGTCAGTTGATACATATTAAAGGATGAATCTTTTTGTTATGTAAAAGTTTTAAAATTATTATTACATCCCATGAAACTTTAGTCCTTTCTGCTTAAAAAATAAAAGATGACCAAGTATTTAGAATAATTTTTGTTGTGTCTTCCATTATGAGTTGACTCCGATTAAGAGTTCTGTCAGTGTTCATGATGAATATTTATTCAAAGAACAGCAATTGGCATAGAGGGAACATGTTGAAGTAAAAATACACCAAATCTAGAGTTAAAAGATTTAAAAGAATTTTCTGCTGTATGTATGACTGAGACCAAGTAACAATTTTGCTGAGTCTTTGTGTCTACAGAAAATGGTAATTATTATACCACCCGTGCCTACCTCAAGCGACCCTAATAAGTCTCAAATGGTTTCAGTGTTTTCAGTCATTCACAACAAAGCTTTGCTGTCCCAGATATTTAGCGTTATTTTTTGTTTTGGGGAACAAATTGGATGACAATATGCTCTGTTTTATTTGTGCTGTTTGTGTTGTTGATTAATCAAAAGCCTAAAATCTTGTTCAGAGTGAGAAATGAGGGCTTTTACTAGCTTTTAAGAGGTTACTTGGCACATATACTACCCTCTAAATTCACTTGCATTTCTATATAATCCCTGTTTCTTTATGATTCCCGTAGAATATTTCTCCCATTTACAGTTTATTGCTGCAGCTCTTGTTATATCAAGCCTTAGAGTCACTTGCCTCTGTTCTATTTAAATCTTTTGTGGGAGCTTGGGATAGAGTAAGTACATATATGCTAATATTTTACTAGATGCCAGGCACTAGTGCCAGGCTGCACCAGGCACATTTAATGCATTATCCCATTCAATCCTCCATCTATGGGCTGGGTACTATTTTTACTCCCAAAGAATCTAATTATCCTACAGATACAATTAAATCACAGCAATATAGAGATTCTCTAGATTACTTCATACCCAGGGCCTGGCCCAGTCTTGGCACAAAGAAGGTTTTCAGTAAATATCTGTAGAATGAGTGATGATCTATTGACAGTCCATCTATTAACAGTCCAGTAGATTTTTTTTTTGGAGTATAATTGCTTTACAATGTCGTGTTAGCTTCTGCTGTACAGCGAAGCAAATCAGCCACATGTATACCCATATCCCCTCCCTCTTGGACCTCCCTCCCGTCCCCCCCCCCCCCTGCCCCCCCTCTCCCCCTTTCCAGATTTTTTTTTTTTTTTTTTTTTAATTTTTGGCTGCGTTGGGTCTTTATTGCTGTACGTGGGCTTTCTCTAGTTGCGGAGAGCGGGGCTACTCTTCGTTGCTGTGCACGGGCTCTAGGGCACGCGGGCTTCAGTAGTTGTGGCTTGCGGGCTCTAGAGTGCAGGCTCAGTACTTGTGGCACACGGCCTTAGTTGCTCTGCGGCATGTGGGATCCTCCCCGACCGAGGATCCAACCCGTGTCCCCTGCATTGGCAGGCGGATTCTTAACCACTTCGCCACCAGGAAGTCCCCCAGTAGATTTGTTTAAACTAGTAGTTTAAAAGGTCTTTTTCTTTTATTGTAATGCAACTTTCATAAATATGAAGATACTTTCTTATTGACCATCTTAAGACCAATATATTTACATTTTTCAAGAGGACTTTTACTGTCTTAGGTAGTATTGTATCTCTAACAGGTAAGCATGCCTTTCAACATATTTTAAGGGGTATACTACTTTATTTAAGAAAATATTCTTCATACTATCCATCTAATATTTGACTTATGTTAAGAAAAACTTCCCTTATGCAATTCTTTCATCCTTCAAAAATGAAAAAAAAAAACGTTAGTTGTGCTTCTGTAAGATTACATCATGAATGCCTAAAGCTTCAAGATATGCAGCCACTGAGAAATTTCTGCTCCTGGCAGAAATCTTTGCTCCTGGCAGAAAGAAGACCCAGAATGTTGACTCAACATGCAAGTGAGTGATTCACTTAGATGTTATCATTAGTTTGAACATCAACAATCCCATTATTCTAAAGATAGGATAGCAGAGTAGAGGTGCATATTCCATTGTGTTCTTTTAAGTTTCATTGTGTTCACACTTAAGGTTTTGTTATGTGGTTGCCATTTTGACTTGTAGGAACTTACAACCAGTATATGAGGGAAGGCTTCCTGTAAAATTAAGAAAGCAGGAACTGAGTTGTGTGTTTCTAGTGTAGCAACTGCACTCAGTTAAAGAAAGAGCCAAGCATAAATTGCACTTCCCAAATGATGAAAGTCGTTTGCTAATTAAATAAAACCTGTGACTATAAAAATGAAGAAAGCCATCATTAACAAGTATTTTTGTGAATTTATAAGTTTAATACTACTTAAGACACTATAAAAGATAGTTTTGCCTCTTAGACTTATATTTAAATTGGGGAGACCCAATCTATAGCCGCAGGACAATTAAAGAATGATTAACTGTTTAAAAAGATGCCGTTAGGACTTCACTTCCCTCGTGGTCCTGTGGTTGGGAATCCGGGCTTCCACTGCAGGGGGCACAGGTTCGATCCCTGGTCAGGGAAGTAAGATCCTACAGACCATGCAATACAGCCAAAAATATGAATAGGATAGGATAGAATAGAATAGAATTAAATTAAGTTTTAAAAGATGCCATTAAATAAGCCCAGTAGGAATTCAGAGATGTCACATGAATAAATGCGGAAATGGTTGCCCAAATTTCCTAAATATGTCTAATTGCAAGTGTTTATTGAATACGGTAATGGTTAAAAAGGAAGTAACATATAGCCCTGCCCTCTGTGAGCTTTGAAAGCTTTTAAAGAGGAGCCACTACGAACTGTTTGGTCCTCAGGAAGGTGGTTCAGAGGGATGAGTTCTCCAAGGAGAAAAAAAATTTTAAAAAGCTTACCTCTTTCTCCAGATTCACGTCTTTTAATAATTCTTTTGGAAGAGCATACTGTTGATATAATTGACGTGATGTTTCTTCATAAACATATTTGCTATAAATCTAAAAAATTGGAAATGTGGCATCATGACAAATGGTCCTTTATTGAAAACTTCTTTAAATCTTTTGGGACTAGAGTCAAAGCACCTGTCTGATTGAACTCACTGAATCCTAGCAAGATTAGGCAAGAGGAACTGCTTAGGGCCACCTTGGAAGGAGGCTGTGGACTTAGTAGGCAATTTAGTTTTGTGTTTGCTATCAAATGAGAGAGGTTGAGTTTTGTGGAATTGGAGCAAAAGTAAAGCATCACTAAAATTGTTTATGGTTGAACAATGAAAGTAGTTTGAGCAAATTATGCAAAAGCTATTACTTTATCATTCACAGATATCTAAAGCGTAACTCCCTACAAAACAAAGTCGGGCTATATTCCCTATACATTCCTTTAAGTCCTGGAGAGGTTAGGGGTTATTAACAAAAGTTTTACAGCAATGGGAAGTTGACTTTGAAAAATGCTGAGGTTCATTATTCTCTTTCCTTAATGGAACTGAAAGTTTCATATCAGCATGTTTTATTAAGACCCCAAACAGGTTCAAGGAATGTGCTATATTTCCAGGTCTTATTATAGCTGCCATTCCAAACAAAATATGTATGACTTCTACGATTCACTACGCACAAGTGTGTAGTAATCTGCCCTTTAATGGCCTCTCAAAATGACGGACCAAATGGCTTTGTGAAGGTCAAGTCTGACTTAAATTGTTGATGAATTAGTAGCTAATCCTGCTTGATTGAATATTAATATGGAACAGTAATAAGTAAGGCATTTTAAAGCTTAATGAACACATTAAAGAATAGGACAAAATGCTTTTCTTTTCAGTTGTGTAAAAAGTTTAAAGCTACTAACATTAAGACAATTTGTTAATTTTTGCTTCTGTATTTTCCTGTAAAAGTTTGTGTGGTTAACATATAAAGGGTATTGATTTTTTTTTTTTTTCCTCAAGTTCCTGGTACTGTACATTTGATGAGCTGTCAAAATTGATGTTATCAAATGGCCAAGGCAGTTTTATATAAATCACCAATAAATGTAGAGGTGAAAAAAAAGCAATTAATGTCTTCTAAACTACGCCCGCTGAGATAAGCATACCAATTAGAAATTTCATTATTTCTACAGTTCATTTTATGTTGAATACTGAATTTTATTGCCAAATACCTGACAGTCAAATTGGAAACAAGCCGCAACTGTCAATGTGTAACAGCACTGGCTATTTGAATCTGTTACATTGTGATGTTTCTCATGAAAATTTAATGAAGAAAGTGCATTAAAAGAGTTTCTGTGCAAAGGGGGGGATGGATAGAATTTAATTACCCTTATTAAAAATAAGAAAGGAGCTCTCTTTACATCCTTTGTCTGATTAGTATGCGAGAAAGATTATCTTTGTTGTACACTTGTGTATATGGAAATGGGGCTCTGGAGTGTTCTTTATGAGCTAAGAAGGAAAAGAAAGGTCATGCAAATGTATTAGACTGCTTTCCATAGGGCACAAGTCAATTTTGTCAGCTCTCCCCAAGGTGAGGTCTTCATTTCTTATAAATGGTTATTAATTCTAAATTTCTTTGGTAAGAGCATTTAGTAAGTGGCTCAACAATCTCAAGTCTTTGACATTTGCCACTGATAGGTATAGAATATTGGCATGGTTCTTCAGAGAGATGAACTTGTAGAAGAAAAGTAATGACTAGTAGAGCAGTGTTTATGCATGTGGATGTAACTAGTAGTTAGATGCCACAGGAGTGACTCAATGTCCTGGGAAAGACAGAAACAGCTCAGGAATCCCAAGGTGATTTTTTTATTAACTGAAGTTAATTGCTTTCAATATGGAAATTAACAACAACAAAATATAAGAGCTTTTTTAAAAACTGGTTTCTAGGTGTCTAAGGCAGTGCAGTTGATTTTGGGGCACTTGAGATAAATTATTTTTATTCTTTGAAGCATTCTGGGTCAATAGCTGGTGAGTGAGATATTTAATAATATAATGTGTGTGGTACAATGGCTATTGAGCTTTTTGCTTTATTTTTTTATTTGCCCAAATAACATTAAAACTAAGCTTTAGATGTAAACACATTGACTAAAGCTTTAAAGCCATTTAAAAAAAAAAGTCTGATGAAATTCAAGTGGAATAGAGTATTAAAATTAGCATAGCCCAATTTGCAAAATGCTCTTTATCTGACTTGTAATTTTTAACCTTCCCTTGGAGCCTTGAAAAATCATCTTGAAATTCCATTCTTAACCACTGTTTCTGACACTTGTCCACCGTAGACCTAGGCTTGGCTGGCAGCCTGTAAGCATTCAAATAAATGGAAAGTATTACTACTGCTTCCTCAAAAGAGCCACATCTTTCAACTTAAGTAAAATGTAGCTCATCGAAGTTAACTATCTTTTTAGTCTCTGGCCGTAATTAGCTGGTGGGACAGGAAAATATCCTCTGGTGAATCCATGTGGCAAACCCAACTGCTCCAGCAACTTCTTTTGGACTTTTCATAAATCTCCCTTGGGAGAACCAGAGTCTACTTTTCCCTATTAGCGCCTTGATTTTCTCTTACAGAAGCCTGGATTTAATGTTCAGGATATCTTCCCTTTCTTGGGAGCTTTAATCTTTGGTAGTATTTTGACATTCTTTTACTATTCACATTCCAAATCTCTCTCTCTAGTTCTGAACTATTCCTTTGATGAACTCTCTACCGTGAGTAGTTTTATACTTTGTGTAGTAGGAAACTTTTTAATCACTGTGATATATTCATATTTAGGCTTAGAAATCACTGGAGTTCTCTCAAAATCTGTCAGCCCAGACTAACTTGATGGCAGGGGATTTGGATGCAAGCGAGGCATGGAGAAATTTGTATTACAGAAGGATAAACTGATGAGAATTAAAAAATACAAGACAGTGGATTTAGGTACTTACTACTGCAGTTGATATGAGGAGGAGAAGATGAAGTCTGTTGGAGAGAGTTTTGAAAAGTTTTATAAAGAAGGTGATTTTGGTTGTGTGGCTTTCTAGAGACACAGACAGTGTACTCGTCGGATATGATTTGTCTGGGGAATGGTGAGAATTTCATTGTGGGCAGAAGACATGTTTCCTATGAGGGAGGTCATCCATGAGAGGCTGAGAAAAATGGGTCCTGATTTTAAAAGACTACGCTAGCCAGATTTAGGAGATTTGAGTTTACCCTGTAAGTATAGAGAGAGTGGAGAACACATAGATTTGGTCAACAATGCAGTGGAGTCATCAAAATGTGACCTTTTCCCTTGAAATTGTGCATCTTTAGCAAGACTCAGAGAATCATACCAGAAATTGTGGGAGACATCCAAGTAGAAGCCAGGTACCACACCTGCTGGTTTCTGTTTTGCTCACTGGTTCTGCTTTAGAGTCATTTTGGAATTGGTGGCTGATGACAATTCGTCAGAGGTCATGAGGGAATGTTGGAATGTTGATTACATTAACACCAGGCCCAACTGGACGTCAAAATGTTTCATAATAGTCTTCAAACAAACACCCAAGTTCTAATTTAGATAATTCTCACCCATATAACTAAAATTCCTTCAATCCTTGAATAGAATAATATACCTTTCTAATGCTAACTGGAAGAGCTGGCCATGCAGGGTATCAACGTAGTCATGCTTGAGGGACTTAGGAGGACTTTAATTTCTCAAGATCTAAGATCTGGGGCAATTTTGATGTGGGATAGTGAGAAATGAACTTTGGATGAGTTGAAGATTCAAAATTTAGGAGTTTCAACTTTTTAATGACTGAAAATGGTGTAGGCCTTTGGAATGGAAGAAAGTATTCTCTTACCCTAAGGAATGTATGTATGCTTCTGTGTTGCATTTTTGAGTTGCTTTTGTTCTTTTCTTCTTTTGTAAGGGAGACTTTCAGGTACTTTTCTGCCTAATTGAAACTCTCTACAAAGGAATTCATTCAGGTTGAACCTGTGCTTGGGTGAAAAAATATACAGAGTTTTACCTAAAAGTTAAAAGAAAAACATAACAGATTCAAATACAGATAGCTTGGTCCAGCTAACCTGCTTGTTCACCATGTCCTCGTAAAGCTAGCTCTTTTGGGTCAGTGGTTTTCCCTCAAGGAAACGTTTTCTTCTCAGTACCTGTACTTCTGACGTTCCTTTCTTTCTGGCCAACTCAACTTGTTCCTAAAGGCTCATTTCACAGCTTCCTCTTGGTGCTCACTGACCTCATCAGACACATACTGTAGAGTGACTTCTCCTTCTCTGCGCCCAGAGAACTTGATCCATTCCTTGGTCGTGGTTTTTATCACACATGTCTGAGCTCTTTGTTAGGCTGTTGGCCTCTTAGACTGTGCACTCTTCTGGCCAGGAACAACGTTCCTTAATGTAACAGTGCAATGCTACCTAGTTTGTGTTAACTTCTCAAGAAATGATAGGTTAATGGGAGAGGTTAATGGTCAATATCTCTTGAATCTTGGGTATCTGACTTGATAACATGTTTGTATCACCTTTTGTCTTGCAGAGGATCAAATTCCCAGGGGCTTCCCTACCATTGACATGGGCCCACAGTTGAAGGTGGTTGAGCGTACACGCACTGCCACCATGCTTTGTGCAGCCAGTGGGAATCCGGATCCAGAAATCACTTGGTTCAAAGATTTCTTACCTGTCGACACAAGCAACAACAATGGCCGTATTAAGCAGTTACGATCAGGTAGGGTCTTGTTACTGTTTCCACAAGCTCCTAGAGAATTTTAATTTTTCTTTTTAGTTTTCTCTCTCTTTATTTTTATTTTATTTATTTTTAACTTTTAGGTATTGATTTTTCTCCCTCTTCTCTTTCTCTGTTATTTAATGTGTTGTCCACGTTTGTGATGTCATAGCCCGTTTCAGAGTCTGTCTTTCTTCTCCTCTGTGTTTTGCAGCTTCTGTTTAATCCACATTGCTCAGTGCTGTGACTGCATTTTTGATAATTTTTTAATTTACTGCTCTTCCGCAGTATTTGATGAATCCATTTTCTCCTCTTTCTTTCTTATTTCTCTGTTTTCTTTTGAAACAAATTTATTTCAACATTGGACTTCATTCAGAACTTGCAAGGAGTTCCAATGGTTATATCCATTAAAACCCAAAAATGTTCATATTCAATGCTAAAATGATTCAGTTTTATTAAAGTGTGTTTTCTCTCTCTTTTCTGCATTTGAACTCATCAAACTACCAAAGTTTAGTAAGTTCGGGCACATCTACTTTCTTTTCACTAATACATAAAACACAGAAGTGTTATCTCATGAGTAACCAGATGTATTTTTTTTATAAAGTCCTTCACAAAGTACCAATGAAAGGAGGGGATTTTTATTAATATTATTATAATATTATTATGAGTGAGTATTTTCTACACATTAGCCACAGTAGTGTGCGTCCTCATCAAAGATTTTTGAACCCTCCAGTGACTGGATCTACAGAAGTCTGCTTTTGGTGTAGACTCCAGCTTCTGCCGCTCTCTCTCTCTCTCTCTCTCTCTCTCTTCCTCCTTCCCCCCTACCCCATCCCTCTCCCCCCTCTCTCTTTCTGGCTGCCCATTGCCCTTTCTCCCTCTTCCATCCCCATCCCAAGTTTATTCCTTTGCTCTCTTTAGATTAAAAGTAGAGATAATTCTAAATTTGTTAAGTTTTAGAGCCTGTCCCGAGGTAATTTCACAGGGATGTGTACTAGTAAGCTGTTTACTTTGGCATTGGTAGTAATATTGATACAGAATTCTAAGTTGTTTAACTGCCTGTCTTCCCAGAATTCTCAGCTTTTGACCTGTCCTGTGATGTTAAAGCGTCTTGTTAACTGCCTCTTTTGCTTGTTGTCAGCAGAATTGTGTAGATTAGCATTCTGTTATTGTAAATAAAGAATTAATTATTCACATGTAACATAGATGATTTAGTATATAAAGCTTTAACTCTGAAAAATTTGTACCAAATTATGAGGAATATAATAATATTTTTATGCTGTCTTTCTTCTCTCCGTATTTAAATCTCCAGAATCTATTGGTAAGTGCTTAGTTCTGAAGCGCACTTCACCCCCCACTAATTTCCATATTCAGATTATTATTATTATTATTATTAATAAAATGCATGGCATGCATTTTACTAACTGTCAGTGTAGGCACCAGATTTCCTTAGTGGCGCACACACACACACATCCACGGAACTGTTATCGTAAGAACACTGTGTAGAAATAAAATAGAACACAAGTTATATCACACAAATGTAGCATAGTAAGTAGCATAAGATATATCCAGTGAACAGTGTTTGTTTCTAGTTATTCTTTAGGATTTCCTATAACAGTATATATATATGCATATCTATATATATACTTAAATAGATTAGCCAGTATTTTCCTCAACTATGTCTTTAAAAATATTGTTTAGTTCTTTTTTTTTTTTATAAGACTATGAGGCTTATAAGATATAATTCTAACCCTATATGACCCCAGACCTAAGAACTCAGTTGCTTCTCTGAGAAAGGCAATGCTGCCTATTGTGGTCTTTGCCCTCTGTGGTATAATGCAACTTGCTTTTATGATCTAATAATACTATCTAATATATTCCTGTTTTACCAGTATAGTAATTCAAGTTTCTTTTAAGACCTTATTTAATTCTGTAAATCTAATTTAATTCTTCTCCCCAGCCCTAGCCTCCTTCTTCTCGTACTAATGCTTCTTCTTTCTAATCTTATTTGCATTCATATTATCCACCCAGGTGGTACACCAATAAGAGGTAAGAGTGCTGAACTAACGTTCACAGAATGATCTTACTCATTCTTTCTGTCCTTTCATCACTCTCATATTTGTCCTGTTTTCAAAATCATTACAATAATGTCCATCAATGTTATATTTTTCCTTTGTACTGTTTGGTTATGATTGGTGACTCTCATCTTGTGAATTTTTCTTTTCTTTTTTTCTTTTTCTCTTTGTTTTGTTCATTTCTTTCTTTATGAAAATGATTCTTTAAGTTGTGATATGCTTCAAAGAAAGCATATCCAGGTCTTTAGACCACAGACCAGTCACAGCGTACCATCTGTCCCTCTTTTTTTCCTTTTCTTCTTCTTCCTTTTTCCTTTTTTTCCTTTTTTTTTTTTTCTTCTTTTTCTTTTTTTTTTTTTTGTCCAACTGGAGAAAAAAAAAAATCATTTTTTTTCTTCCTTAGCTGTTCTTGTTCTGGACCAAAGTCAAGATGGTCTGGAGAACAGTGGCAGACATGCAGAAGACAGCCTGGAACACCTGCTTTTTGTCTTTATCTTTCAAAAGGTTTTTGCTTTTGTTCTTCGATTCTTTTTTCTCTTACTGTCCTAAAAGTCAAAGAATGACTCCCCTTTCCACCTGATCACACTCGCCTACAACCTGACAGCAATGCTTTTTCCCCCCCACTTCTTTTTTTCTTGGATTACTCGCTTCTGGATTTTTCGATCTTCTGTCCTTCAGGCTCTGGAGACAAAAGGTGCTGAGTATTCTTGGTGGTATGTGGATTGCTGGTTTTTTAGACTTTGACTCAGTGTGCATTTCTTTTATAATTCTTGTTTTGTATTTTTCTTGGGGTTTTGTGACACCACACTGCTAATCCCACTGGTGGATTTTGATGGGTGTCTTAGGGGATCCGTCTCGAGGTCCTCAAGCAGTGGTTGGTTGGCCCTCCGGGCTGGCATAGGCCATGCTTTTTAAGTTTTTAAAAAAACCTTCTAATTCAACTACTCTTTGTTTTTCAGCAAACATAATAAATGATTGTAAGTCGTGGCAAACTGGTCTTTCTTTTCTTAAAAATCTGCATGTCTTAAGGGAGTTTTGTTTCTTTAAGTAATATTTTCATGATATATAATAACTAATTTTAATTTTTTTGCTTCATGCAGCCTTTTTTGTGCTTGCTGCGTATTTTTGGCTTTCTTCAGCAGAAGACTTTCTTGAAAACCCGGCCTGGTTTTTTTTGAGTGTACCTCTCTTTTGCGCCACTTTTGTTACCAAAATGAAACAAAACAAAACCAAAAATTAATCTTTTGTTTGATTTAAAAGCCATACTTCCTTGAAGCAGTCTCACCCATCTTCATTTTATTAGTCTAGGAAATAAGCGTGTTAATTATGACTAGA
Source organism: Neophocaena asiaeorientalis asiaeorientalis (assembly GCF_003031525.2). Lineage (NCBI taxonomy): Eukaryota > Metazoa > Chordata > Mammalia > Artiodactyla > Phocoenidae > Neophocaena > Neophocaena asiaeorientalis. The sequence continues at coordinate 8,365,020 of NW_020185324.1, read as the reverse complement.
ATACTTGCTTGGGAAAAGAGATATTGTTTTTTTTTATGCTAGCATTGATGATGTAAAAAATTAAAAAAAAATAATCTCTATATGTTTTTCTCATCGCATCATTTTCTGTCTGTGCACCTTAGCAAGAGATTGAATCGACGTTGAGCGGATCTTCCTGTGCAGGGCTTTTCATATTGTTAAGAGGTTTAGCTTGCCGCACCGAAAAAGCCTTCTCTGACCATCTCTTTGGCAATATATTTTATATCCATACAGGAGCCCTTCAGATCGAACAGAGTGAAGAATCTGACCAAGGAAAATATGAGTGTGTTGCCACCAACAGCGCGGGCACTCGCTATTCTGCCCCTGCCAATTTATATGTCAGAGGTAGGAATGACGTAACCCTGGTATCGCGTCTTCATTCAGGCTCAGGGGGAGTTGAGATACCCACAGGGTCTGTGTGACTATGTCAGGATTTAGTGAGCCGATGTGCTAATAGTGGCAGTAGCTGAAACATTTTAGTGGGTAGAAAATGAAACATTTTAATTACGTGGTTAAGGAAAAAATTGACAACTTTTGAGTAACATCTATCCTATGGATTGAAGTTTGTAAGTATATTTGCATTTTTACATCTTGATTTCTATTTTAAGTGCATTGATTGAACTGTGCTTTGCATTGGTTGGAGGTTTTCTTCTTTTCCTTCTTTTTTTCTGTTGCTGTTACTCTTCTGTTTCCTTATCAAACTCTGAAATAATTGCTTGGTGTGCTACTAATCAGTTCTCTGTGCAACGCCAAGCGTAAAGGTGTTTATGTCTTTAAGACCTCTGCTGCAGAGCTGTAAGGAGAAAGGTGCTAACTTTAAAAAAAGAAAAAATGAGAAAGGTGCTACATGCATGTAGCACAACTGGATTGTCTTCCTTCTTTTTATACTTATTTATAAACACATCACGTGCATGTGTCTATGCGTGTATATATATACACACACACACACAGGTTTTTTTTTTTAATTATTCACTTTCTGAAAATTTAATCTCTTGATTAAAGAGAACAGTGAACAGTGATTGTATTTTAAAACATGATATCAGTTGTCCTTGGGAGAAGAATGAATGAGGATACATCCATATTTTCTTATAAAGTAATAGAAATGATTACATTTTGAGCTTATGAATGGTTGTGCCTTTCATTTCCACGAGGAAGAAGTATTTCTTCTTCCCTGGAGTTCTCAAAGCCAGTTCTTGTAGTTTTATCGTCCAGTGAAAATGCTCTTAGTCTTACCCTCCATGTCTGTGCATAACCACAAAAGGCGTGGGTGGGGGGTGGGAATAGATAAAAAAGACAGCGAGGGCTTTAAGTTACAAGAGGATGGGTTCCCTTAGGAAAATATCTAGCTTGATTTTGAAATTTTTGTTGGAGATCATTTCGTTTCCGTGGGGATGTTTTTCTCTCCTTTCTCTGGAGTGTCTGGGGTGGGAGAATATGAAGAGAAACCATTTCTTCTCCAAATTCTTTGAAAGCCCCTTGATCCTTTTTCTCAATATGCTGACCTCCTTTGCTGCATGAGGCATGTGTACCTTCTTCAATGGAAAAATTTCAAAATGATGCTAGCTATTGTTTCTAATACCATGTTAGTCTGTGAAGTATTGCTAACTTTTTCAGGTGAGATAGGAAGGATTAACTAGAGCAAATAAAGATGTTCAAGTAGCAGTTGAAAGCCTTGATATGGCCTTTTTACTCTCTCTGTGTTTCCCTTGTTTTTCTCCTTTCCTCATTTCATTGTGTTCTGCATCAAACCCCCTACATCCCTCAGAGCTGCGAGAAGGTTGGTGTGTTTTTTACTTTTTACCCACCTTACAAAACTATTAATTAAACCAATAACAAAGAATACAAATGAAATGAATGTAGCTGCGTTGTGGTCTTCTTTTGGTTAATGGTATGTTCTAGCAGAGAATGCCCTTGGCCATGGCTTCCGGTGCTTGCTGGTGATACCTAACTGTGGTGCATGATGGGAGAGAATGAACCTGGGTGCATGGTAACGGGTAACACTTAACTCTCTCAGGTCCAGTGAACTTGGTCAGTGTTCCTGCTTTCCTTCCTGCCCCACTCTTCCCGTCTCCTGCCCCACCTTTAATTTCTGTCTCACAAAGGTGCCTGCTGCCCATAGAATGACTTTTCCTAGTTGTTCCCCTAACCCCAAGCATGAAGACTAAACTCTCCTCCATCTTCCTTGATACGTTCTTTGACGTCTCAGAGTCTACACCAGCTCCTGTCTGCTTTGTGTAACCTGTGAAGTGGCTGCAGGAGGCATGCTTAGCTCTGTCTTTACTTCTCCTTTGCCTGTCATTCACCCGTGAGGCCATTGCAGCAAGCCCTCTCAAATCCACGGAGGTTTCTCTCATCTTGAAGGACAGCCAAAAAGTTGACAGACAGAATTATTTACTTATTATCTTGGGGTTATGAGGTTGTTTTGTTTATTAACTTATTTATAATTTTAAGAATCACTTTATTAGCCATATTTAAGGTATGCTCCTAATGACTAGCCCTTAATGTAAAATGCTCGTGGTGTAATGTTTTGCCAATAAAAGCCCAAGACGAATCCTATTTGTCTCTTACCCTCTCCTTGTACCCTGTCCAAGACACATGTACTTAAACACACATAAACATGCAGATTATCTGAAGCAGGAACACTGAACTGTAATTGCTTGTTTTTTTTCCGTGTTGTGTTGCTTTAATATGACTTATTCTCTTCGTGTCATGTCCCACTGTGTGGTTTAGATCCAGTGTCACTCTATTTGAATGTAGGCATAAAAAGCCTCATACTAGATTTTTGTTTTCATCATCTATGTTGTTTTCTACCACAGATATGAACTGAATGGAATCCTGAATGTGAACTACTCAGCTCCCTTCCTGAATTTGCAATCCTTACCTTTGACAACCTAGCTTCATCTAATATCTTCCTACTTTCAACCCTGTCCTCCCCTAAATCGCTGTCTCAATCACCGTACTTAACCCTCCTCCCTTCATGTTTAGTTCTATTCCTGTTATTTCCTCTGCTGCTACTGCACTCTTGGATTCCAGCCATTCTCTCGTCATCCTAAGCACGGCCCTGAGACTTCACCTTGTGCATGCCTTGCATGACCCAATCCAGTGTCTCTACTGGCATTGGCTTTGTTTCTTCTTCTGTGACTGGAAATCAATATGTATATATATTTCTGTGTTTGTTCCGGTGTTAGTGTGAGGTCTTGAGGCTGCATCTATTCTGAGTCTGAAAGCAAATAAATTGCACTTTCGGTGTACTCTAGATGATGTTTCCCAGGACTGGGATGTGACAGTGTGGTCCCGCACATACATTCACATCACCTGGAAGAGCACAGCACTGAAGCTGGTTTTGATACTCAAGATAAACCTGCTGGTGACCTTCCAGCCCCCCTTCCTGCATATACATGCGTACATAGAATCCTTGTTATATGCATGCATGTATATGTTTTTGTGTTTATCTTATGCATGATGTTTGTGTATTGTTAGTTTGTAGATAGTTTTTTTGTGGGGCCCTTGTAGGTCTGAATCAACTTTTGTATGAATGTATCTAAGATATCAATGACTAAACTAAATAAATTTTTCTGTGTATACACACACCATACTTGTATGGTCTGTATTATTCACAGTTTTACATGTTTTGTTTTTGGACAGTCCACAATATGTTTCAACTGTTTAACTGTGTCTGTACAGTGCATGTCATGTGTTAAATCAAGCCGCTTTTTCTTGCCTTGTGTATTTTATCATCTTCCCTTGTGTTTTGTTCCAGTTCGCCGTGTCCCACCAAGATTCTCTATCCCACCCACTAATCACGAAATCATGCCAGGTGGAAGTGTTAATATCACCTGTGTCGCTGTGGGGTCGCCAATGCCTTATGTGAAGTGGATGTTGGGGGCAGAAGATCTGACACCTGAAGATGATATGCCAATAGGAAGAAATGTCCTAGAACTGAATGATGTAAGACAGTCAGCAAATTATACCTGTGTTGCTATGTCGACACTGGGTGTCATTGAAGCAATAGCCCAGATCACTGTCAAAGGTATGCTCAGTGGTTCATGCTTGGAGGATCTGGGTACCCTCAAGTCAGCTGACTAAGGCCTCTACAAAGTCTGTCCTTGGAATTCTAAAATGTATCAATTTATTGGTCAGTGTTTCAGATATCATAGTCCAGTCATATCTGTGGTATCACATAAGATACACATATCTAGGTAGGCAGATTCTCTCTTAAAAGTATTGACAGCCTAAGTCGTGGTAATCATCAAAATATTTAACTAAAGGCCAGGCTCAGGCACTAACAGGTCAGGATGAGGCATGCTCGACATAGTCAGCCATTATGGTCGGAATGATGTGTACAGGTTTTATATTTATTAAGAACCTTGAGAAGAGGCACATGACAAAGAAATCCAAGTGAGTGTTAATAAATACTCAAAATTCCAGAAGACAAAGGGAGGAAAAAAAGAGAGTTGAAGTCGACATAGTCTAGTAATAGATGCTTTAAATTTTTGATAGACCCTACCATTAAAAATCAAAATGCAGGGCTTCCCTGGTGGCACAGTGGTTGTGAGTCTGCCTGCCGATGCAGGGGACACGGGTTCGTGCCCCGGTCCGGGAAGATCCCACGTGCCGCGGAGCGGCTGGGCCCGTGAGCCATGGCTGCTGAGCCTGCGCATCTGGAGCCTGTGCTCGGCAACGGGAGAGGCCACAGCAGTGAGAGGCCCGTGTACCTAAAAAAAAAAAAAAAAAAAATCAAAATGCAAGTGTGATTATATTCTGTTTTAGCTCTCACCTCGTGTAAGCGAAGTGCTCAACAAATATTCTTTTCTTGAAATAAGTGTACTGACTATAACCGAAGTACTATATTCCATGGTTACTTTTGAATCAAAGGGGGTAAAAAGTGAGTGTGTGAGGGTACCAGTTGTTTTTATACAGTGTTTACAGAATTTTAGAAAACTTGCACAAAATGAGTCAGTCTGAGGGTGACTTTAGGTTTCTGCAAATGTCTGGAACTATTGCAAAATGAAACAAGTTGTCTTCCCCTTCTGGGAAGTGTGATCCTAAAAAAATGCAGCACACATTGTAATCGGTGTCATATTTTCAACCAAGTGCATATACCTAATGTATACCATATAAAATCAATAATGTGACATAAGACAAGGTACACAGCATTTTCAACATTTAGTCGTTTAAAATAGTAATGTTTTATTGCATATTATTATGGTATTAGGCATAGTATTCTCCATACATTACAGATACAAAACCTGTACTGCATAATCAGTGTGACTTAGCGAAACTAAGAGTATCTGTTAAATATCAGTAAACACATCTTTAATTAGCAATATTTCTACTTGCCTTAAGAATACAGAAAGACATCTAGGGGAAATTCAGATCATACACTTCCTTGAAAAATATCAGGCCAGAATATTGAAACAAATGTCTTTCTATTATTATTTTGAACAAAATCCCTTGGCCAAATATTATCATTCCATGGTTCTTAGAGTAATCTGCAAATACTGAATCGTCTTTCCCATACTAACCATTTCAGCTTTAAATATTTGAAGGTTTACTAAAGACCCTCAAGAATTCAAACGCAGGAGTCACACTAAACTAATATTTTGTTCAGTTTCTTTGTTTTCCTGACTCTTGCTCCTTCCCTATACCCCCTCCACCACAAACATAAGGGTGGATCTTGAAAGCAAAAAGTGAATCAAAACAAAAAGCATCTTAAAGAGAGAAAGAAGTCATTTATTCAGGTAGTCAGTTCACAGTGCTTATTAAAAACCTACTCAGGACTAGACAGTGTTCTAGGTATTGGGGGTATAGCACTAATTAAGTACAAGTTTGCTAATCTTGAAAAGTTACCATTGTAGGGAGTGTTGTATTTTTTGCCTTTAAGTTGACAAGGAAAAGAGGAGGACTAAGGAGCTGATTACATGAGTGTTACCTTCTGAGTTTTGTCTAAAACTTCAGCTTGTGAAACTCTCCTTTCTTCCTTAACCTCACTACCTTTCAGAATCACTGTCCAGGTGAGGCCACCAGTGTTGATGGTTTGTACGCTTAATTAGTAGCATTTTGAGTTGTGTTTTTCTGCTAAAAAGAATGAACGAGATTTCTAAAATATAGATTTAATTTCAAGTGTTTGTCATGCAGCTGTAATCTGATATTACTGATGTTGGATATAGAATACATATTATGACAATAAAATGAAATACTTTAAAAAGTGATTTGTGAATAGACTTTAATTTAGCTCCTTCAGCATATTTTGAATATTAAGTAAAAAACGTGAATTTGAAATTATTCTTTATTACCTTAAAATTATTGGTCAGATTATTTATTAAAAAATATATAGTAATGTTGCTTATGTCTTACGTCTTGAAAACAAAATGGATACTCTTCTTTTACAGCAATTTAATACCATTTCATTTTATGTCTAAAATTTTGTTCTTTTCAATGTTTATTGGCATTTAGTTATATCATTTTTTTGAAGCAAGGGTCTCATGGGCCAAGCTTGTGGTTATAATAATTGTTATAATTGGAACTACTGTTTTCTGAGGGTGCCAGATACATATTAAGAGCATTACTGGATTGGCTCATTAATCTTCACCGTAAACTCATGAAATACAGTTACCCAACTGTATAGTACAATTCCAATAATACAATTGTGCCTATTTTTCACATGAGAAAACTAAAGCAAAGAGAACTTAAGCAACACATCCAGGATCTCATAGCTAATAAGTGGTGGATTTGGATACAAGCCCCAAAATACAATGCTATAATACACTTCCAGTAAACTGAGATTTGTCACCTACGCATGTCTTACTGTACTTCCTGACCACTTAGAAAACCGTCCTTTGCTATGATTTCATCTAATTAAATCTTTACTAGGTACATAATTCTGTCATTCTAATAGCAGAGTTTATGGATTCTTGTGATTTCTTAAAAGTGATGGGTATTCACTGTCTTTCTTTTTTCTCCCTGTAAGCCTTACCCAAACCTCCAGGAACTCCTGTCGTGACTGAGAGCACAGCTACAAGCATCACACTGACATGGGACTCTGGGAACCCTGAGCCTGTCTCTTACTACATCATTCAGCATAAACCTAAAAATTCTGAAGAACCTTATAAAGAAATTGATGGGGTGGCGACCACACGCTACAGTGTCGCTGGACTAAGTCCCTACTCAGATTATGAATTCAGGGTTGTTGCTGTCAATAACATCGGGCGGGGGCCTCCCAGTGAGCCCGTGCTGACACAGACCTCAGAGCAAGCACCGTCCAGTGCCCCCAGGGATGTCCAGGCGCGGATGTTGAGTTCAACCACCATTTTGGTACAGTGGAAGGAACCCGAAGAGCCAAATGGACAGATTCAAGGATACCGAGTTTATTATACAATGGACCCCACTCAGCATGTTAACAACTGGATGAAACACAATGTAGCTGACAGCCAAATCACTACTATTGGCAACTTAGTGCCCCAGAAAACGTATTCTGTCAAAGTCCTGGCTTTTACCTCAATTGGAGATGGTCCTCTTTCAAGTGACATACAAGTCATCACTCAGACAGGAGGTAAGTGTGGTTCTGGATGGGGCGTAGGGTAGAAGGGAGGAGCTGGTACTAAGAAATGGCAAGGACAGAAACAAAGCACAAAATAGTATGTTTTAATTTTTGAGATTTAGAGTTTCTGAGTAAGGAGTTAGGCATATGGAAAGGAGCAGGCATGGACACTGAAAGACTATAAATAATACAGTCCTTTTAGAAGGGGGATGCATTTAGCATACTTTTTTTTTAATTGAAGTATGGTTGCTGTATAATATTACATGGCTTTCAAGTGTATAATATAGTGACTCACAATTTTTAAAGGTTATGCTCCGTTTATAGTTATTATAAAATATTGGCTATATTACCCATGTTGTACAATATACCCTTGTAGCTTATTTTATACCTAATAGTTTGTACCTCTTACTCTCGTACCCCTATATGTAGCATCCTTTCTTTTTAATTTGTACCCAAATGACTTGAAGAGTTTCTGCAGGAGTTGGATAAATGCATCCCCCGTGCAGCATTTTGAGAATAGAAGAACTATGCTTCTTTGTATTAGCAACTCTGGTAGAATAGGCCCAAAATTTATTTAATCTGTGAAGGAGTGGATGGTTCAAGATAAAGTTAAAAATAAAACGATTTGTCAGGGGACCTTGGATATGTAAATGGCTTATATCTGCCAGGAAGCAACTTGCTTAAAAATGAATATTCCCTTAACGTTCTTTTCTTTTTTTCTTTGTATGGCCTCAGGGATAAAGAAAGACAGTTAGCAAGATCTAAGATCAAAGTTTGGGGCCTTATTCACCCATTTTCCTGGGTATTAGAGCAGATGCCAAACTAGTTTATAAAGGAAAACTTGGCCTTTCCCGTAGTTTTATTTTCATAAGAGGATATCAAACTTCTCTGGTCTTGGGTTCAAAGTGATCAGTTTTGTCGTGGGATGGGAATAAACCATAGCAGCTGTCTTCTTACATTTATTCTTGAATATCTGAGAGCTATTCATTTGACTCCTCTTGTCTTGGTACCTCTTAAACTTGCATTAATCTGTGAGTGTTTTGGTGGCATGCCATTCGTTTGTTCTGAGAATCCACATAAGACCCATGTTATTGGAGATGGTATCTATAATCTGTAGTCATAACTCATAGGTAATTCTGGGAATGAGTTAATGAATATTCTCAGGTGTCAGAACTAGATAAACTTATGTTTAACCGCTGACTTGTTTTTATGTTGTGGGCTTCATGAATCTTGTGGCTGAGGACGTTTACCAATTTGCTGTGGCTACTAGGAGTCTCAGAGCATGTTTACAGCTTGCCTGGCTCTATTTTATTTTCATACTCTTATTTGGTTCTTATTGGTTTGTTCATGGATTTATCACTTTTTCTGATATCAAAAAAGTACAGAGTGTTTTATCATAATTATAGTGAAAATCATCCATATACCTTCCCTATTGGGTGTTTTCATTTCTTCTGTATTTATTTGTTATATTAATATGCATAAAATATTGTAGATTAATTTTTCCATAAGTTTCTCATCGGAAAATGTAGAAATCAGTGAATCTTGTTCTTTTTCTTGACTGAAAGTAGTCAACTGTTAAGAGATTATTTTTTTATTATACTATTTTAGCAGCTCCATAACCATTAAAGGATATATAGGAAGAGTATATACCTATACTCCACTTTTAGGTTTTCGGATGTTTCAGCTTTGATATTTTAAAAATCCCTGATCTTGGAGTAACATAACCAGGGTTTGAATCCCAAACTACCATTTTTAGCTCCATATCCTTGGACAAGTTACTTCATCTCTCTGAACTTCAGTTTTCTCATCTAAAATAATAACCACCTTATAGAGTTTAGTGGTAGTGGGTTTTTTTCTAAGGCTGCCATACAAAATACCACTTACTGGGTGGCTTAAACAACAGGAATTTATCATCTTGCAGTTCTAGTGATTAGAAGTTCAAGAACAAAGTGTCAGCAGGATTGGTTCCTTCTGAGAGCTGTGAGGGAGATGCTGGGCCTCCCGCCTAGCTTTTGGTGGCTTGCTGGTAGTCTTGGCTGTTCCTTGGCTTGTGGGAGCATCACCCTGATCTCTGCCTTCATGGTCCCGTGGCATTCTCCCTAAGCGCTTGTCTCTTGCGTCCAAATTTCCCTTTTTTATAAGATACCAGTCATAGTGGATTAGGGTCTAACCTAATGATATCATCTTGACTAATTACATCTGCAACAATCCTATTTCCAAATAAGGTCATTTTCTCAGATTCTTGGTGTTAGGAATTCAACATATGAAATTTTGTGGGACACACTTCAACCCGTAACAAGGCTATCGATTAGATAACAGATAGAAATATTTTATAACTTCAGTAATATATAATCATCATCATAATAATTGCCATATGCTGGAAACTCTGCTAATAGGTGTATTAATTCTTACTGCTCAATTAGGTAGATGTGGAATTATCTCATTTGCCAATGAGTAAATTGAGGATCGATGAAGGTAAAAAGATTCAGGAACTTCCTTTGGGTCATTAAGTGGACACTCTAGATACCTTTAAGCACCATTATCTTTTAAATTAATAATTTGCTAATGTCTTATTTTTTGGTGCCTACTAGGTTTTAGTGCCCACTAGGTGCTCAATAAATAAATAGAGGCAGGAAACACAGGGTGTCATGTATTCATACCTCTGTTCAAGAGTTATATATGGGACTTCCCTGGTGGTGCAGTGGTTAAGAATCTGCCTGCCAATGCAGGGGATGCAGGTTCGAGCCCTGGTCCAGGAAGATCCCACATGCTGCGGAGCAACTAAGCCCGTGCATCACAACTCCTGAGCCTGTGCTCTAGAGCCCGTGAGCCACAACTACTGAGCCCGTGTGCCACAACTGCTGAAACCTGCATGCCTAGAGCCCGTGCTCTGCAACAAGAGAAGCCACCGCAATGAGAAGCCCGCTCACTGCAACAAAGAGTAGCCCCCGCTTGCCGCAACTAGAGAAAGACCTCGTGCAGCAAAGAAGACCCAATGCAGCCAAAAATAAATTAATAAATTTATTTTTAAAAAAAAAAAAGAATTGTATATGATTTACATCTGAAATACTTGAGGTGGCTATTAGGTTATCCCAGTGCAGAAGTACATTAAACCATTTAGATACTTAAAAAAAAGTTAAAAGAAGTAGAAGGAATACCTTTTTTTATAGAAAGTTATCATACTCAGTCACTAAGTTTGGTTCTTAATTTTCTAACTACAAATTTAAACATACAAATCTGTAACGTTTCATAATATTATTTTCTTATGACAGAAGGATTTAGCTATCTAAGAAACCAAATAGTTACTGAAACTAAATTCAACCAAAACATAAGAATCCTTGAGAATCATGAGAATCCTTATATTCAGAACATGAAATGACAGTAATGCTTTCCGTCACTTTTTAATGAAAGATACAGAACTGATGTTTAAATAGATCATATTTTGTTTTTCTGTATTACCAGGGGACATAATGTAACATAAATCATAACTCAGTGAAGGTAACATTGTGACAGGAGCAGTTGAGTTAATGTGATCCAGGGACTCCGGACCTAAAAACAAATCTAGATGAATGGATCACAGATGCATTAAAATAGCTGTTCTCAATCTCTGTTTAACTTTTTTTACATTAGGATATTTCCAAGAACCTTCCATAATAGTTGTAATTTTAATACCCATTGATTGAGAAGATATATAATGATATAATGATTTGTGCCTGCCGAGATCAATAGGCTAAGAAAACCTTCCAAAATGGCACAATGATTTGATCTGTTCTCTAGGCTTAATTAACAAAGGCCATTTGATGTTAGTGGACACCTGCCAAATACAATGATGTTAGTTCTGATATAATTAATTCTGAGCTGCTCCTGACTAGCTGATTCATAGGATCACTGCTAGACAAAGACATAAAACCATTATGAAAGATTCCTTTAGTTATATAAAATTTAAGATTCTTCTCACTACAATTTTATCTTTTCCAAACCTACAAAAATTTACTGATCAATAACATGCATGAACTTCTCAAATATTTTAATTTCATATACACAGAGATACACTTTTTTGTCTACTTTATCTAAAAGGTATACATTTCATTTTATTATCTTTAATTCCCTGACAGTAATATTCCTATTTTTGTTTAAAATCAGACTGTGCAGAAACAGTATTTAGAAATAAAGTGAGTTTAAGAGGGACATTATTACTTTTGATCTTATCTAAGATTATTGTCACATGTATTGATATAAATGGAGGATTGATGTAAGTTTGTATATTTCTGGTAATATAGAAAGTCAAAATATGATCTATGTTATAGTCAGTAATGTATCCCCTTAATTATGAATATTAGTACAGATGAAAATATTAAGTGATCTTTACATGGTTTTAAATATGAAAAGATTTTGGTTAAAATGATTATTTTCTAGAAATATTGGTTAATCTTCCAAGTTTTCCATAGCTTTAACTCCTGGCATTATAGTGACTTGCAAGTAATTCACCTTGGAAATACATGGACCATATGGCCATTGACATGGGAAGTATTTATGTGCTAGAAAAAAGTCTCTGCTACGAAAAAACACATTCGGGAAGGATGTCTCATATAGTTTTCTCTTGTACGTAATTATAATAAGAACATAGGGTAACTATATTTTACAAAAGAAGTACAAATAAAACTCTGATAAGGAAATGTAATAAATTAACATCTTAAACCTAATGCACTAACATAAATGTTGCTTGTTGTCCCTGCTAATTGGAGGCATTCTAAAGCTGTTAAATCCCAATGTGTGTCTTTTTCCTGAACTTTCTTTAGAAAACATATCTTACCTCTAATTCTTCTATGCATTTAATAGATTCTTGGGGAAAGTACTGATTTATATGTACACACCTTAATAGTATAGGTCTTTGGAAGGAAAATAATTATACACATTTAATAAATAAATATTAATGAGTAGCATCAACTTTAAACATTTTGAAGAAGCAAAATTGTTATAAAACTATGACATTTTAGAGACATTGTGCTTTAGGTTTCCAGTACTTTATAAACCATTTCATTACTATATATCAACAGGCCTATATAAGCAAACTAGAAAAGACTGATTTCCAATAGCAAAAATTATGAGCCCCATTTGAATTCTTTCTCTAAATAGTTTTAGCAGTGAGTAAAGGAGTGCTGGTTGTAAATACAACTGTAATAAAATTTTAACTTTTTCTTATTGATGTTTAATGACAGTTGAGAGTAAGATTTGTGCAGGTGCTTGTGTATTAAGTACTTATTTTGTCAATGATATATCTGTGGCACTTACAAATCAGACTCTTTGTTTGAATTTTGTTTTGTTTTACTGCCACTGTAATCCTGGCTGTTGCTTTTATTGTTGTTATCATCATTTGTGAATCTGCTAGATACATTTTAAAATATGTACCTTATTAGAGCACTAGACATTTTAGTAATAATGTGTTTTTAGTCTCTTTGGTAACATTTCATATTTATATTACGGTGAGGTGAAATTGTTTTTTAGCCATTTTATATGTGCTAACCCCTTTCTCTTCAGAGATATTCCCTAAAATTTAGTCAAATATTGATCTCTTCCAATATCATCAGAGTTCAGATGACATGCAGATTTTCTTCTCGCTTCTTATTCATTCTCCATTCTCTGTGAGTTGCCTTCAGATATATGGAGCATACTAGTATTACTACTCTAATATTTCCCATTTCTCAATGGGGCTATAATCTTATTGTAGGGAATTGATAGCTCATATTTGTATTTCCTTGTGGACATTAAATAAGCAATCAAGAAGAAGGGTATAACAACACCACTTTACCAAATATAAGGATGTCTTAAATATAATTTTAAAGAAAAATTTGTGTTCCTACTTTTCTTTCCTCTTTCCACATCTAAATTCTATTGGTTTATGGTCAACATTAACACGTCTTTTTTTTAATGTAGATGATTGCACTAAGGTTTCTGGACGGGTTCTTTTTATTCTCCCTTGTGTTTTCCAGAATCTCAGATTTTTCCGTAAAATGTGTCTTTGGTTAATTGATGAGGAAAATGCTACAGCACAGAAAAGCTCTTAAATAAAATATATAGAGAAAAACATGAAGTAAGTGAAGATAAAAGAATGTCAGTAGGTTTGAGGTGTCAAGACTGTGAGAGCATTAAATATATATCCATACAAATATCTATACCTATCTATCTATAGAGACGGGGAGAGTGGGAGGAAGACAGTAAGGGAGGGAGGGAAGGAGGGAGAAGGGATATGAGAAAACAAATATAAATGTTAATAGAACCTTTGTAGCCACAGTATTTGGTATAAAAACCTAACTGACAGATGATGAAGTATTCCCTGTGTCTCCAAGTGGCACAGACAAAATAAATATGACAGTTTGGTGTTTTCTTGTAAACATATATTATGATCATTAGGACTATTATGTTTGGGGAATGTATAACTAAATACGTTAATTTCACAGCTTTTTTCTTTTCCTTTGAAGCCTCAGCTTCATTGTGGTTGTTTCAGTAATGACTAAATGATCCTGAGGAAGCAACATCTTTAGGTGAATCCACAATTCCCGAGAAAGTCTGAGTACCGTCACCCCTAAGACACGTATGGGCGTAGAGTCTGATATAATAAAAAGATCTTTTAAAGCCCTGGTCCTTATGCTGGATTTTGCCTGTAGACACATTTTGCCTAATACAGTGTTTTTCAGTTAATTTCAACTAATTCAATTTATTTCTGATTGTAAAAAATTAAAAGATTTTACCTAGAAGATTCATTATCAACTTCTGCTGAAAAATCAGAAGCTTGGGCAAGACTGGACCCACATTCCACAAGGCAGCCGTGTCCTGGCTCTGAGCATCACTGACTCCTTCTGGTGGCCCAGGCACTCCCCCGTTGACCCTGGGCCTGCATGGCCTCTGCACTCATCTAAGTCATCTGCCCGGCACCTCTAGGCATTGGTGTTTTGACCACAAGTTTAAAATCTATTAAATTCCCCTCCAGACCACTTCAAAAGAAGATGATGTTGAAAGCAGAGGAGGAGAACCCTGTTTGTATTATTCCAAGAGACTCACCATCCAGTCGTGTGGCCACTTCCTACTTACTTTGTCCCAAAATAAAATGGACACCCTCTGAGGCTTTGATGTAGCTATTTCATTATTTAGAAGGAGAGGGCTCTGAATAGAACCAAACAGAATTAGAGAATTAAAGGAAGTGTGTGGCACTAAACAAGGATGAAACATTGAGACCTACCAGGAATTTGTTTGAGACAAATTAAAAGCAAAAAAGTAAACAGTTTTAAGTAAGAAAAAGTTAATTGGATTCCCACAATGTTTTCAATCACTGTCACTCAATTTATTATTAGCCTTAGCAGGGAGGAAATGCGTAACAAGCAGTTATTATCCTGAGAGCAGCCCTTCAACGCTGTCCATGTTTTTAATTCTTGACAGCACTTTATTTGGTTTGGTTTAAGTCAGAAGTTATAACAAGGTGTTCTTCTTTCCCAGATGTGTGGAAGTTGGGGAAAGAAAAAGGGAATAAAACTAGAGAAAAAGAAGTGACTGCATACATATGCATAGGTGGTGTGTGTATTTTTAGGCTGAGAAAACCTCTCATGATCTGAATATTAGAATCCAATCATAATTTCCCCATCTGTCTGATCATTCTTGGCTTCCATCGCTGCTCCTACCTGTGCTATTGGTATTTTCTTTTTAGAAGTAATGCATTTTCTATTTGTTTTGTTACTTGCCTGATTGTTTTTCTTATTTCCCTCTGTTCTACCTTCTCTTGCTCTTGATCTTTTATCTTCTTTTGTCTCTACCTCTCACCTCTCAGTCTGAATGATTGTGTTAGGTCACCCACTGGGCAGGTACTTAAAAAAAAAAAATAGATACTCAGTTCAGAAAGTACATTCCTGGAGGCATCAAATTAATGAGTATCTCAAGGTCTGTGATACGGAAGGAGAGAAAGGAAGATGAATGAAATTAGAAATATGAAGCACTGATTATTGGTGGCCTTAAGCATCAGTCCAAACATGAGTGTGTGCACGTGTACACACACACACACACACACACACACACACACACACACACACACACACACACACACACACACACACACAGAGTCACAGGTTAACAGACCAGAGTAATGAAATGATGATTAGGGATTGATTCCAGAAACCATTGCAGACCCCTTTAGATTTTAATCTTTTTTTAAACAAAAGGCATTTTTTTCATCATGCTACAGAGAGATGACTATAGAAAGAAAAGAAAGTAATGCATTTTATATCTCCAAAGACCTTCTTTATGGTGAAAATGATGCTTTAGGTATTGTTTAAGAAATTGATGTCATACATCAGCTACAAGTTATATTATTTGTATATGTTTTTGAATGTTCATGCTTATTTGCCAAAAATACTTGAGATGTTCTTTTCCCCTCTGGAGTGAAGTATTATTCTTGTTTTTTACAAATATACACGGAATTCTCATGTGAACTTGTGGGAATATGGACATATGTTCAGCTATGGCACTTTGAAACATGCCGCAATATCCGGGGTAATGATCAAAATATTTAATGGCCGCTAAGGCATGGGCACCAACCAATTAGAGTAGACATTGGCTGAGAACAATGTAAGTAAGAGTAGCTGTGCTACTGATGCCCTGAAGTGCATTAGCCTTGTGTATAATGGATAGAGGACTTCGTGGGATTAGTTGCTAACTAGGAGGTTGGGGTTAGTAAAATTTATTCTAATTCAACATTTGGGTAAGATGCTTTCAACTGGATTGATGTCCCATTCTTGATTACGTATGATATATAGCTTTTCCAAATTGTCTATTGCATGGATTACATGACTAATACGAGAATTATAGATGACCTCTGTTAAGTTCCTATATTTGTGATAATAAGTGTATTCTATACACTTTTCAACTTGTGTAGTAATTTAGCTCCATCTCACTAGGGACAATATTAAATTTATATTGTGTCTAGTGTATTAACTCATATTAAAGTCATTAGAGATTAGAAAGAATTGTTAGTTTTTTAAATTCTCTCTCTCTCTTTTTTTTTTTACATCTTTTTAAAACGTGGGTTGGTAAGAAAAAAATACTAATGATTCTGCTTGCCTGTAGGTTTTGTTAATGGAGTAGAGGTGGGATTTTATAAACCTAATTGGCAATAATTTTAAAAGTAAACTGTAGCGTTAGAGAATAAGTTCCCACTCAGTTGTAAAAGAACAATAGCTTTTATGTATTTAACAATTGGTGTGATTTAGGCAGTATTTATCCCAAGTGCTTTATATAAATCATCACATTTATTACTTACAATGATATTATAAAGTAAATATTATTCTTAAAGTTGAATTCAGAGACTGATACATTCTACATTTGCTAATTCCACATCTTGCATATATATTAAATCACTCAGGGACAAGCACAGTATTTATAACATTGTTCTTGTCCCTTAAAGGAGGAAAACTGGGCTTTATATTGACAGGCTAACTTGGACAATGTAAGGCACCTAGCTCTCCATTAAGCTAATACGTGCAGACACTGAGTGAAAAGTTTAAACAGTTAATGAAAGAACTTCTGAATATTTCTGGTGACGGTGAGCTCACTCCTTTGCCTCCCTGATTTTAGTGCCAGGGCAGCCACTAAACTTCAAGGCAGAACCTGAATCCGAAACAAGTATTTTGCTCTCTTGGACGCCTCCACGTTCAGACACCATCGCCAGCTATGAACTGGTCTACAAAGATGGGGAGCATGGAAAAGAGGTAGGACTGTGCTTTTCGCCTTGTCATCATTCTCTACACCCAAGCACTGCTCTCATTTTGTGTAATTGCCCAAGTTCTGTTAAAAGGTCAGATATCTACAGAGGACCTTGGTGGAAAAGATTTATTCATCAAAAGAGAAGCTTGACCAAAAAAACAGAAAGAGTATTTGGAGACTTGCTGGGGTTAGGACAAAAGAAACAAAAAACAGCTATTGTCTGTATTGGAAATTTCTTTTTTTAATTCTGGTTTCTAAGTTACTTATGGAAGTATCTGCTTGTAAAAGAATATACTCCTTGAGATTTGGGGATTTCCTTTCTTTGTCTTCTGCATTCAAATGCTTAAGTCACTGTTAACACATGACTAAGTGAGCTCCAAGGCTTTGGGTAGATGAATTTGTCTAAACTGGTTTCAGAGAAAGATGCCCCATAGCAAGTGTTTGTTTGTATGCCAATGATTGTTTGATATGAATGTGAAAATACATACATACATATATATATATATATATATATATATATATATATATATATATATATAGTTTATGTTACACAAATAAAATAACAGACTGTGGAAGGCTAGAAATTGTTAATAGTTACTGAAAAGAGAAATAAAAATCAAAATAACTAACACATACATTAACAGGCACTATAATAATGGTTTCACACATATTAAGTCAATCCTTACAGCAGTGCTTTGAGTCAGCCTCTATTATTAATCTATTTCACATATTATAACAAAATAGAGACACGGAAAAAATTAAATGATTAAATAATTTGCCCAGAGCCTCATACTACTGAATGGTAGAGCTGGAATTTGAATCTAAACAATTTCCAGAATCTATGTTCTTAACCATTAGGATATACCGGCCCTTGGGTATACTTTGAATAGATTATATAAATCAGTATTAAGATATATCTAATATTTTCAGAAAGAGATAGTAATAAATATGTTTCTTTTGTTATCGTAAAACCCATTAAGGGGAACATTAGGACAAAAAAGTTGGTAAAACTCTATGTGAAAACTCAATCCACCAAGCCATTTTGTTGTACCTCTTAGCATCCTTTATCTTAAAAATATCTTCACAAAGCAAAACAGCCCCTAAGTTCTAAAAAAAGAATACCTTTCTTAAACACTCACATACTAAATGAACTGTTACCAATTAACTTGTGGCTCATCATTTTGAATGCTATAATACATTAATATGCTACTGTAAACTTCTATTTTATTACATCTCTTTGAAGTGAGCAGAATCTCCAAAGACCAGGCTCTAAAAGCAATGCTTTTAGATTTAGCTAACAAAGCTGATACAAATTAATCACTCAAAAAGTTCTAGAACTGAAGTGCTGATATAACGTAAAGTACTCGTGTTACAGCTGTTGGTGTTTGTAATAAGACATAAATTAGCATTAAATTATTTTAAATACTTACCATTACCCAACTAAAAAACAAATAAAATAAAAACAGTTAAAGAGAGTGGCAGTCCTTTGGAAACACTATGGATACTTGACTATTGGCATACCCACTCTGCTTTACAATTGTTTATTTAGGAAATTCCTTTTTTTCTTGTTATTTGGTAAATCTAAAATTTCTGAAAATTTTGTATTTGCAACAGAACACCCTAGGGGTGTTTCCTCTAGTTTTATATCTGAATTGCCCTTGACTGACTTCTCTTTGTGTGAACAGCAAATGCTATTCAATAAAAAGCCTTATAAGATTATTGATGCCATTACTAGACTACATAATAGCATGCATTTTAAGGTTTACTACAGGCTCATGTTAAATCTGAGATTGACTACCCATAGATAGCTATATCTTTGCTAAAATGCAAAGGCAGATTTCAAGCATAAAAATAAATTACCACATTCAAGTAAAAAAAACTTATTTCAAAAGCCCTTTATGATGTTAACAGTTATAGAAGAGTTTGTGATTTCTTTTTTCTAGCTGTAGGTTCTATATTCACAAAGAAAGGAAGTGTTAAAATTAATTTGAAATCAACCTAGGGTAACAGTATAGTTTCATATACATTATCCATCTTTCTTCAGTAACTGACATATGATTTTTATTCCCTCAGGCCTTGGCAATTCCAGATCTCTTTCATAACAACCTCACGTGAACTGTGTGCCAGTTTCCATTGTTACTTCCGGCCATATTTTCTTTGCCCCTATTAACGTTGCAGATGGTCACGGGAGATGACCTAGACATGTCTTCAAATGGAATGTTAGGCATAAGCCATTGTCAGGGGCGGGGGTCAGTTTCCATTGTGGGCAGTGTCACCGCAACACACATGACTTAAAGGTTGAATGCATTCATGGGTGGTGGGCCTCTCACTCCCTCTTATCTGATGCATTTGGAAAACTGTGTCATCGTTAGATAGACCCCTGACTTCCTTTTTTCCAGTTGTCTTATTTGTTGTAGAAACTTGCCTTTTAAACTGGTATCTTCAATATGTACTTCCCCTAGTAGAGTCCTTGATACTCTCACTGTTGATTCTGTTTGTGATATTTTGATGACATTATAACCCTGATTATTATTATTATAACCCTGATTACAGAAATCTGATGTTCTGGGCAGTGTGATAAAAATATATGCATTATATATATATATATATATATATGCACAAATCTTAACGAAGATGACCAAGGTCCCTTGTTACTTATCCACAGCAACGGATTACCATTGAACCAGGGACATCTTATAGACTGCAAGGGCTGAGACCAAACAGCTTGTACTACTTCCGTCTGGCTGCACGCTCTCCCCAAGGCCTGGGTGCTTCCACAGCTGAAATATCAGCCAGAACCATGCAGTCAAGTAGGTGTCTCTCTTTGCTTTACTTTCTGCCCTTTTCTTCACTAGGAGGCGTTGCCAGCTTTTATCCCCACCAACAACAAACCTGCTAATTAATATTTAATAGTTGGTAGTCTCTATACTAGCAAGTGTCCAGTTTGGGGGATTAGAGCGCCATGACCTTGGTTTTCAGACTGGGTCCAAATGACAGATCCCATTCTCCCACTTCCAAAATCGAAAGACATTCAGAGAAGTTAGGAAACCTACTTGAGAAAAATGGGTAAAGGCGTTGGATCAGGCCCCATTTAATGAATTATAAAGCTGTAAAGCAAAATTCAGATTGAGAGCACTGCAAAATAATCAGAGGAGGGCTTAGCAAATTAAAGAGACAGCAAAAGACCAAACTTTTATCTTTTTTAAGCACACAGGTTTTAACTTTGCTGATGACCAAGTCTTCACGTCACGTACTTTTTCCTAGTTTGTTGTTAACTTTGCACGTAGTTCATGTGGAAATTTGGAACATTCACAGAAAATCTGTATTTGTACAAATTTAGGAACAATGGAATAATCACAAGTATATTTGCAATCCTAAATTGTATTTTGTTTCCTCAGGTTCAGATTCTTTTTGGGACTGTTACTCTAAAGCATAGTTGTGTTTATCACAATGGAGTTCATTGTGTCTAGAGACGATTGTTTTGCATAAAGTATTATATGGCAGGTTGTTTTTGATGGAAAGTTTGGTGGCTTATCATACTATTGTTTGCTCTTTATTAATGTTTCTATAATTAGTCTATTAACCATTTACCTTAAATTGAACAGTTTTATGGACTTACTTCCTTAGATTTTAAAAATATTTTACATTTTATATGTGATTTTTAAATTTTTTATGTCATTTTATCTAGTGACATAGATATGTGTAAAATGAATACATTGAATTTTATAAAGAGAATGCTCTATTGACCTGATTTTTAGACCTATCAGCCAATATGAAATTTACATTTTTTTAGAAGATGAATTTCCTTTCATATAAGCAAGTCTGCCATCATTTCATTTTCTATAGATACTTGAAATCTTTCAGGGATTTTGATGATAAAATTCATATTTTTCCTCAACACATGATTATTCATATGAAAAGCATTAGGATTCTGTTGCTTAGTCCCTTACTGATGATAGCTTATTCCCATAAAATTTCCTTTTTTAAAACTGAAGCATGTAAATCAATGCAGTATTGTATGTCTCCTTTGAATTCCAGGCAGGCTAATAAGTAATATTGCAGAAGATAATTCTTAAAATCAGACACTTAATTTAAAGAAATGTGACATGCCTTAATATTATATTTTGCATGGTTTACAAACTTGACTGTTTTGCATACGCACACATATATATTCATACATACATACTTACATACAAAGAGACAGAATGAACTTTTTATAGACACATCAAAAGCTTATCCACTCTTTATTTTATTAAGGTTTCAAGTGGTGCTACGTATACTTTCACAGAATAGGAGGTCTGAAGGTAGGAATGTATTGACAACCAAATGAGTTTTTTAAAAAGGTTTACAAATGAGTCTTTGCTGTTACATGAACAACTCAATTTATTATGAATGATAATGCATATAAAATAGTTTCATAATTTGAAATATAAGAATCTTTGGTCAGAATCAATAAAAATGATGTTCTTGTGATTTTGCAAACCTTATACCAAATATATAAGGCTGTTTTACGGGGATTTCCTTTTTGTATGTACAAGGATCTTTTCATTTTGATTGCCTGTAATGAAGAACACAAGACATGTAAATTAAGAAAGACTGATGGGGCTTCCCTGGTGGCGCAGTGGTTGAGAGTCCACCTGCCGATGCAGGGGACACGGGTTCGTGCCCCGGTCCGGGAAGATCCCGCATGCCGCGGAGCAGCTGGGTCCGTGAGCCATGGCCGCTGAGCCTGCGCGTCCGGAGCCTGTGCTCTGCAGCGGGAGAGGCCACAACAGTGAGAGGCCTGCGTACCGCAAAAAAAAAAAAAAAAAGAAAGAAAGACTGATGATCGTCTAAATAATCAGATACACCTGACACTACATAATATTAAGGCTCACAAAGTGTAAAGAAATACCCAAACTACATGTTCAAATACAAAAAATTAGAAATGATTTACTCATTCTACCATATATATTGCCTTATATCAAAAAAATATATATGCAAACATATATCATCCTAATTCTTTGTTCTTCTTTAGGAATATATACTATTAACTTTAAAAATAATTTATGATAACAGTCACATTGCTCTTTATTGCTTTTTGTTTTTTCAAATAATGATATGTTTGATTTATTTGATGGAAAATAATTGCTCAGAAGGTGACTAGTTTATTTTAGAATGGGCAGGAAGAAAGTTTATCTTTTAACTCTTATGTAAATCCTACTTTATATGAATAATTATGTACAAAATGAAAGGAGCTATGTACAAAATGAAAGATAAGTCATATCTTTTCCAGATGGTTCTCAGGATTTTTTTTAAACAGTTCTTTTTAATGGCTATGTTATTGACATTTTGTAAGGGATAGATGATTTTTATTGATTTTACCAAAATTTGCTGGTGGGATCTAATTCTTCACTAGCAATGGTGTCCCAAGAAGAGTTATAATTTTAAAAAAGCTGGAAGCTGACATAGGGTAAGTACAAGTTACAGTCAGAATCAACCAGCCTGACATTACCCTCGGGTAGGTAAATCCTGGACTATTCATTTTCATCCTTTATTGTTCTGCATGCTCACTGTATATGGGCTATGATCAATGTTAGGTTAACACTTGTTGTTAAAACTGGTCAGAAGACTCCGTTTTTCACATAGTCAGAGGGAACCCTTTTGTGTTTGTTGGGCTTTTATTTATCTCCCTTTTTAAAAAATTGGAATTGGTGGAAGGGCATCCAACAGTTTTTGCCACTTTTCACACTTAAGAACCTTTTCACAAATGAATACTATGTAGGAATTGCCCTCATTTTAGAATGCAGTAGTGAAAGCTTGAAATGGCATCTCTTAAACATCATCAGACTCTCATGTAATAAATCTTGTACTGTTTGCAGCTTTTTTGAAGCTCGATAGTCTGTATAATAGGGCTGGGGAATACTGAGGGATTGTTTTAGAAGAAGAATTTAAATTGCAGGTAGGTAATTTTATTTGAGGCTCTGTTGTCTTAAGGTTTCATTTTCACATATTCCCCCCACCCATTATTTAACAATTATTTTTGGTCATTTATTCATTTTTTGGTTTATTCATATTACTAAGCCAAGGTACATAAATTTATCTTTAAAAATTTACTTTAAGTTTCAAAGCCTTATTTTTGTTTTGTTGCCCTATGGTTCATTTATTTATTTTTGCCTTTTCTTTTGTTTTATCATTTTTTTTTTTCCAACCACTCCTGTCCTTTCACTCAAACCCTCCTTTAACTCACTACCAAAATAAGAGCCGTCAGCTCCTCCTCAAGACATTAGTTGCACCAGCCCAAGTTCCACTAGTATTTTGGTAAGTTGGCAACCTCCACCAGTGGAAAAACAGAATGGCATTATTACTGAATACTCCATCAAGTATACCGCAGTGGATGGAGAAGATGACAAACCTCATGAGATTTTGGGAATTCCTTCGGACACTACCAAATACCTTTTGGAACAGCTGGAAAAATGGACTGAGTACCGGATCACTGTGACAGCCCACACAGATGTCGGCCCTGGCCCTGAGAGCTTGTCCGTGTTGATTCGAACCGATGAAGATGGTACGTTGCCTCTGCTACGTCAGTTTGCACCCTTCTGCCACAGTCTTGGTCTGCTGTCTTTTGATAGGCTAACAGTAATGCATTTTTCTCTGCTCATCTTTTTTACCCAGCAACGCTGTAACTTCAGTGGTTTTTGCCGGAGACCTATCTTTGCTACATCCTGGGCATTTTTTTTTTTTTTTTTAACTTTTTAAATCTCAACACTGTAATTTGCTTCCTTTTAAAAGAACAGTTTGCTCCTATGACCTTGCAATCCAGGCCCTTCTCTGTACCTCCATCTAAAGTCTTCTGCATATTTCTTGGTTTTTGCAGTCACTTCTTTTACATTTTGAAGTTAACTTTTCAAAAGTGCCTTCGTATCTTCTTGTTGCCTTTTTGTCTTGCACATTTCAGAGACACTGATGCTCGACATTCAATTTTTGGTATCTGTTGTATGGAATACCTTTGATATGAGAAAAAAAAAGAAGAAAATCCATATAATCAAGTATGTTTTTTATTCGGCTAAAAAGAAACCTTGAAAACACACACACACACACACACCAATCAACAACCAGTTTTTGTTATTATTTCAATGCTATACTTCTTTGTGCTTTAATGCTTTGAACCTCAAAGCATCTTCCTTGGCTTTTGTACATTTTTTACATGTTTTTCTATTTCTCTGATACTCTTTTTTTCTTCCATTTTTTTTTTTTTTTTTTGGCATCGGTCATGTTTTTTGATCTTTTCTTAAAAGGTAGAGCAGATTGGTTGAGCATTTTTCTTGGTTGAAAATGTTTGTATTCCACAAAGGAAACATAGTGGGTCTGCCTTTTTTTTTTTTCCTTTTTTTCTTTTTTTTTTTTTTGAACCTAAGTAAAGAAAATGCTCTGACTGGGTGGGACAAGTGCCTATAATTTTCTTTTATCCAATGATGTTGTTCCAGTTCCTAGTGGTCCTCCTCGCAAAGTCGAGGTAGAGGCTGTCAACTCAACATCTGTTAAAGTCTCATGGCGCTCACCTGTGCCCAATAAACAGCATGGCCAGATAAGAGGATACCAGGTGCATTATGTGAGGATGGAAAATGGTGAACCCAAGGGCCAGCCCATGCTGAAGGATGTCATGCTGGCTGATGCACAGGTAAGCCTCTGAAATTGCATATGTATATTTTTATAGGATACATTTATTTTAATCTGTACCTTTAAATGGACCCCATTTTAATTTTTTTGGCATGTTAAAATTCCTATACAAAATTCTAGCTTTTTTAAAAAATTGAATTACAGTTGATTTACAGTGTTGTGTTAATTTCTACTGTACAGTGAAGTCATTCAGTAGTACACATATATACATTCACTTTTTATATTCTTTTCAATTATGGCTTATGACAGGATATTGAATATAGTTCTCTGTGCTATACAGTAGGACCTTGTTGTTTATCCATTCTCTGTATAATGGTTTGCATCTGCTAATCCCAAACTCCCAGTCTATCCTTCCCCCACTGCGCCTCCCCCTTGGCAACTACAAGTGTGTTCTCTATGTCTGTAGTCTGTTTCGTAGATAAGTTCACAAAATTTTAGCTTTCAAAACACATGATCCATATTTACCTCAATCAGAGTTGACTTCAAGTGAGGAAGTGAATTGAAATGACACATCTGATTAAAAACATGTCACTGTTTTCTTAAAATACAGATGTACGGCTCTACAGCTATATCTGTGTTTGCCTTTCTGACTTCAAAAAAATTGGTTGACTTAATTAAATCAAAGGGAAGAATTTCAAACAGCAATTTTGCTGATAAATCTACTTTCTGCTGTGCTAAAAGTATTTGGAACTAAGCTAATCTAATTTCTAAATGTATGATTTCTGCCACTGAAGAATAGACATTCTTATTCAGGGAAAGGTATCCAGATAGTATTTTATTTAGTATTTCTTTGCCAAGTTACATATCTAATGAAAATAATTGTTTCATTTCCCAGAAGATGAAGATAATGACAGTGATAAAAATTAGAGTTTCTCAGGGTATTGATGAGATCCCCTATGCTGAGCCAAATTAAGAAATCTATTAAGAGTAGTTGAGAATGTGAGAAATTCTACCAACCCTAAGGCAGTGGTTTACAACCATGTAGTCATGATTTGGTTTTGTAATACGTTGTTTAAAACAGACATTATTTTTTTTTCAGTTTTTAAAAATAAATTAGAAGTGATTCAAGGACAGCACCATAATAAATCTACCTATACATATTTTTCTGAAAGGGAGAGGAAGATTTCAGTTAAGAACTGCCCTACTGGAGATTATACATAACCCATGGACTAGCTTACCTATGCTTGTTCCAATAGCGATGATGTATTAGGAATGGGGGAGTGCTTTGCTTATCCAGCAAATTGGTAGCCGGGCATGGAAATGGATGGGATTAGTGAAAATTTGAAGCGAAAATTTGAAGCTGTTTCAATTGAAAATTCCTTCCTTTGTATGAAAGTGGGGAAGATTATGAACAAAGTTGAAAACTGCTGTGCCAGATTGCCAGATCTTGCCTTCTTTTCTCTGTGAAGATAACAGGGCTATAAAGGGCCCTGTTTTTTTACCCCAATGTCTTTACTCCAAAGTCTTAATATAATCAACTCACAAAGGTACTTATGTTTGCTTCAGTTTCGAAACATTCTAACTAAAGGGGTCTGGCTTAGGGACTAATTTATCTTCCTCAAATCCAGTTGTATGGTTTTGGTTTAAAGGCCATTTCTATAAATTTAGTTGGAAATTCATAGTGTCCCTTAAGACTCTGGAAAAGGACCACTGACTTGCTTTTTTGTAAATATTTATTTTGCACTGCCCATAAAATAGAAAGTTCTTATAGTATAAAATTAATAAGGCCCTAACTGCTTACGTTTTATTTGGTGCATCTGCAATTATGAGAAATAAAATGATGCGACCGTCATGCTTTGATGTCCTTCTTCAGTTCATAGATAATCTTACATTATAGAACTGTAGTTCTGTTGCCGTTGTCATTGGGAATATCGCAGTTAGTGAAATTATATGATACAAAATGGCTTAAATATCAACTCAATCTTTTTTTTTCTCCTCTTCTACTTTGGCTTTTGTTTATTGTTTTGCTGACTTTCTTTGTGGTGTTGTTTTGGTTTTCGGCTTGTTTGGTTTTTGCTCATTTCATGTTCTCTTTAACTATTCATTGAATTTTTTTTACATCTTACAGGACTTCACTGAGACTGTACATTTTCAATATTAATGAAAGATGTTAACCTAAATAGTGACTTGAATTGTGTAACCTGGATAGAAATCAGAACAAATGTCACAATGTAGTGTGCATCAGCTTTTTGCTATGCCTTATTGATTCATTCCAATGAACCATGCATTAAAAAAAATTAGCCGGTTTTAATGATAACAACATAGAACATATTTACTTTTAACTTCTCAATTAGGAATGAAGGTGGCAGCATAACACACATATACTCTTTGGAATTATATTGTACACACCTCTTCAGTTGCTTATTTCTTCTATTTTTTTAATCTAAGGAGGGCACCATTGCCTTTATCAGGCTACAAATGTCTCTTCATTTCTTTTTATTTTGTTTCCCTCCTCCCCAACCTTCTTAATCTCAATCAGTGGGAATTTGATGATACTACTGAACATGTGAGTAATTTTTGGCTGCTTTTTCAAAACAGATTATAAATGGTTGTTGTTTCTTATACCCATCTTTCATTTATTTGTACTGTGTCATCACAATTTGCTTGGATGCATGAACTAACAAATTATTTTTTAAAGTACTTCCACGATGTGGTATACTTTTCATTTTGGTTTTTGTTTTGTGAAATTGCTGTGATGCTGTTGATTGCGTAAGAAATATCATGAGTTTGTGTTGTTTTGGTGGCTGCTACTAACTCTGCCTTGTGACACAGTTAGAGGAGGCATGCTTTAAGTGGAGGTATCACAGACGAGAGATGTTAAATAAGTTTGTTCTGGGCTGCTCATAAATCCTGCTCCACAGTTACATATTCAGTGCATAACATGACCTAGATACGGCACTAATTAACTCTATCTAGAAATGGCAATTCTCTGTTGTACCCATACAAATTTGATTGAAATTGCACGAGTCATGCCAAGAGGCAGAAAGTATCTTACTGAGTGAAGAATTTTTTTTTTAATATTTTAGTGAATGGACTGTGTTTTTTATTGAGAGTTTACCATGTGTAAGGTACTGTGGAGGACACAAGACGTGACACCTGCCTTCTAAGTGCTTACAGTCCAGGTGCCTAGGAAGGTTATAAAGTTCAAGAAAAGTTCCATAAAATACAACAAAAGCGATGACCTCAAGCAATGTATCATTAATTAATATTTGAATGGCAATATCAGTAAGAGCTGTGAGTTCAGAGACAGTGGACCAGGATGGTAGAAGTCCTGAAACTTATTTGAGAACTTAACTGATGAGTAGGGATTGAAGAAGTAAAAGTGTCTGTCTGTGTATGTTGGTGAGTTGGAGGTAGGAATGTACTTTTAAAGGTCAGCACAGCAGAAGCAGTCAGTCAAGAGTGTGATAATAGGTGACAGTGAGCTTGGCAATTTGACAGGACTGAAGGATTCAAGTTAGTAAGTTATCAAGTTAGTAAGTTAACTAAATACTACTAAGAGATTAAATTTTAATATAATGTTAGAAAAACCTAAAGTGTCAAGCTAAAGAGCTTGTCTTTAACTCTTCAGTCCTGGAGAGATATAAAAAGTTATTAAAAGGAACAAAAAGATAATGGCTGGTGGGAGGTATTCTTTTGTTTAGTAATTTTTTTTTTTGGCCGAAACACAGGGCTCTTGTAGGGATCCTTGGTAAATATGATGGCCAAGATATCACTCTTCATGAAATTGACAGTGTAGCAGTGTTTTATAAACTTCTTTGACGATGACCCATAGTAAGAAACGCATTATATGCCATGACCAATTCATGCATATGTTTAAAATAAAGGTTTTACAAAACAATACCTTACCTTTAAATATATGCAAAATTTAATATTCAAGTATATTTCATTTGTTTAAAAAACACTGGTCTTGAATGGCTAAATTGATTTCATGACCTACTAAATGGGTCATTACCTGAAGCTTAAAAATCAATAACTTAATGGATAGATTAGAGGGTGAAAAAAATACAGTAGACAGGGAAACAGAGTTCTTTTCCTAAGTCGTGAAGTAATAAAAAATTTTTAAAAAGTTGAACATCAGAAATGAAAAAGGGACAGTTATGATCAATGTTTTAAAGGAAGAATGGACAAAAACATACTAACTAGCTAAGAGTTTGAAGAAGAAAAAGGGACCAAAGATCACTCATAAGTTTTGAAGATGCTCCACCATTCATTAAAATATGGAAGTAAGAAGGGGAGTCTGCTTCCGGGAATGACGTTTAAGCTTTAGTTAAGTTGAAGTAGTGGAGGTAACACTTGATAGTCAAGGGAAAACGTCCAGCAAATATTTACAATGTATCGGGCTGGCCAAAAAGTTAACTCGGGTTTTTCTATAAAATCTTAACGGAAAAACCTGAACAGACATTTTGGCCAACCCAATACATGCCCTTGGAGCCCTGGGGGAAAGTCAGGGCTAGAGATGAATTTAGGATATAGGCAGAAAAAATTCTTTAAGTTTTAGAGATGGATCCAGTTTTTTTTTTTTTTAGGACTAGAGAGAAATGCAGCAGATGAGTGACTGTGACAGAACATCCGGGAATGCCAGCTTTTCACAAGCAGGGCCAGGAAGAAGTCAAGAAGGGGCAGATGGGCTAGGAGAACAAAAACAGAGTGAGGAGCTGTGGCCCTGATATCAGTCACACTACCCCAGACAGAGGGTGTGGAAACCACTGAGTAAGCAAGTATGCCCACAGCTTAAAGAAAATGTACAAGAGGTGATGTGATCCAGGCAGAGAGAGGTGTGTCCAGCTGAGATTAGACCATGACAGAGGGCTCGAACCTTTTGAGTGGCACTACTTACATTATCCTATCACAACCTGTATGAGAGGAAGGACGTGTGTGGTTAACCCCAATTTTATGAATGAGAAATTTATAGAAGGCTCAGGGTACATAAGTTGCTTGCCACACGATTTGGTGATAGAACCAGGCCTCGCTTCTTTTTCCTCCTAGCCTGGCCTGCTTTCATCAGTAATTCTGTGATATCAGGGGGACCTTGGAAACAATAATGTTGGCATTCACCCATGATAATTTTGGGAATCGCCAGTGTACCATCATTTTAAATGCCGCTCTCCAGTGGTTCACTTGGTTTTTATATTCTCTGTAATGTTAGTGAAACCATTCCTGAAAATAAAATCTCTCTCCCAGATTTAGTCTATTCATCTGACAGCGTAGTATTTCCAGTGGCTCTTCAGGATAGTATCTGATATTCTTGAATTTCCACACTGGTGATATTCCTACACTTTCGAGAAAAGCATATTGTCGAAAGCTGTCATCCCTGGGATCAGAGTCAACCAGTGAGTTCTATGGTGCCCATTACAGCCTTGCACAGAAAAATCCCACTGTTTTTCACACAATCTAATCCATTCACTAAACTCTCACTTGCGTTGTCTTTAGATGCTAAAGACAATGACGTTCTATATTTTCTTAAATTTATCTGTATTCAATTTGAAAACATAGCTGTGCTAAAAATCTGAAAGGTTTTTTTTTTTTTTTTGCTGTGTGTGTATGTAGCAGCAAGGAAAATATCAGAACAAATTAATAGCCAACACTCTATCTAAAGAGTCATGTAACTTCCAATGTAGAAGAACAGTTCTGTGATTATCTTCTCTTGTAAGCCACCACAGCTTTGGGTCCTTACTAAGAGAAAACTAAGAGTTTTGATAAATAGTTTGTGATATTCAACATTTTCTACATTGTCGGAATTAACTGGACACATATTCGCGATGTAGTAGAACAAGTCCTGTTAATGTGGTTTTATGGCCAGGCCTCCAAATCATTAGAAAATTCTCCTTAGTTTATAATGATTTTAGTCCATAGCCTGTAGAACTAACCAATAATATACTCTTTGAGTCCTAAGAAACTTCTCTGGCTCTCTGGCTATCCAGGGCCAACAGGTCAGCCATTTGGTAAAATATTTACATGGTGATAATACATACTGTTGGGCATCAGCCCCGTCAACAGTCTGCGGGCCAGGCTACAGTGCAGGCACATAGAGAGCAGCTGGCATATCACAGCAGCTAGAGTATGGATTGCTCACTGCAAGCCACACGTTGTTTTAAGTGTTTACCCAGTATAGCTCATTTCATCTTTTAGTAGCCCTAGGTGGCCCTAACATTCCAACTTTCACATGAGAAACTGAGGCACCGACGGGTTAAACTCACTTGCCCTGAATCACCAAACTAGTAAATAAGGAAAGCCATGTTTCAGTTCAAGAATTCAGGAGGTCTGACTCCAGGTTTTGCGGTTTTGACTACTACCCCTTAGAGCTGCCTCTTAGGATGGCTGAAGACCCCACTTCAGTGTCGGCATGAAGACAGGTCATCCATAGCGTGAGCTCTAGGCATGAAACTTCCAGTGCTTGGCATGGCTGCAGGGAATGTTTACGCATGCGCAGAAGGAAGGTGGCTGCCTTGATTGTTCCCCCAGGGCATTTGCAGTGTACGTTCTGAATCAATGTTACTCTCTTGTGTCATTTCAGGACATGATTATTTCTGGGCTACAGCCTGAAACTTCCTACTCCCTGACTGTCACAGCCTACACCACCAAAGGAGATGGAGCTCGCAGCAAACCCAAACTGGTGTCCACCACTGGGGCAGGTAACTGTATCTGTGCATATGTGTATCTTGAATATGTTCCCGACAACAATAAGGGTAATTTTCCAAATGGTACAGGTGGTTTTGGTCAGAGGGAAAAATGTACAATGGTCAACTTTAGTGATTTTTGATACATAGTTCACAGGGTAAAAATAACTGAATAACCATGCTTTACCCAGATTATTCAATCACTCATTCAGCAAATATTATTTGAGCACCTACTATGTATCGGGCACTATTTCCAGTACTTTGATAGAACAATCAGCAAAACAAAAAGACTGACCTCCTGAAATTTATTTTCTGACTAACATAATTAACTAGTGAATAAATGAGTTTTATAATAATAAAATGCCGGAAGTGATAAATTATCAAAATAAAGGTGTGTGGGCATTAAGGATGGGGCAGTCCCTAAGGACTGTTTTAGAAAGAGTGATGGGAGATCTCTTAGTGGCAGGATATTTGAGCTGAGACTTGAAAGACATGAAGGAGCAAGTCCCACGAGGGTCTGGAAGACAGAGCATCTAGGGAGGGAAATCACGTGACAGCTTCACCCCTGCCCCCCTCCAGCAGCAAACCTTGTTAGAAGAGCTGCCATCTTGAACTGGGTTGATGACTTAAAGGTGTTTTTTTTTGTCATTTTCTCCTCCTCACCCGTTGCTGTGGGGATTCTAAAGAGGACAAATTGCACCAAAGATGGGAAACAGAAAAGAGAATGAAGAAAAGCAAAAAGACTAATACCAGATTGCTCCTTTCTGAAGAAAAAAGCTTCTTAATGCTGTTTAGTCTCACTTTGGTTGGCCACATTAGGAAAACAGCATGTTGGAAGACCTGACATTGTAAAACCAATAAATTAAGAGATAATTACAGAAGGAATCTTCTTCAGTCCCTTTATGTAGAAATCTCCTGTGGAACATTTAAGCTATGATTTGATTTATTCCTCCTGAATCACTTCTTGCACAACTTTTTAGGAACACACCTCGATGTAAAGGCATAAAGCAAGGAACAGCTGTGAGGTTGAGGACCCTCCTGGGTGTTGTGCTCACGGCCAAATTTGTCTAAATGTCATAAGATTTGCCTCGCTTATATCCCGCCACCTGGAATTGCCTCAAGCAGCAGGATTACAGATGGCAAAACTCCTTCAAGGCAAAGTCTTCTGGGCCTTTTTTTAAAAAATACCATTGTATCAGGTTTATTCAGTACCCTGCATAGGAGATACGGTGCATGTTCAGTGGGGACATGCTGACTGTCTAGCTATGGAATCAGCCTCTATTGGAATGTAGACAACCGAGGATAAACCCCTGAAATTGAACCCCAAAATGAAGAAAATACATTTCCTTCACCCATATTTATAACTGTGTCTTAATAAGCCTGAAATGTCTTACATGAAGCACCAAACTCCTGTTGCCCATAAGATGGGGAGGTCCTATAATGAGGACAACAAAGTAGAGGATTTATCGCCAAGGGATGCAAATCCTAGAACAAGGAATGATATTGCCTATTTTAATGCCACTAAGATTAGCTCATCACTTTTTAGTCACCATACAGAACATTATTTAGAATTGTGGATCTTATATACAGAATTATTTTGCAATACACAATTTTGCATTCACAATTTCAGATCTTTCTTAATCAATGGAGACTTGGGTATTGAGGAAATGCTTATAATTTAGATGTCTGCACATTTATCTTCTTGAGACCTCCCTACTGATCCTGGCTGGGAGATAGGAGAATCCAGATGTATAATCCTTCTAAGAGAAAAGCTCTAGTTTTCTTTGCTGCCAACCTATAGTAAAATACCATTCTAAAGTTATCATTGAACAGATACATTTGCTTTGTTTTATATAGTATTACAAAAATCCCTTGTATTTATATAACTATGAAGAATTACTGAGTTTATCTCACAGATGTGAGCTCCTAATAACCCCAATTATAAGGGCCTTTAGTTATAGCTTCCATGGAGAATTCAGGAATTCTCGTGAAATTTTATTTTAATAGTAAAATTCCTGGTTTTAGGATATGTTTCTGTATAATACATTGTTTCTAGAATCTGTGAACAATCATATCTTTGAAATAAAAACACAGGCCATAACTTAAGCAATCCATGTAGGATTCATGTAACCTGAGGGATGCTTTTGAATAAAATGTTGACTTTTATGTTTCAATGATGACGACATTTTTGTAGTTTCTTTGTTAATACTCCCATTGCTCTGTATCATGATAATTGGTCTACTGCCTGAAAGCTTGTGGTTTTAGGCATATTCTTTGGTTTGAAATTTTCTCTATATTTTTACATGAATTTCACTGCTGTACTGAGGAGCTATGTTTAAGGATGAGAGAAAGATGACAATGACATAGAGAATTTGGAAGTAATAGGCTTAGGTTCAGTCATTTATGATTGTTGCTACTTAGGTGCTAAGTTAAACTGAAGCTAAGTTTAGAGCCATTGGGACTGAGTGCCTTGGTTGATCTCCAGTGATTGCTCTTACTAAGAAGAAGTAAAGGGCAGCACATGTGTACCATTTCTGAAGTCATGAGAGATTTTTAAGAGGAATAATACAGTAAGGAGATAAGAAGAATCAAAAGGGAGAAGAGATTATATGTCATGACATAAGCTAGAGTTAGCTTATTTACTGTGCAGCTGGGCCTCCTTCCAATAAGTTCACTAACACACTGCTAAAAATGACCTCCAGCTCCCAGAGTAAGTATTTAAGACTCTTTCCTTTTGCCAATCCTCTAGCTCCTAGGCTGGAGTAAGCAGACCCACTGACCCTGCCACTGCATGGCCTTTAAAAGTGGTCCACACAATATCCCTAAGGCATTAGAACCTTGGACCCAACTCCACATGCAGCACCATCTACTGGTCCTCTTCATTTCTCCACCTGGAGTATGCACTGATCAGAGGACAAGGACCCTGCATTATCCATCTTTTATTTTCCCACCCATATGCCTACATGCCATTATATAAGTCCTTACATTAAAGTGAGTAGTTGGTAAATGTTTCATACATAGAATTTCTGGAAGCCAGAGATGGAGTGGGTTTCATTGCCAATACGTGCAGTTTTGGAGAATTCTTTTTAACCATTCATGCAGTGTTGTAGAACTCTCCTCATTCCTTTTCCCTTTTTTCTACTTGTTACTCCCTGGATGAAATACCACAACTGTCCATAAAACCCTTACCCTAGCTTATTTAAACTGCATCTACTATTCACACATTTGGGGAGATTTTAGGTGTTCCCTTCATGTGGTTAACCTCTCCTGAGGCAATGCTGGGAGTTCTTCCTGTGGCTGCCTCAGCTTTCATTTCTTTCTTGACTCCTTCACTAGTGCACCTTGTTGCTTCCAGGCTGATCGTCTCCTAGTTTTCAGGCTCAGTGAAACTTCTGCCAGGGAAAGGAGTGACTGTCTTGGCAGTGGAGAGCAGACTGAGGTGCTTCTGGCACAGCAGTGGGAACCAGTAGATCAGAACTGACGCTCTTACTTCTAGAGCATTGCTTTGCTTTCATGGTGCCAAGCCCACAGTGTTTATATCCCAGAACAAGAAAGGGCATGCTAGCATCAAAAACAAAAGGCGTTAGTGCAACCTAGGCTTTGACTATCACAGAAGAATAGATGTACATTTTCATAAGGCCATGAGATCTTTTTTTCTTAGAATTTACGAGTTTGTTAAATTTCTCCAAATTTGTACCGTAGCAATATTATGACGTGAAACACCAGATAATAAAAACATACTCATAGGTGGCTGACAAATATTATTACAATCCAACCTATATTCGTGGTTGCAGGAAATTTTAAATTGTTTTCTTTATCCTCCCTTTACATGCATCTTATAGAAACAAGGTGCACAGTGTATTTACTATGATGCAGTTCTTCATAACCAGAATTTTGAAAACTTTCGATAAATATTTTTAATAAAATATATTGTCCCTGGAAAATGTGGAGACCTAATTGTTATGTTTTTCCCCCAAAGTTTCAACCAGGTTTTGTTTATTGAAGGATGTATTTTCTGCTGAAAGGCCCATTTTTTTCTCAGCAGAGTCTCAAATGTTTAATTCTTGACGTCATTGATATTTTAATGGGCAAATCATGTAAATACTATACACACATAGAGAGAAATTAAGGATACTTGCCAATATCTATTTTAAATGAAAATAATTTTAAATATATTTAAAATAAAAATAAATGGAATAATTCAAGCACTCACCAACTTATGAACGGGTTTGTTCTGAGAGTTTCGTAGTTGGTTAGTAAGATATCGGATACACCTTTCCATGAGAAACAGTGAGTCTACAGTTTTTGGTTTGGGTTGGTTTGGTTTCTGGGTCAACCTTCAACACGTGTACATAATTGCCATTCAAAACTTCAGGAACTATTTTCCCACACATGATGAACCCACTTACTATGAACGTATCCAACATGTGAAACAAAACTATTATATTACTTCATTGGTTAAGGATTGAAATATCACAAAGAATTTGTTCTTGGACAAAGCACACCACTTCTGGGGTCTGAAATATATAGTGAGCAGGTTAACCAAGTAATTTTTGAAGTTAATATTCTGTATATTATCTCAACATCTTTCTAGTTTGTTTTTGTTTTTAACTTATATCTACATACCTATGATACTATTTTTCATTGCCTGTGTATTTTTCATTGCCATTAGTGTAGGCTTTCCTCCCTTTTGACCATATTTTCTCCCCTTTCTATTAACTTATTTTTAGTTCTGGTAATACTCTTTTCCCCTCTCTCATCTTTGGACTATTTCCAAAGAAACTCCTGGCTCTGTTTTGTTTACCACTGTCCTTGTCTGTGGTTTCCGGGAATAATTACTGTTTTTTAAAAAAAAAAAAAAAAAAATACGGTTGTAATAACACATTGAGTATATTAGACCTATTCACATATCTAACTTATTTAACTTGAAAATAAATTATGTACTTAGCCCCTGACCACAAAAACCTTAATATTCTGATTATTAATAATTATTATTAATGAAATGTAAAACACTGTTCTAAGACTTTTACATGCATTTCCTCATTTAACATTCATAACAACAATATGGTGTAGGTCTTAATATAATTCCTATTTTACTAGATGCAAAACTTGATGAGAATGACTGGTGTGGATGGTATAAACAAAAAGTGCAAATTAGATCCACAGTAAGAGCAACATTATTTTACATTACCTTTTTTTTTTTTTTAAACGTATAATCAACATACTGGTTAAGTCGTTTGGGCCACGGATTCAGACAGACCTGTGTTTGTCTCATAGCATCCTCACTTAGTACGCATCTAACTTTGCACAGTTTTCTATCTCTCTGTTTCATTTTTTTTATTATACAAAGTGAAGATAATAACTAAGCAGGGCACATAGGAGTGAAGGATGCAAATCACGTGAGATACTACATGTAATGTTCTTAGTACAGTGTCTGGTACATTGCATGTACCCAGTAATTAAATATATTTTAATTATTATTCTTATTAGCTGTACCTAATTGGCTAATCCTTACTGAGCTTCATTTCTCTGCGGCATGAACCCTCTATGTGTTGGAAAGATTCGAAATGTGAAGATGTTTAAAAAAATCTCCTTAAATTATCATTTCAATAATAATTCCTATTTTCTGTCCATTATCAAATTCTAATATCTCACCCTACCTTAAAAGAGTATGAGAAGGAGCGTGTTTCCACAAAGGTATATAGACCGAGCCTTGGCTTTTTTTATAAGTAAAGGCATGGGAATGCCCATGGAGTGGCATTCCCGTTCATCAGTGATTGAAATGCAAGCACCCATGTAGGGTGGTCTCACCACTCCCTCCTGTGTGCTCCAGTTCCAGGGAAACCCCGGCTTGTGATTAACCACACTCAGATGAATACTGCTCTCGTTCAGTGGCACCCCCCTGTGGACACATTTGGACCCCTCCAGGGCTACCGTCTAAAATTTGGCCGGAAGGATATGGAGCCACTCACTACTCTTGAGTTCTCTGAAAAAGAAGATCACTTCACAGCGACAGACATCCACAAAGGAGCATCGTACATCTTCAGGCTCTCAGCCAGAAACAAAGTGGGCTTTGGGGAGGAGATGGTGAAGGAGATTTCTGTTCCAGAAGAAGTCCCAACTGGATTCCCTCAAAACCTCCACTCAGATGGCAGCACGTCAACCTCTGTCCAGATATCTTGGCAGCCACCTGTCCTGGCAGAGAGAAATGGCATTATCACCAAGTATACCCTTCTGTATAGGGATATCAATATCCCTCTTCTTCCAATGGAGCAGCTTATTGTTCCAGCTGACACCACTCTGACACTCAGTGGCTTAAAACCAGATACCACATATGATGTAAAAGTACGTGCTCACACGAGCAAAGGCCCTGGGCCATATAGTCCCAGTGTCCAGTTCAGGACACTGCCTGTGGATCAAGGTAGGATTTGTCTGCTTACGGCCTTTCTCCCTTAAAGGAATGTCGGTCTTTGGAAATCAGTATTTTGAAGCTATAAATAACTGATCGGCCCATTCATATTAATAGGTTCAGCAAAAGCAAAAAGGTAAAGTATGTAAAACTTAATATGTTTTGGATGCCTTAGATTTCAGTTAGAGAATGCCAAGCAAGTCTGGCTGACAGCACCCCAATGTTCTCAGGTAAGGAAAACACAATATAGTTGACTGAGTGGGAGAGAAAGGAGAGATCTTTATGAGAATGAGGTATTAAAATGAATGCTCTTAACAGGTAGGCAAATCACACTTCTCTGTCTGATCAAAGTAGATGGCATCTAGCTTAAGCCCTCCTCCGGTCCATGGAAAAGGACAAGTCATATGTTTTTAGGAGTAGTTTAAATACACTGTTTTTCCTTTTCCAGCAGTGTTTGCAAAAAATTTTCATGTCAAAGCAGTAATGAAGACTTCAGTGCTACTGTCTTGGGAGATTCCAGAGAATTATAATTCTGCCATGCCTTTCAAAGTAAGTTGTTTTCTAATGTGTAAGAAGATATCACTGGTAAAAGTGGAGGGGGCAGGTCACTTGGGTAAGTTACTTACAAAGCATACAGACTGCTTTGAGTCAGCCACACATACTTGTTATTCTCTCTGTGGCTTTCACATAACAGACTGAGTCTGGCTCTTTGGCAGTGTGACCTTTCCCCTCTCAAGAGGAGGCAGGAGCTCAAACCTAGGGCCGGCATTCTTTGTGGGTCACCTAGCACTTCCAAGTTGAACTTTTTACATCTAAGCTAGTGCTTTTGTTTTTTCATCAGGAAATGAAATTTACATGGTTTCTACCTGTTTGTAATGCAGTATCCTGGGATTTAAGTAATTTGTTAATTGGCCTGAATTCTTTGAATATTTTAAACTTTAGTTTCCCATTGAGAGATATTGGCACATGTTAGCAAGAAGTACAAGTCTGTGAAAGAAAGAATAAAGAAACATTTTTGAAAGTAAAAATATATTTGGGAACAAGAATGGAAGTGTTTGGAAAAAAGTGGTGTGGATGATGCATTGAAACCTAGAGCATTTCTGCGAACATTCCCTAAGATCACAGACAACTGAGGGACCACGTATTGTTAAGATATTGTACATTTCTTTGTGTATTTTTGATAGACTTAGAAACATTGTATCATTACACAATAAGAAACAAAAGAAAATCGATGCCATCTCTAGAATTTATGAGCACTTAAGGGGCTTAGGAAATGCCCCAAATTAGAAATGACCCATATGTATTTTCCATAAGCAAGTACCATATTAGTTAGAAAATATTCATTGCCTGACTGATAACCAGATCTCTTTGATTGGTTGTATCTCTCTAGATTCTTTACGATGATGGGAAAATGGTAGAAGAAGTGGATGGCCGAGCTACCCAGAAGTTAATTGTCAACCTGAAGCCTGAGAAGTCATATTCATTTGTGCTGACAAATCGTGGCAACAGTGCTGGGGGCCTGCAGCACAGGGTAACCGCAAAGACCGCACCAGATGTGCTGCGTACCAAGCCTGCCTTCATCGGGAAGACCAACTTGGATGGCATGATTACCGTGCAACTGCCCGAAGTACCTGCAAATGAGAATATAAAGTAAGTTGATCGAAGGTTAGGGCTGAAGGATAGAAATGCATGTAAGCAAGAAAAAAAAGGTTAAATCGGGAATATGTGGGTATAAAAGACTACATTGCTGTATGTAGGGTGAGAGTCTTCTGCACAGGCTCAGTTTTGTGATTCAAGTTCTGTTGCATTGTGTTCTAGAGTTCATTGTGACACAGATTCTCATCACTTTAACGTTAATGAGAGTGTTTCTTTACGTTCCAGAAATGGTGTAATTTAGGAGAGATAGACAAATAGAACATGAACCTTACCATAAAGAAGTTTACGTCGTGGTGTATAGAATAATGTGAATAGTCGAATAACTGATATTTGGCGAGTGTTACTGTAATGGTGAGGAATTCTTAGAAAATACTACAATGCTAAAAGAAACTTTAGGAAATTGGATACAAAAAAAAAAACAGTATAAGACACTGCTGTTTTACATGTGTGCTGAAAGTTGGGAGAAATTTCAACAAGTTAAAGTTCAGAATGACATTAGAAGAAACACGAAAGCTAGAAAATGTAATTTTTTCTGGTTTGGATGGAGCACAGTGTAGAGGCCAATGGGCCTGAAGTGGGAATTAAAGCCAGTCAATTAAGTAGTTTCTTGGTTGTATATAGCTAGTTGATGGTAGCCAGTAGAAGAAAAAAAGTGTTTTCACCAAAGTATGTTAAGTATGAGTACCGTGGTAGACCCTGGAGAACAAAAAAAGAGGATGTGGTCCCTGTCTTCAAAGAGTTTACCACAGAGTGAGGAATACAGAGAAATAGACAGATGCAAATATGTGCTAGCGATAGAATAGTACTCTATCTGAAGAGTAGCTAATCCAGAATGAAATGGATCAAGAAAGTTTCTGAATTTACTCTTGAAGGACCGATAAGAGGCACACAGAAAAATCAGAGGGAGGAAATCGTACGCAAAGGCTCATTAGTAAAGGAAGCAAGTGATTCTGTAAGGCATGTGTTCAGAGAGCCAGGGCAGTAGTAGTGAGAGGCAGGTATACAAGACGCAAGTTGTGCTCAGAAGTTGGAACTGTATCCTATAGATAGTGACAGTCCATTAAAGGACTTTATGCAGGAGAGTGGCATGATATCATCTGTGTAATACCTAAGTTTCCTTCTTTGCCATTTTAGGAAATATTTATTGTGTGTCTGCTGCATGTTAGGAACTGTGCTCCCGGCTTGGGATAAGACTAAACCCTTTGTCATTTCTTCTATCCCACATGATCAAGTTTGGATGAATCTTGCTATGAAAGGTTTGAAGGTCAAGCAGAGGCAGGCATTTATACATAGTTCATGGATGGTTGGAGCCTTTACATTTAGTAGCAATCTGGTGACATAATGTAGGAAAGTTCTTGGGGAAGATGGCTCCTGAAGGCATGTCGGAAGGATTGGAGCACCACAGAGAAAAGTTTTGGGCAGTCATTGTGCAGTTAGTTGACTCTAGGCAAGTAACAAGATTCTGAAGTGAGATGGTGATGGTGGAAATGGGATGCAGAGGCAGACAGAGAAGTAGGAATTGGCAGCTGTCTTAATGGAGGGAACGAGGCAGAGGAAAGTGTCATAGATGACTCTGAGGTCTGAGATTGGATGACAAAATAAATGATGCTGCCATTCATCCTGAAGGATGAAAGATCAGGAGGAAATTAATGAGTTTAATTTTGTGTACATTTTACATGAGGTGTCAGTGAAATCAGTCTCCATTTATATGAGTCTCCATTTTTGTCCACTCTTCTGTTTCTATCGTTTAGAAAACTAAAAAGAAGAATGGAATATTAGTGTGATTTTGATTCCAACAAAATTTAGTATGAAAGGGACATTTTATTTTGCTATTGTTTAAATATTCTATGGATATTGTTTGGTCTCCCACCATAGTTCCAGACAATGTTGCAGGAATTCAATGGAGAGAATGCTGACTTTCTCATGGCTCTTACATAGTATAGGTAATTGGGGAATTTGGACAAGTACAGAGTCAGGTGGAGTGGAGTCCTGTGATACCAAAAGTTAGTTGGATAGGGGAGGCCACAGGAGGAGCTCCCAACCCCAGTTGAGTAGTTCAGGGAAGAGGCCCTGAAAAAAGCAACATCTAAGCTGAGGCTTAAAGAATCACAATAAGCTGGTCCATGGGAGTGGGGGTGGGGAGACGCTGTTTCAGGCAGAGGACAGCACATGTGATATTGCCCAAGCAAGACAAAGACCAGCACTTGTTATTGGTCCACGTCTTACCCATCCATTACGACTTTTCAGCTGGCATCCAAAAAACATGTATTCTAGACATACTGTATTGCCAGCACTAGGTCTGGAAATAGAAAGATGACTGAGATAAAGCCCTACCTTATAGTGGGAAAACAGATACAGGAAATAGATAATAAGAATATATGGAGCAAGTACTGCCAGGTACTGTAGAAACATAAATACAGAATTCTAGCCCAACTCGGATGTCAAGGGAGATATCCAGAAGGAGCTGATACCTAATAAGTCTTGAATGATGAGAAAGATTTAGAGAAGGTAAAGTAGTTGCAAACAATGAAGGAACAGTCCATATAGTTTATGTGGGCTATAAATTGAGTCTACTAAAAACATGTGCTGTCTATTCAGGGAAAGAGTAAATAAAAGATGAAAATAGTGTCACATAATCTGTAGTTTTTACTATTAGATTTCAAGACTTTATATATTTAAAAAAAAGATTTTAATGGCTATTTACCAAATTCGTTTGGTAGAATGTCTCAGACATTGGGAAATGACATTTTAGTCCATTGGTGACAGACTTCTTTTTCATTTCCCAACCTCTGAATGAATTGAGAATATTGCAGAATATAGTCTCTCTCTCAGTATTTTTCTTTAGCTTGTTCAATTTTTCTTTGTTTTATTTATGTACTTCTTCTTGGTAATATTTGACATGGGAGTCAAAGAAAAGGGATAAAACTTCGGTAACAAAGATCAGAGACTATTACAAAACAGAAAAAGAAAGCAAACCATTATGGAAAAAACTCTGTTCTAGAAATGAAGTAAAGATTCCCAGAAATATATTCTAAACCCTCTGGGGAAAGACAAGAGCAAAAGACAAAACTGGGGAAAAGACAAGAGCAAAAGACAAAACTAGGGAAAAGTATAAGAACCATAAGAAATGACAAGCAAATCTCCTGTTAGCAAAAATCCCTAGATAATTCATATTCACTATGTTTTTTAAAGGGATAATAGCATAAAGTTACCCATCCAGTCTTCTAGGTTGGTTCATGTGGCATCGTCAAATATGACAAAAAGCTGTGTGCCATGCGGTGCCACTTGCAGTTCAGAAATTAGAGTGGAGCTTTCTGTTAAGTATTGTAAGGGAGAAATGAGGGGAGAAAACAGAATCGATTCCAGAGCTCTGGGGTGGGTTGCTAACTTGTGTTTAGGTAAAAGCTAGCTACAAAGATGCTTCCAATTTGTTTTTCTATCAAAATACAATTTTGATGATTGAACGGCTGTTTTGTTTATCAACAGAAACCAGGCTTTCCTCGTTTCCGGCCAAGATAATTGAGAGGTCTTGATCCCCACCTCCAAACTCCTCACCATCGGAAAATAAATCTGTCTCTTGTAAACGTAATGCAGACATAGCTCCTTGGGTCTGTGATTTCACACTTGGGTTTTGTGTGGAGAAGCTGGGAGCTCCCTCAGCGAAGGGCCAGATTTTTCACGAAACGGCCACATTGGTACTGCAGGTTCTAGTACTAGGAATTCTGTGGGGCTTCAACCTTCTCTTTGAATACATTTAGCGGGCAGAATGCCGGTCAGAAACTCTAGCAATGCCACCATCCGTCAGAAGCAAGTTGTGGTGACAAAGAGGACTTCTGTGACTCTATAGAGCAGGATTTTACTCTGATAAGAAAAAAAAGCACCACACAGATTGTACTCAGAGAAAAAGCTGCCATAAGGTACCCAATGTAAATTAACTCCATAGCAACCATTTCACGTTTATGAAAAATAGAAATGAAGAATGAGGGCGTTTTATAAAATTTTAAATTTATTATCTACTTTTTCTTTTAAAGAAAGGCATTCTTGGAAGCAAAGTTGTTTCATAACACACATGCACCACTATTATCAGCTCGGTGTGTATAAGCTGTTTAATGTTTAATTCACACATCATATGTTTGTTAACTGAAGTAGTAAAGGCTTAAATTTGTATAGAGCTTTACAATTTACTGAAGGTATTAGAGCATTTCACTAAAGCCTCACAATAACCCTGTGAGGTAGGTGGTCTCCCCTCTTACAGGTGAGTAAAGTGAGGCCCAAAGGCACTAAGTGGCCCAGCCAAGATCATAGAGTTGATACTGCTGATAGTTAACAGGGACAAGAGGACTTACTAGGTGTTCTTCAAAGGACACTGCACACAGTGACTGCTGTAATCTTCACACCAAGGGTCCTCTTCATTTTACAGCTGACGAAGCGGTAAGGTAGTATACTGATTGGCCCTGGCAACACAATAGCATAACCAGAGAGGAAAGATTGGAACTTAGGCAGTCTGGCTCCAGAGTCTACATGTTGAACCACAACCATGCCTCTGTGACCATAAAATGATTGACCAAACCAGGGTATTTTTTCCTAGGACAATTGCTAAACATCTAAGAACTCCATAACAATTAGATGTCAATAGGACCGCCCCAGACAAACCTCAGAACCAAGAGGAATCAGGTACACGCACTTGGCCACAGATTATGGAAATGTATGTTAAACGTGGAACAATAAAATCAGTAGATTGTCATGAGAATTTAGAGGAGAGGTAAAGGGAGAGGCTAGACACAGTCAGCATTATCATCTGCCATTTTACAAATGAGGAAAATGAGGCTTAAGACAATTAATAACTTGTCTGACAACACATAGCTTAAAAGATTAGAAACCTTAATTTAAACAGAGAAACTAGAAAGATCATTCAACCTGCTTTGGTTTTCCTGTGGTTAATTAATTTGATTTAAACAATATATACCCAAATGACCAAAGCCAGGAAAAAAAAAAAATCAAAAAATTATTCAAGGCATGAC
This sequence comes from Neophocaena asiaeorientalis asiaeorientalis, assembly GCF_003031525.2. Classification (NCBI taxonomy): domain Eukaryota; kingdom Metazoa; phylum Chordata; class Mammalia; order Artiodactyla; family Phocoenidae; genus Neophocaena; species Neophocaena asiaeorientalis. The sequence continues at coordinate 8,320,347 of NW_020185324.1, read as the reverse complement.
ATTCATCATTAAACTCTGAGACAAATTTTGACCTCCCAGTTAAATAATGAGTTGGAGAATGCTAGTATGGACTGTTTATACAAAAAGCCTGCCAGAATTTGAAGTGGTACTGCCACGAAGACCAGAGCTCACCTGCCCATATAATTATATGGAACTGGGTCCCTTGATGATAACATATTAAATAAAATTAGTAAAACTTTACATAGGATAATTAAAATTCTGAAGGTTATATTTAACTTATCTAATTAAATCTAATATACTGGGAAAACACAGCTTACATTATAAATAGTCGAGGGCTCTCCAGATATATTGATTCTCAAGTTATTTATTTTCCATTAGTTTAATAGTGAAGGTCTATGTTGAAAAGGGTATTTGAAGGCTAAACTTCAGCCTTGAGTTAGACAGGCAAGCAGAGTATAAAGTTTAATTTTACCCATGTGGGAAGCTGCCCTATGTCCAAAAGCAATTTTTTTGTTTTTGCATTTCAAGCAAGTTCTTTCAGTTCATATGATTTGGTTGATATGAATTTGCAGGGTATATGTTAGTTCCTCACTTTACTCTACAGAGTCATCTTACCTTACCTAACACCACATGACATTAGAACCAGGATCACCGCTTTGCTGGTAAATGAAAGACATTTAGGCATGTCTTTAGGCTGGTTTGGAGAAAAGAGAAAAGCTTGATGAGGTTTCAAGTTGGAAAGTTCTAACGCAAGAGAGAAGGGCCTCAAAATGTTTTTGACTTCCTGATCTAGGGGAGGCATAAATCCCCAAGAGTTACCTGCTTCACCCACTTCCACTTTTCAGTGAAAAAAGAACTCAGTGATAAAATGGCAACGTTAGCAAATTTGGGGAAATTATATGCGTAACTGCTTTAGCAATGTGTTTCTAAGTATATGAATATGTCTTAAACGTATAAGAAAATTATGGACTAAAAATGGTTCATTGAGGCCATGTAATAGGGGTCATTGGTCTAAGCAGAGGTCAGGGAAGGTTTGAGCTAGGAAGTAAAAAATTGAGTTGCTATTTGAGGAAAGAGAGAAGATAACGGGATTTGTTGGGAGTGACAGAAGGTTCTAGACAGATGGTAGAGAATGATGAAAGACAGAACGGACCCAGTAAATTCAAGAAACTAAAAGCCCACCAGGGCATAGCTCAGAGAGCACAGAGAGATGGATTCAGGCAAGGTCCTGCTGAGTCGTATAATGCCTTTGGTATTCATCCTAAGACAAATGAGGATCAATGGAAATATTTGTAAAAATGGAAATGTTACAATTAATTTTCTATTGCAAAATGAAAATTTCAGAGACTGGACTAACGGGAGTTTAACTCAACGGAGAGAGAGAATTAGGAGACAAAGTTAGGAGCAACCCAGGCATGAGACAGTGGAATGAAGCCAGAGCGGTGGCAGTAGAGATGGGGAGAAGTGAATGCACTATAGATAGTTTGGAAGTAATAGGACTTAGCGGTAGTTTGGGTATGAGGGAGGGAGAGAGTTAATGCAGATCGTCAGTGATAACACCTAGGTTTACAGCATGTGCCCTAAAATGGATCATGGTGCAATATTGGAAGAGGATTACTTTTGGAGGCGTATTTTTTGTTTTATTTTAACCACAGTAAATTTGAGGTACTTTTGTGACATAGAAATGGAGACATAAAGTTGGAAGGGGGTAAACTTGTGGAGTTCAGAGGAGCGTTCCGGGCTGAAGATGTCAATCTGTAAATCATTTGCATCTAGGGGATAACTGATTCCCTGAGCTGGAATGAGATCCCATGGGAAGAAAAGAGGAAGTAAAGACACATCCTTGGCTAGATCCTTGAGGAACGCCACCATTGAAAAGCTGGGTAGCAGATAATAAATCCTGCTAAAGAAATAAGGTTAACATGGTGAGAGATTTAAGTAGAAAACCAGGAGAGTTGGATACAGAGAAAGAACTGAACATGTTTCATGGAGGGTGTTATGAATACGCAGATTCTGATAAAAGATCAAGTAAGGGGCTTCCCTGGTGGCACAGTGGTTGAGAGTCCGCCTGCCGATGCAGGGGACACGGGTTCGTGCCCCGGTCCGGGAGGATCCCACATGCCGCGGAGCGGCTGGGCCCGTGAGCCATGGCCGCTGAGCCTGCGCGTCCGGAGCCTGTGCTCCGCAACGGGAGCGGCCACAACAGGGAGAGGCCCGCGTACCACAAAAAAAAGATCAAGTAAGAAGAGAGTGAAAAATTCTCCTTTTGATGCAATACTGATGACCCAGGTGAAGGTGGTGAGTTGGGCAGATGAGGCCGGAGCTAGAGCACAGTTGACTGGGAAGTGAATGGAAGGTAAAGACATGGAGAACAGCAAGAACACACAGCTCTTCTCAGAACTGGGGCAGTAAGAGGTAGGAGAGAGAGAGAAAGTGATGACTGGAGCAGGATGTGGTTTGTTTTGTCCTGCCAGTGACGGAAAGCTAATCGATAGAATCCAACGAGGATGGAGAAATCGAGATATATGGGAGACAAGGTGTATAGTATACGGTAGACATCCAAAGAGAGTGAGATGCGGGACCCAATTCAAGAAAAAGTAATTGGCTCTGGAAAGTGTAGTCAGCCCTTCTACGGTACCGATGGGAAAGATTATGGTTTGCACTCAGATGTAGGTCGGCTTGTAGTTTGTTAGACGACGAGGGAATGCTTGTCTAGATCTTTTTCTTTTCTCTGTATATAAGAGCGCAGGCCATCTTCTAGTGGAGAGGTATGTTTGTCCAAGATTTGAGGCCAGGGGAGAAAGTGTGAAAAACTTACTGTGAAGATTGGATGGACTAGGTAACTAGAGAAGCTGTGGCTGTATTGCCAGGCAGTGTTGAAGGCCTGTTTGAGTTTGCTGAATATGAACTTATGGCATCATTCTACCCTGTGCATTATTTCTCAAGCTGTATTCAGCTCCTTGGGTTCAGGCACAGAGAAAGGCTATCAGATTTTAGCTAAGGCAGAATGGAGGATGTGGGTTTTGGAAAAGAAGAGCTCAAGAAATTGAGAGCCCTGGGTGGTGCATGGGCCAGCCCTCTGAAGGTTGAAGTCACCCAAAATGATGGCAGAGTTTGGGAGGGGAAAAAAAGACTGTTAACCCTGGGAAAAACAAAACAAAACCAAAACTTCCATAAAGGAAAGATTCTGAAGAGGTTGGTAGATGGCAGAAATCAGTAAGAGAAGACCATAGCATAGCTGAATTGTACGAGCTTCCAAAAGGAGGGCTTATTGTGATTTTAGCAAAGGGGTGGAGGAAAAAATATCTGCAAGAAGAAACAGTGAACCAGGAAAGAAACCCAAACCCTAAACCTGAGGTTCATGGGCAGAGGAAGAGGGATAAAGTAACAGCCACCACGTGAGAAGTCTGCAAAGAAAGCAGTATCCTCAGGGGAAAGTTAGGCTTCAGGAATGGCAAACACGAGGTTCTTTACAAAGTCACAGTTGCAGAGAATACAGTTGAAATGTATGGATTTGGACCCAGGAGTTCCAAATTCCCAACACCTCATTTCTTTCAATAGGCGAGAGCTGCTTTGAAAGGCTCCACTTTGGCTGCTCTAGATGAATGCTTTAGTGATCGTGGAGAGAAAAGGTTATGGATATCCAGCCACACTGTTAATTAATTGCTATGGGGAAGGCTGTTCAATTCTTATCCGAGCCACAAATGAAATGAATAGTCGGGGAGTGCTGCAGAACGGCTTCTTTCTTCGTGTACGAGAACGGCAACTCAAAGTATGAAAGCAGAAGAAAAATTAATAGGATTCATCAGCTTAACCTTGATTTACAAGATTCTGAACGGGGACAGTGGGAGCTCCCTGATCATGTGCAGTATCATTACTTCAGGCAAAGAGAAGCTGTCCTGACTTTGTGCAATTGGTAGTGGAAAGCAAGAGGTTCCCTGACAAGTGTGTTTATCAGGTCCATCTGCAGTGTTACTTTGTATGCTAGGGTGCAGCCCCTGTCACTCTTCTCCATGCTCATTTAACATGATGGACCTGTTTGGCAAATCCTTCGGGTGGTGGGAGGACAGCCAGAGGAGGAAGCTTACTCTGGAGCATAAAAGATACTGGCCTCTCTCACATACTCCACTATTCCTTCTCATGACCCTCCTCGTCATCACTGTTTGTAGGAAAGAAAGTGGATGGCTAAGTGATGTGACCCCGTGAACCTGATGATGAGTTGCTCAGAGCACCATGGAGAACGGATTCTGCTGTAGTTGTCTGGTTTGACTTGAATTCTTGATCAGGGGGAAGAAAAAGTTTGATAAGTCCTTTAATCTACATCTCAGGGAGTTTCACTGTGTCCTACTGTGTCTGTGTTCAGATCCATCTCTCCCACCATGATGGTCAGTACCAGCCAGTAGCAGCTGGCATCTGTGAAGTGCTACGTGACACACACTGTGCTAAGCACCTTGTGTTCACTTGTTTTATTTCTCCAGAAAAGCCTGATATCATTTACTCTCAATTTCAGTATGTGCAACTGAGATTCAGGGATGTTAGATGATGAGCCCAGGATCACACAGCTCGTGAGTGGCAGATCCTGAATGCTGGGCCAGATGTATCTAGATGCCACATCCTCTACCGGAACACTCTAGATCAGCCCTGCCCAACAAATGTAACGAGAGCCACATGTGAAATATTACACTTTCTAGCAGCTGTGGTAAAAAGTACAAAGAAACAGATGTCATTAATTTTAATTTCATTGTTTACAAAACGCGTTATATCCAGAATATTATCATTTTAACCTGATCGCTATGAAAAAATTATTGCTGAGATAGTTTACATTTATTTTTCATACTAAGTTTTTGAAATCCAGTGTCTTTTACAGGTAGAGCGCATGTCAGTTCAGACTAGCCACATCTCAAGTGCTTGATAGCCGCAAGGGGCTAGCGGCTACTATACCGGACAGAGCTGCTCCAGACTCTGTTTGTGGAAACAGAGTTCATTATCACACAGGATTTGCTGAGTTTATTGCACGTTTTGCTTTGCGATAAGAACAAACAGGCCTTCCTGTGTGTACTATTAGTCTCTGTCATATAATGTGATACAAGCTTCATAGCACCCATCCCGTTCTCATCCCTCTCCTCTGAGAGGCAGAGGTAGGGGTGTGTGTGTATTCATTTCCACAAGAAATTTCCATAAAAGTGCTTTATGATACAGAGTAAATGAAACAAAAGCAGATTTTTGCCATAGTTAAGAGATATATATCTCTCTCTACATATATAGGTTTGTTATCCCCTTACTATCTGTTTTAACTTGAGCGATTATTCAGTCTCTGTGTAGCTGTCTTTTTTTCCTCTTACCTGTCCTTAAAGGATTTTTGAGAGGGCAAAATGAGATTATGCATTTACTATAATACCTAAAAAGTAGGAAGTGATTAATGTGGCGGCTATTATTATACCTTATGTTCAAAGTCCTTGTATAGTTACTACCAAAACTCAGTGTGAGCAGAGTCCCTAACTCTGAACATAAGAGCACAGTGTACACTATACGGAAGTTACAGACCAACTTTACGAATAACCCACATCTATTTGGCGACAAGGAACCTTTATACATACATTGTAGTTGGCCGTTCTCAGTGTGACGACTCGCTTACTTTTGTCCCTTCCTATAGAGGTATTATACTAAGACCTATTTTGAAAGCCCTTAGGTAGTGACTGTCTCCAAATTTCTGCAGTACCTACCTTAAGGTTTGCAATTTGATGGGTAGAAAGAGAGGGGAACCTTTACATCTTTATATAATTGTGAGATGATGAGTAATTTTTATGCTTTTAATTTTTTATCCAAATAAAATGTATTTTAACGGTGTATAAAGAAAATCATTGTCATCGTCATCGTGTAGGCATCTGGACGAGCTTAGGGTAATTTTTATGACACATCTTCTTTAAAACAATCATCTTATAAATCAATGTCATAGAAAATTCTTGGTCCAGCAGCCTGTGGTGGTAGATTTCAATATACCCACCTTGTATGTGTCTAGCAGTGGGGTACTAACGAACTATTTCCACTCTGTTTATAATACCTAATAAAGGTCAGTCAACCGTGGTGATATTACCATACAAGATCACTGAAGTCACACATAAATGTCTACCCATGTTGTTTTTAAAATTGAACAAACAGGTGGTTATTTGCCATTGATGGACAAGTCACTCCATATCCATAATTTGCCTTCAGTCTCAATCTTCAGGTCTGTGGAAGATTTAAGGATATATCCGTTTTCTTTTCCCTCCGAACTAACCTTATTTTTGTCTATCTATTGTTGTGCAGGGGTTACTACATAATAATTGTGCCTTTGAAGAAATCTCGTGGGAAATTTATCAAGCCATGGGAGAGTCCAGATGAAATGGAATTAGATGAGGTAACTATGTGTTTCAGGCTGTGCCGTTCATTAGTTATTTAATTTTTAAAATAGCCCTCTCCTCTCTATGGAGACCTTTCAGCATCTAATCTGGGTGCTGACTCCTACATGGCTGGCTGGTCAGCTGGCTACTCAGAAGGTTCACTGCCACGGGTGTGTTAACCTCTTGGGGTCCGAACAAAGAGCTTTTTGATTTAATTAAAAGACATTAAGCTGTTGTAAAGCTTACAACCTATCTGATCTTTGTTGGCTTTAAGATTTTGCCCCGTGCCCCTTGTAAAACATGATGCAGAGGTGTGGAAGGTGAAGTGAATTGTCAGCAAAGACTTAATCACTATTGCTATGAATCCCAAGGTATGCTTCGTCAGTGCAGTGGTAGCTGAGGCTGTTAAAAATGCTAAGTTGCAGTTTGCACCAGAGGTCAACACTTGACCTGCTATGTGTTCTTGACCAATTTCTGACAGAATTGTGCTGGTTAGCACATATTTGCTTCATTCTATGTTTTGTAAGAGATCAGAATCAAAAATGCATGAGCTTCAGGGGCAAATAAAACAAATTACAGAATTTTGAGCTGAGCAAGAAATACAGAGCAAATACTAAATACTATTAATTTCTAAAATCTTACATTAACAATAGGTACCTTGGTACTCTTTTTTGCAAAAAGAACATTTTTTTTAAGTAAATACATAGTATATATGTAGAACAAGATCTAATTTTGACATACTTATATTTGGATGAGAAAACTGTGCTCAAAAGTGTTAAGCCAGATCCCTAGAGGGCCACAGCAGGTTAATGGCTGGGCTTCACCTTCTGTGAAATACTATACAGGAGAGACTTTACAATTTTAACATGATCCTAGATTGAATCAGTTCAGAAGTCAAATTAAAAAGGCCCCCATTGGGGGAAATATGAGATTTTAATTGATTGGATTTATTTACAACATGTTCTATATCTTATAACCCAACCTGTTATTTTTAGGTATTTTCTGTCCCTCAAATTAGTGCATACGAAGCAAGGAAAAGCAGAAATTCCCTCACTGCATTACAGGGAAGTGATGTTTATTTCATACACGTCTGCACTAAGGAGACTGTGATCTCGAGAGCAGGGCTGTTAGCTTCTTTTGACAGACATGTGTCATCCCTAGAAGTATGTTTCGTCATCAACCACTTCATTTATCTGAGTCAAACTTGATCAAGTTCAGAAAGGGAGATGAGTTCAAGGTTAGGACTATGCTTTTGTGTCACCGCTTAGTGATTAGACGAGCACTGAAGGATTATAAAATGAGACACATTTCAATCATGCTGTCAAGTAATTTGTTATAAATTTTACTTTTTTTTTTTCTGCTGAAAATAAAGGAACAAAATCATTTTTTATGATGTCAGAGGAGTACATCTGAATATGCGATTTGATGAGCTAGCTGGTCTCTAAACCAGGCATGTTTTACCTGCAACTGACTGATCAGTTAATCCTGACATATTCTTCATTATTTTAATCAGTTCTCAGCCGAAATGCAGCATTCAGTTGGAACTGGATTTAAAATGCAAAGGCAGCTTGTAAAATCTATGAATCTTTCTACCTATTAAAAAAAAAAAAGTTTTCAAGGAATTAACATCCAAGCCAAAAATGACATCAAATCCTTCAAAAAAAAAAAAAAAAAGCTTTGCTTAGAAGTGGAGCCATTTGGTTGTAAGTAATAGGAAGCTGATTCTCTTTTACAGCTAGGTTTCAACCTCCAAAATGCACATCAGTTCTAATGGATTAAAGTATAGAGCTCTATGACATTGAACTTTCTTGCAATTACATTCTATGGGTCTCTGCTGCTGATTCCCATAACAAAGGGTCATTTTAATCATCCCACAAATTGTAGTGCATTAATCTGTATAATAGTTTGATAAAGAACATTTATTAATTCAAAATTTTGGGGTCAGGATGGGTTCTTTCCCACTTTTCTTACTGATATAATTGAGACCACATTGTAGAATTAATGGTGGAAGAAATAAGATATGCATTGACTGGAAAATGAAAATTATTTCTGATAAAAAACTAAAGCCCTTGATATATCTTCTGGAAACCTCCAATACATCTTGTAACTATTGTGGAGGGGAACAAATGAAAGTAGGCTACGGCCTCACTTTGTGCTTACCCATTCAGTTTCTGATCCCTCCAGACAGGTATTTTTTTTTCTACCATGGATAATAAAATCACCGTAGTAATTTTATCTAGAGCTTGGTACTGCCAGGTTTGACAAAGCAGTGTTCCTCTCTTAAATGTATTTGACCAAGTGATTTTTTAGAAAGGCCTATAATTCAAATCGTTGAAACCCCAATCATCAAATAGAATGGTAGCCTAAGGGGATTTCCACATGTATGCCTTACACCTAGGCCCATAAAAAATGGAAAGAGGCTTTCTACACAGAGTCACTCTCGATATTATCTTCTGAGCTCATTTATCCTTTGTCTGGGGATAATCTTCACATAATAAATTCATAGACTGGAACTCTTAGTTGTCAGGGTCAGCCTGGGCAGAGCAGACATTGATAGTCAAAATGAATTCTGGACAGAATGACTCCTAAAATGTTAGTTATATTTAATTCAGGGAAGGTCTTGTAATACATCGTAAGCTTTTCATCGCATTGTACGTCAAAGGCTTGCTGTAAAATAACGTGGTCATTTGTGGTGGGAACTTCAACATACTGGCTCACTTCAGTGTCACCTGAGCACACTTGACCCATTTAAAGTATAACACAGGGAGCATCCTACAGAGATTAGAGCAAGCTACAGGGCCAGGGTTGATGTTCCAGGTTTGACCTTAATGAATGGCAGCGTTGGGTCTAAGGAGCACCAAAACACTAAAATCTGTTAAAGTACTTCCTCGAAGTCTTCTAAAGAAACCCTAGCAAAAGGTACTCATAGGGATGACAGTGATATGGATGAATTATGACAGTTGCCTGCCTACATCTGAAATATGAATAAAATCAAGGTAGGGTTTGATCGGTGAAGCAGAAGAGGGGACACAGTTGCATAAACAACTGATGGTAAATGTTTCTGATTAACCAACTTCAGAAAGCTTTTCGGCTCTTCTGCACTTCATTTGTCCTTCTCTAAGTAATGGCCCATAAATGACTACATATCAACAATAACCTATGTAGTGACTTTTCAAGTATATCTTAAATATTTACATCAGAATTTTAAAAATACATGTTAAAAGAATCTAGGAAAAAGACATCTAAGTACGCATTTATCTGTGTTAATGAAAGCAGATGCACGAAAATTACATATTTAAGTATAGACTGAGTTAAAAGAGTTAACATTATTAATTTAGCCTAAATGTTGCAATTACGTTTCTTTGGTATTGTGCAGCCATTAAGTAAATAAAATTATGGTTGGAAAAAATCTCTTACATGTAATTTCATTTCATTTCACCAATTGAATCCACTATTGTCACTTTCTATTCTGCCTCAGTTGCCTCATTTATAAAATGGGGATAATGATAACTTATTTCATAGAGTTTTTATGAGTAAATGAGCTAAGCCCTATTTAGTCTCCTGAGAACGAACGGTGCCTGGCACCTAGGAATTGGTTAACAAAGAAAAGCATTATTGTCATTATCATCAATTATAAGACCTAAATGTGACAACAGGATTGAAAGATAGTGCTAAGTTTCTGGACTTGCTTTATTACAACTCAGTTGGTCCATAATTGATCAGTCTACCTGAATGTATCATCAGATGGTCCAAATTTGCTAAACAAGTTCTGCTGTGGTTTTTATAAAAGAACTTACATTTCATGTAATTTTAATTGTATCAAGAAACTCAGACGTAACAGAAAATTTGAGAACATTTTAAGTATTCAATAACATGGGCACAAATTATCTATATAACCAAGAGGGTGATTTTTTACATTTTTTAAGTTATAATTTTGACCAGCTGAGCACATGTACATTCTGTGTTGAAGAGACTGTAGTTTACCATCAGGTTCCTAACCTAAGGATTTGGTATTTGCCATATATACAGTCTGCAGCCGTTATTATTACAGAAGCCTGGCCTTCATTGCACCAGGCTCTCAGATAGTCTTTTCTATAGAGATAGTAAAACAAATCAGAATTCTTTCAAAACACCAGTTAAGTTGTCCCTTACATCAAAAGGCATCTCAGACTGCTATAAACGTCTTTTTCTCTGTTAAGCCCTATAAAATACCAATATTTAATGGAAGCAGACAGAGATAACTTAAACATCATTTTGAAATTGTCATGAAATATCATTAACATGAGTTTCTCCTAATAAAAGAGTGAATGCAAAGCAACAGAGTATCAAACCACAATTTGTACTTTTTTCTTTTAGAAATACGTGAAGGATTTCTGTGTGTACATGTTTATGTTTGTTTTCTTCAGTGTAATATTAAAATTATTTTTCTCTACCCTGCCTTTATTGCCCGGCAAGATAATTCAACATCTCCAGAGAGCTATTAGCTCCAGAAAAACTCGGTGCCATGATAAATGCAAGGAATTTTACCATTTTATCCCAAATGGTTAATCAAGGAACCAAGTCAAGCCAGAAATCGTTAAATAAGTGACCATGTCTATTTAAAATGTCAATTAAAAATTGGTCATCAGATTCTGTTTCTGCTGATTTGAGGGGATATACATCATACAAGCTATCTCATTACTAAAAGTAATCTAAAATGGTACTAATCTCTCCAAAAAGTTGGTCTTTGAACGTTTTGATGGCTTTATCTGAGGGTACTGCTTGTTTAATAATAAGTGATAAAGCCCACATGACGGGCTTTTGTGAATCAAGCTGATTTTTTTCCACAGACAAGTTATAATGCATTCTTGTCCTTTGAGAGGATTTCATTAGAGTGGACAGTGATGTGAACTACCAGTAAAGGATCTAATCGTCCAGTGTTTACAGCCTGAGCCTTGCAATTGCAATTCAGTCCCTTACCTTTGGAAGACAGAGAGACTGAGATTTAGTAATGCTGACATACTACGGGTATTGTGGACACACTGTATTTGGGTTGTTCCCAGCCCTGAGTTAATTTCTCCCATTAAATTGTCATTAAGTTGGGTTATTATTGTTGTTTACATTTCTTTCTCTGTTTCCCACTTTTCTTCCTTAAGCTGCTTAAAGAGATATCTAGGAAACGCAGAAGCATCCGTTATGGGAGAGAAGTTGAATTGAAGCCATATATTGCCGCTCACTTTGATGTCCTTCCCACTGAGTTCACCCTGGGGGATGAAAAGCATTATGGTGGATTTACAAACAAGCAACTCCAAAGTGGTCAAGAATATGTCTTCTTTGTGTTAGCAGTGATGGAACACGCAGAGTCTGTAAGTTAATTGTGATGGCATCCATCTAATTTCCTATGGTATTCTTATACATTTTTCACCAGAATTTGGTTATTTGGGAATACATAGGTACATGCACCCTAATGATTTCTCAAGAGATTTCGCTAACTTAGATGTGGTAACAGGCTGCCTGCTCTTTGAACACTGCTGAGTAATCTGCTTGAGATTTTGTTACAAGTAAGGCTGTGTCCCTAATGACAGGAAATTTAGATGGACATCTAGTTTATGAAGTGCCAAATTGATAGGGCATGGTTCTTTTTGTTGTTGTTGTTTGTTTTTTGTTTTGGCATTTGTATCTCTTAATCCCACACCCCTCTCTTGTCCTAGCCCACTCCCCACTGGTAACCGCTAGTTTGTTCTTTGTGAGTCTGTTTCTGTTTTGTTATACACATTGGTTTGTTTTATTTTTTAGATTCCACATATAAGTGATGTGATACAGTATTTGTCTTTTTCTGACTTATTTCACTAAGCATAATTCTCTCTAGGTTCATCCATGTTGTTGCAAATAGCATAATTCTTTTTTTACGGCTGAGTAATATCCCATTGCATATATGTACATTTTCTTTATTCATTCATCTGTTAATGGACACTTGGGTGGTTTCTATATCTTGACTATTGTAAATCATGCTGCTATGAACATTGGGGTACCTGTATGTTTTCAAACGAGCGTTTTTATTTTCTTCAGATACATACTCAGGAGTAGGACTGCTGGATCATATGGTAGTTCTATTTTTAGTTTTTTGAGGAACCTCCATACTGTGTCCCATAGTGGCTGCAGCAATTTACATTCCCACCAACAGTGTACAAGGGTTCCCTTTATTCCACATCCTCGCCAACATTTGTTATTTGTGGTCTTTTTGATGATAGCCATTCTGGCAGGTTTAAGGTGATATCTCATTGTGGTTTTGATGGGTATTTCTCAGACGGTTAGAGATGTTGAGCGTCCTTTCACATGCCTGTTGTCTGTATGTCTTCTTTCGAAAAATGTCTATTCAGGACTTCTACACATTTTTAATTGGGTTGTCTGGTTTTTTGATATTGAGTTGTATGAGCTGTTTATATATTTTGGATATTAAGCCCTTATTGGTCACACCATTTGCAGATATTTTTCTCCCATTCAGTAGGTTATCTTTTTGCTTTGTTGATGGTTTCCTTTGCTGTGCAAAAGCTTTTAAGTTTAATTAGGTCCATTTTTTGTTTGTTGTTTTTTGCTTTTATTTCTTTTGCCTTAGGAGATCCAAAAAAAAAAAATTGCTACAATTTATGTCAAAGAATGTTCTGCCTATGCTCTCTTCTAGGAGTTTTATGGTTTCAGGCCTTACATTTAGGTCTTTAATCCATTTTGAGTTTATTTTGTACATGGTTTGAGGGAATGTTCTAATCTCATTCTTTTACAGATAGCTGTCCAGCTTTCCCAGCACCACTTGTTGAAAAGACTGTCTGTTCTCCATTGTATATTCTTGCCTCCTCTGTAGTAGAATAATTGACCACAGGTGCATGGGTTTATTTCTAGAGCCTCCATTCTTTTCCACTGATCTGTGTGTCTGTTTTTGTGCCAGTACCATAGTATTTTGATTACTGTAGCTTCACAGTATAGTCTGAAGTCAGGGAGCATGATTCCTCGAGCTTAGTTCTTTTTCTCTCAATATGGTTTTGGCTTTTCAGAATCTTTTGTGGTTCCATATAAATTTTAGTGTTGTTTTTGATCTGTGAAAAATGCGATGGGTAATTTGATAGGGATTGCATTAAATCTGTAGATTGCCTTGTGCAGTATGGACATTTTACGATATTAATTCTTCCAATCCAAGAACATGGAATGTCTTCCCATTTCTTTTTATCATTTTCAGATTTCTTCATCAGTGTTTTATAGTTTTCAGAGTATAGGTCTTTCACCTCCTTGGTTTTTTCCTACATATTTTATTCTTTTTGATGCAATTTTAAACAGGATTGTTTTCTTGCTTCCTCTTTCTGATAGTTCATTATTAGTGTATAGAAAAGCAAGATTTCTGTATGTTAATCTTGTAACCTGCAACTTTACTGAATGTATTTGCTAGTTCTAATAATATTTTTGGTGGAGACTTGAGGGTTTTCTATATATAGTACTTGTCATCTGCATATAATGACAGTTTTACTTCTTTCTTTCCCATTTGGATGCTTTTTATAGGGGCATGGTTCTTAAGACCTTTTGATGTGACCCACATCTGGATAGGAGGGTGACAGCCATCATTGCTCGTCTCCTTCCTCACCCTCTTAAAATGACTGTTTTCAAATATATATTTAATATTAGGTATGTTGCATAATACTTAGTAGATCTTAGCCTGTGTGATTACAATAGTAACTAACAAGCTCTGAGATTAAACATAGTTAATTTCCAAGTATTTGAAAATATTGATGGGGGGGGTGATTGTATGTATTTTATTCTCCTATAACTACCAGTGAACCCATAGTGCTTTCTGCCCAGATTCAAGGGAAGTTCTATCTAGGAAAAGGCAAGCACAGCCTGGGTTTTAAATTATAGCAATTTACCAGGGACTTTATCAGTGAAAAGCCAAGAAAGTTAGAAAACGATTCAACAAAACAGAGAATTCCTAAGGTCCTCTAAATAATGAGTTGTCTTCTTTTATGTAATTCATCTTGCTCTTATTGTCGTTCTGTGCATCAGTTCCTTTGAATGTTAAAAACAGAGAGAGAGGGAGAGGGAGAGAGAGAGAGGGCGAGAAATTGTAGCTGGGAGGGAGGCAGATTTTGAAGTGGCGGTTCACATTAACATTTAATATACATATTCAAAACTATACCTTTCTAATGGGGCTTAAAACTGACAGGTGTGGCAACTAGATAGAGCCAGTCCCTTCCCCGGTATAGGAAGTCTGAGAGATATCAAAGATTTCTGCACATCAGGTGTTAGCGTGTACAGTGGGGCTTCTCTTCAGATGACTGAAGGAATTCCCTCGTGGAAAATCAAAACACAGAGGCAGCCTTTCTGCCTGGTTTTTGTGTGTGTGTGTGCACAGGATGTCATTTGAAAACAAAGTGATGGGCTTCCTGGAATTTTAATGCACGGATATGCTTTCCCTTCCTAGTTGAAGGTTTTAAGGCAGAACATCAAGGGAATGGAATGTTGGAACCATCTTATCCTTTTTTTTAATGACTTTTAGATATTTGAAAGAAATTTTCTTTAAATAGCTTTAGGATGTTTCCGAAAGCACGTTCAGAGCACTGAGATAGATCAGAGAATCCAGCAAAAATGGAATCTCGTCAGATCATGCACTGTCAGAGACTCTGGTTTCTAACAGACATTTCAACTAGTTGATACCTTTCAACTAGTGTTGAAACATATCACCACTGATGAATAGTTTACCTCTTCCCTTATTATGTCATCTCACTGTTTCATTAATTATATAATTAGGATCTCTTCCCAAATATGTGTTGTCTAAGTTGCCCCTTTTCTCCCATCATCTTTTTCAACATCGCTCTCAAAGCTAACAGTATTTCCTTTACGTTTCCTATGTGTGTTCATGCCAGCATTCATAGACTTTTACCCAGCTAGTATAATGCTCGTAGTGATACAGTCTTTTGTAAACCTCAGATTTTCAAGAGTGATTGGTAAGGTGGCTAACCACTCCAAGGGTGGGATGATAATTTGCATACAGAAAATATCCCCCTTCCCCCCCCCAAAGACATTGAGCTTTTCCCCAATTAACGGCCTCATGAAGAATATCAAAGGACTGGTTTAGAATGACCCAACGTTTAATCTTTTCCATTACTCCCACATACTGAACAAATTCTCCTTTTCATAAGGCTGATATCATTTTACTGTTTTGTTTTCTTTTCATTTTCACATGTCTCTGTTTCCTGATTTGGGTTGGAAATCTATGTACTTTGGGAAAAACCTCTGCTTAGATTTCCATCTTGGCTAACCAAGATTATTATCTCAAAGGCTCTTGGTAAAGAATTTCAAATCAGAGAGTTTTGCTTACTTAAGTCTCCCAAACAATTTGAGTGTGACCTACAAAATGGAAAGGGGAAAATTTAAACCAAAACAAACAATTAATTATATAAAAGAATCATGTTTCTTGCACATAGAGTGTATTTGCTAAGCCCTTTGTGTAAATCCTTACACTGTACGTATCTTTTTTGTTTGTTTTTTTTGTAAATCAGCCCCTAAGAAGGTTAGAAACATATTGAGTTTTTGTATTCTTTAGATGCATTAGAAAATCCGAAAGTCTGCTCAATCTCTTTCCTGGACATAGTGAGGAAAATGGAAAGAGAGAATAGCATACAGGCATTTGGTGGGCATGTGTTCTCCAGATTGACTGCTGAGTTTGTCCTACTTAAAGTCAGAATATATGCGCTAATTGTTTAAAAATGCAGACTGAAAATAATTAAACATATTTACCGATAGTGGAAAAATGAGTATACTCTCTCGTGCTTTAATAATGTCAGCCATTTGGAAAAAAATGAGCATTTTCTTTTATTCAACAGAGATTTTCTGGGAACCCACTAAATGCAAAGTTCTGTACTTGCTGCTTTAAGCATACAAACTGTATATAAATCTGTACCGTCAAGGAGTTTATAGTTTCATTAAAGAAGATAAGGCATGTACACAAATGAAAAACCAAAACAGAGCCTGGCCACTACCATTAAGAAACAAATAACTTCAAATTGTTAAAATGACTTTTACCTACATTTTGTGAAATGACCGATTATTTCCAGTTAAGGGGAGGCAGCTTCAATGGAGGCAAAATTTAAGGGAGGCCTTGGAGTCAGATTGCGGGAGCTAAATGTCGTGGAACTTGTGAGAGGGTTAAAGTAAAGAGAGAGAATAGAGCATTTTGGTAGCAGCAGCAAGAAGTCTATTGTGATGGAACATGTTACATGTGGTAAGAAAGTTTCAAACAAAATTGTGGAGGCCCTTAAGAATCGTGCTAAGATGTCTAGCTTTTATTTAGGAATCCCTAGAGAGCCTCTTGAAGGTTTTACGGATGCAGTTTAGGATAACTCTAGCAGCAGTGGAGACTGTTAGAGGAAGGAAGAAATTCTTGATACGGTTTGGGGGAACATGAATGAGGTAATGAGAAATGTGGTTGTGTGAGACTGGAAAGGGGGTGGATGGACCTGAGGATCATCCACATGTGCACGTGTCCTTTTGAATTATGGTTTTCTCGGGGTATATGCCCAGTAGTGGGGTTGCTGGGTCATATGGTAGTCCTAGTTTTAGTTTTTTAAGGAACCTCCCTACTGTTCTCCATAGTGGCTGTATCAATTTACATTCCCACCAACAGTGCAAGAAGGTTCCCTTTTCTCCACACCCTCTCCAGCATTTGTAGACTTTTTGAAGATGGCCATTCGGACCCGTGTGTGGTGACACCTCATTGTGTAGTTTTCATTTGCATCTCTAATAATTAGTGATGTTGAGCCTCTTTTCGTGTGCCTTTTAGCCATCTGTATGTCTTCTTTGGAAAAATGTCTATTAGGTCTTCTGCCCAGTTTTTAATTGGGTTGTTTGTTTTTTTAACTGGGTTGTTTGTTTTTTTTGTTATTGAGCTGTGAGCTGTTTGTTCTCAAGACATGTGGGGCAGCTCGTGAATGTGGACTGGTCTCTAGTGGGAAAAATAGTATTTTAAAGAGAGGCAGAGTCACGAGAATATTTTTCTGAGCGAGTCTAAAATAGGACAGAACAAAACAAGATATTACAGAAACAATTCATGCATATGCAGTCCCTTCATTCACCAGGTGACTTTCCATATATATATATATATATATATATGTATGTATATATATCTTTGCAGCTTTATTGAGGAATAATTGCCAAATATAGTGGCACATATTTAAAATGCACAATGTGATGATTTTATATAGTTCTGTATACACAGACTCTGTGATTACCAAGATCAAGAAACTTAACTGTTTCGTGTGTATGTTTTGTGTGTATGGTGAGAATGTTTGTTTAAGATCTACTCTCAGAAACTTTCAGGTATACCGTTCTGTGTCACTCACTATAGTCACCTTGCTGCACTTTAGATTTTCAGAACTCATTCTTCTTGTAACCATACAATAGATGTCTTTCTCTGTCTGGCTTATTTCACTTAGCATAAAGCCCTCCAGATTCATCCATGTCATCGCGGATGGCAGGATTTTCTCCTTTTGTTCTCCTTCTAATGGCTGAATAACGTTCCATTGTGTGTGTATGTATCTATCTGTGTATATAGATAACCACGTTTATCCATTCATCCATAAAAAGAAACTTATGTTGCTTCCATGTGTTAGATATTGTGTGAATATACTGCAGAGGACACAGGTATCTCTTTGAGACAGTGATTTCCTTTCCTTTGGCTATGTACCCAGGAGTGGGATTTGTCATATGGTACTTTCATTTCTAATGTTTGGAGGAACCAACATACTGTGTTCTATGATGGCTGTACCAGTTTACATTCCCACAAACAGTGTATTTAAGGTTTTCCTTTTCTGTTATACCAACCTCTGAGCTATAATAAAATTAAATAGCTATGCTAAATCCTTTTAAGTAAGTTCTCAAAATGTTATCTTCTAAAAAGCCATATCATTATCACTTTCATGCGTGTTGCAGCTATAATTTGAACACTGGACAGGTGCAGTACGTAGGACTACTTACATAATTTAATGCAATACTGATAATTGCTGTATAAATGTTTACTTTCTTGTAATTTGGTCTCAACTGAGTGAGTGATGATATCTTAATGGCTGGAACTATAATATTTTGTATTTTTCGCATCGCATGTAACAGTAACACATTGGCACAATGTAAATGCTCGTTGAACATTTTGTGACCGCTTAATTGACTGGTACTTATACTTCATAAGATCATTTAATATGCCACATATAGATCCCAGTGAAAAAGTATCTATGGAGTAACTTATACCATCAAAAATGATTTTATTGTAAAATACTTTAAAGGAAATTTCGACTACAAAAACCTCTTTTTTCTGCCTTTCTCTCCCCTCTTTTACACACTTATTGTCAAATCCACGATGTTCTCATGCTCAAGATACTTACTTTCTAGAAAGGCATTATTTTATAACTAACTAACATAGATTCTGTTTTTCCTCAGAAGATGTATGCAACCAGCCCTTACTCTGATCCTGTTGTGTCAATGGATTTGGATCCACAGCCAATCACAGATGAAGAAGAAGGCTTGATCTGGGTTGTAGGTCCTGTCCTTGCAGTGGTCTTTATCATCTGCATTGTCATAGCTATTCTTCTTTATAAAAGGTAGGTTTGCCCCATATTTCTATTGCAAAGACTTTATTATCCTTCTAGGGTCATCGTGTGGTTGATCTTAGTAGAAATACTTCCAATAATCACTGGACAAAACGGTGTCCATTAGCGTTAGAACAAAACGTAAAGACTCAGCTATTTAAAATCTCATTCACCGTGTGGTATAGACTCTGTTGCCCAGCAGGCATATATCCCAACCTCCATCTTCTGAGATACTCACTTACTTATGCAGAATGAGCGCTTTGCATGACAGCTGAGATGTTACTACATTCACAAGCAGATAGTCCCAAGGAAGCTCACACTGGATTGTTTTAGATCAAGTTGGTACATTTGTGTCCATTTCATAAGTCTAACTAACTTGCCTGTTGGCTGAGATCCCCTGCCCTCCCCCCACCCCCGTGGCTATTTTCAAAAGTTAGCAAAAGTGGCTAAAAATTGAAGAGCAAAGAAAGAAAAGATAGGAAGAGGATGAACGTTTCCCTTTCCCATTTGTGTCCGAGAGGAAATGCAAGGTACCATTCTCCTTTAGAAAAAATATAACCTTAGTCTCCATACCCCCACGTATCAATATGACTTAGTGTCTGACCACAGGTGCGATGCAAATAACCCACATTTACCCATGTTTTCTGATCCACTCTTGTCAATCCCATTTCTGCCTCCATTACACATAAGCAAGATTTCTTCCCCTAGGTCACTGCTTAAGCAGTTGGATAGAAGACGTGAGTAATTCTTCTTCCCCTTAATCCTTTCTGACCTAAAAAATATAATAATGTATAAAATTTTAACAATTAACATCTGCTCTCTTAAACATGTAGAATGACTGAATTCTCTGTCTCCCTTTATATCAATTTTTCTTTCCTTCCATTCCAAATTTTATTTTCATGAAC
Source organism: Neophocaena asiaeorientalis asiaeorientalis (assembly GCF_003031525.2). NCBI lineage: Eukaryota > Metazoa > Chordata > Mammalia > Artiodactyla > Phocoenidae > Neophocaena > Neophocaena asiaeorientalis. Next base: position 8,300,502 of record NW_020185324.1, on the reverse strand, counting down.
CTTTAATCTGTGTTTCCTTTGTAGTGTGTCATCTGTCGGAATGCCACTGTGAAGTTACTCTCTTCCTTCTACTGCAAGATAGTTTTTCTCTCTTCTTCCCTCACTTAACCTTGACCTTCAAAATTAGATGAGAATGTCTTCATTTTGATGCTCGCTCACATGTTTAATCTGACAAGATCTCTTATTTTCATTATCTTTTTCCCACCCGTGTATCTCCCTTCATTGGGTTTACATTAATTATTCCTACCTGCATTCCTTCGTTCTTATGTTCTTGGAATAGCTCTTTTTTCATAAGCTCTTCTTTTGACTCAAAAACATACTTTGCAAGACAGACACCTTCTCCCTTGAAAAACTCTCTCTTATGAGGCTGCATTCCATTCTATTCCAGAGTTGAGAAAAAAAAGGACAAGTTAGTTAAAGAAGTTCATACCATAGCCCATTAAATCACCTATCCTTTCTAGAATTAAAAAAAATAAATCCATCACTCAAATTGTCCACCCCATAAAATAATAGCTGAAAACTCCATAAAATAATAGCTGAAAAAGCAAGTGCTTGACAGGCCCAAACATCTTAGTTGATGGTTTCAATCTTCCCATCCCAGTCTGTATCTTATCAGTGTGCTGTTGTATTTGATCCCTTCTCTCTTACGTAAGAGTTAAAGGGCAGATAGTGCAAGGTCCCACATACTCCCGAACAGTAAGAGATCCTATGTGAGTCCGAGTCCAAGCAACAGCTTTGCTGTCCAGGTACCGCACTTATTACCAGAAGAGAATACAAGAAGAAAAAATAGAATTCTAATTGTTTTCTGTGAAACATTTATTTAAGTGGTAACATCCTGCTGTGGGAGTCAGACCAGAAAACAACTGGTGGCTGACTGACAGTTGCATTTCTAGATCATATCACGTGACATTGTGTGGTTACTCAAAATGAACAAGATGCTTACCTCTTCTTAAGTGGTGGATCTATCCGGCTATCGTTAAGTCATGCGTGCGTTGGCCAAAAAGTTCGCTCGCGGCTTTCATCTGGAAAACCCCGAGCGAACTTTTTGGCCAAGCCGCTAGAAATCCTTTTAAAGTTTTCTTTATCCACACGTGCTTGAAAAAAATAAACTCAGTTATAATTTTTCCTAATCCTGCAAAAAGAGGCATCGTATTTAAAGATTTTTATGACTGTTGAAGTTGCATTTCAGTGTGTGCATATGTAAGCATCGTCTAATGCAATTGTTGGGAAATGCACACATCCTCGAATGCTAAGTATATTTAGCTAACCATCTGAAAGCCCATGAAGCATTTCTGAAATAGAAATGCTTGCTTCAGCAGTAGAGAACATTCCTGACTTGAAATTCAAGTAGACCCAACAATGTCCTTCCTGATTATCATGAAACAGTTCAAGAGGAAATCTTCTGTAGGCAATGAATAGTGTCTTTAATAGCTTGGATTCTGAGCAAAGAAAATTATATAACAAACAAACACACTATATCCCTCTTTTTAGGTGCCTTTCAGTTTATACATAGGTCACTGGTAATGACTCAGAATGGAATGTATTACTATTTTTAAAGTATTTCACTTCCTGTGTGCAAATAATACTTTGAGTAGGGAATGAGTATAAAATATTGGTGACTCACATATATCCTGTTGGTAATACACACCTGTTTACAAGACTACTTGTGTTAGGACTGGGTCTGTAGCTGTGGATGCTTCGTCCATGTAAACAAATACATTTCACTGAGCTCTCTGAGGAGACTTTGAGACTTATCCCTATTAATTATGTTAATATGGAAGAGCACACTTTCACATTCTATTCATTTGTCTCTGTTTTAAATTTAATCATTTGAAAACTATAATATATTGATAATCAATGACAAAACATGTCACGGAGCCTTTGTAAGGACCTAAAGGGCCATCAGAATAGTAAAACGTGTTTGGTAGGTCTTTAGTGTTAATTTCCTTGCACTAGGAATTTTTGGAAATCCGGTACTCTATATGTGATACATACAATGATTTAACAATTTAAACTGCAGAGAGAAGAGGTAGCAAAGTTTAGAAAAATACTAAACTAGGAAGCAAGAAACCTGAGTTCAAGTCCCAGCTCTGTGACTAGCTGGCTCTATGGGGTAGAAAGTCATGCTACCACTCCTGGCCTCGGTTTCTTCACTTTTAGAAAATAAGTATGTAGATTAGATAATTGACCTTTTTTAATCTGAGAACCTAAAAAAAAACCCAAGTAACAGAATTAATACTATATTATTTCTGCCTCCAGTGCATGTGTAAGTCTTCTAAATGACTCCATGGTGCCCTTCATCTATCCTCCCCTACAGAGAAAAAAGAATCCATAAAGCAATTGAATGCTCTTTGATGTTCATCTACCCTGCACATCTGCTACACATGTAAGGCTTTTCAGTCGCTAGTTCTAAAACTGTCCAGGAATTATTCCTAGAGAAAATATTCTTAAAATAAAATGTTAACCTGACTGACTCTACGAAAAGCATTTCAAGATGGCTGAGAAGTATTTACCGTGTAGTATGGAAGGAAAAAAAAAAAAAAAAAGGATTAGGAGGTTGGAAAGCGCTAAGGCATGGTCTAGACCAAATTCAGTCTAATGTGAGTGGACACTGTAGAGAGTAAATAATTTCCATCCCCACCCCCAAGATGTTTAGCTTATGTGTGAAGACCATGAGGTAGCTGTGACTAAAATACAGACTTCAGCTTTTTCACCTTTTCCCAGATCCAACATTGGCTCCCTGTGGGCTCTGCCTCTTTAAGTCTTCTTTTTGTATCAACCCTACGTATATTTCCAAGGTGTTATCAAAGGAAAGCAATGCAGTCCAGACTATTTATTCTGAGATGCTATGAAGAAATAGGCTGCCACGCCCCTCCGCTCTGGGCAATGCCTTTCCTCTCACTCCACTCCTCCTGGCCTGGCAAAACCTAACTCACCTTTTAGAAATAAGCTAAGCTAAGATCCACTTACTAAATGAAAGCCTTTCTGAGTGACTGTCCTCCTCATGTCCTCTGGGCTGTACCAGTTCAGGCTGCCTTAGGGTCCCCTGCTGTACGCTCTTAGAGCACTTTCTACTTCTCTATATTATAGAACCTACGCCATCACTGCCATTGCGCATTTTCTTGGCTTTCTCCCCCCACTAAACTGTAGGTCAAGGACTCCGTCTTATTCCTCATTGTATTCCTTGTGCCCGGTAGAGTGCATGGTACAGGGGGCTACTGAATAATCAAATTTACACAAGTCCAATAGTGATACACTCAGTTCCCTCCTCTTGTTTACTCCATCACTGATTATCACGTTCATCTTGACTGGCAAGAGCTGTAATAAAACCCTCAGCCTGTAATTTCTAATACACCACTTCCCAAAGATTTCAAACTTAGATATTGGTACCAGCTCTGTACCCACGTGTGCAGTAAGGCTGACGTCGCTGTGGCAGAGGGAGTGAAGCGCACGCCATGCACTGGTTCATCCTCATATTCAACAGCCTTTCCGTATACAGAACTGGCAGTTCACTAGGTATTTCTCTTCCTCTCAGAGGAATAGATTTTCCTACAACTGATTGACTGATGACCTCACGGATTAAAACTAAGCAAGCTGAGAACATTGGTAGGAATTTTTACAAGCCTGGTGCAACCAGCTAAATTATTTTAAGAATAAAAAGAAGAACCTGTGTGTTTGATATCATTTTCATTATTCACTTTGTATGTGTGTGTTTGTACAATTTAAATGTGGACTTTGTATTTTTGAAAAGAAATGGACTGGATTGCCTTAAAGCCAGATCCTCCAGCAATATGGGTGTGTATTATTTCATTTGCATTGAAGTGGACCTGGCACCTTTATTTTTTGCACTTGAGAACTCCCTAAACACTTTGCAATTTGCCTCAACATGAAGACCGTTGAGATGAATTCTCTTAAGGTGAAGGTTCTACTCTCTGCCCAAAGAACATGGTTAAACAATACACATATTATCACAGGTGCAAGTGTCTATGAGAATGAGCTGCAAGTGTTCACAGGCAGCAGCACCTCTGTGACTAGGAAAATATCTGTCATGTCAGTGGCTGGTAATAAAAATACTTCTCTGGATTAGCACAGCTATATAAATGGGTCATGCTCTGTAGACCTATAATGATGAATACTACATTTTCCAAAACTGAAAACGTATTTAATCTTTTACTAGAAGAAAAAGACTTATGATCACCTTACTTGTCAAAAGGTGTTTGAAGAAATCATTTCTGCCACTTTCGTAATCTTGTGGTGTATTATGCAATGGTGTAGATTTCTGTGCAGGTCAATGCAATTTGCAGGCGTTTTAAATCATTAAAGGAATGCTGTATCTCTTAACTGAAGATTCTTAAATGAACTAAATTTCTTATATGGAATGAGGTCATATTCCCATTAAGTACAGTAGCAGTTGTCTCATGGCGTGTTTTGTAAAAATCAAATTATATCTCTACCATCAAACACTTCCTGTGATATAATTAATTGTGGCAGTGTTTTGTAGACTGATGGATAAAAGCGAGTCTGACACTAACACACACACACAAATGTTTTGCTTAGCCATGTACGCTCATGTCTTCCATTTGCTTCATGTCTAGAGGCCTTTAAATATTTTGATATGCTATCATTTTCTAATGTGTTATATATCCCTGATTCTGAGCACTGTTAAATCTTGGTTGTCATGGTTACTCTTGTTACCATTGGCCAACTAACATTTAGCCTTTCTTTTTCTTTCTTTGCTGCATTAAAATGGAGCAGTAAACCTGACAGGTGAGGAATAGAGAACAAACCCCTTTCATGCTCAGTACAAAAAAAAAAAAAAAAAAAAAAAAAAGATACGGGTAGACTTCGGAGGTATTGAGGGGGCGAGGGTGGAGGTTGGCTATAAAAGATGAAACTGGCAAGGGGAAGATGGACGAAGCCTAGATATAGAAAATAATTTTGATATTAAAATGATTCGGGGGGAAATAGTTTGTCTATATATGAAGACAATAGAGTATTTAAAGCCAAATTTAGAAGGTACTAAAACCAGTCTGAGTTTTCTTTGTAGTCAAGGTTAAATGAGCATCTGTATGTGTTAATGTAAGCCATTTTTCTTTTGTTTGTTTTTACTGAAGTTTGATCTCAAGACACTGTGTACAGGAATACTAGCATTCTCACACCCTGCTAATGTTGATGTCAGTGCCTTAGTGAAAACTGATCTTTAATTCCAAATTATCTCCCTGTCTTCCAGCCTTGAATAATAGCAATAATAACAATAATAATCCCTATACTGCTTATTTGTTGATCAGTCGCAGCTAACCTTGCAGCTTTCTAACACATACCTAGATGTCTATATATGAATTCCTGATTAAAGTAAGAAAAGGATCTCAATGCTCCTCTAACCCGCCTCCCTCCCAATGCCGTATTCCAGGGGTTCTCTGGGAGTGGCCCCTGGACAAGCAGCAGTGGCATCAGCGTCACCTAGGAACTTGGTAGAGACACAAATTCTTGGCTCCCCCAAATCCCAGAACTACTGAATCAGGAACTCTGGGAGTTGGTCCAGCAGCCTGCCGTTTAACAAGCTCTCGTAGGCGACTCCGAGGCACACTAAAGTTTGAGAATTACTGCTATATTATTGTCCCTAAAATCACTTATTACACTTTCACTGGCAGGAAACTCAGACTACCTCTGAGAAGGTGTGCTTGCCATTAATCCAGCAGAAAACACATGCAAAATAGTTTTTCTAGCCCAAAGTCGAAACACTTTGAATCTAGTTAATACACTCAGAGATCCACCTTCTCATTATAACACTGGCCTCATTTCACAATTTCATCCCTACCTTCTTGTTCTATTAAAATGAGAGAAATGGGCCACAATTTAGATATCATCTTTTAACACTCCTTCTCTATTTTATAAGTGAAGAAATTAAGAAGGTTGTAGTTGACTTACCCAAGGAGATTCACACCAATAGTCGTAGAGCTGGGGTTCCATTCTTAATGATGTCAGAATCGTTAAGTGTCCGAATTGATTTCTTTGAAATCTCTATGAATATTCAAATAAATATATTTCTTCCAAAAGCCTGTACTCGTATGTCTGAATATCTTTGTTCCAAGTAAATAGATATATATAATCTGCCACAAGATCATCCTTTTGTTTTTGCTCCCCACTTTACCTGTAGATAAGAACCAGGTGAGAATAAGTGAAAATAAAACCCCGCTTAGACCACAGAGCAGCATTTTTGGTGTACAGTATTCACAGCCCCCGAAAAACCACATATTTTTATGGTATTAGCAGTTTCTGCCATACCTGAAATGTCATGTGATCTTCTATTATCTTTTCACCCAGATAACCCCTGCACGTGGTAGATACTTCTCACTGTGAGAAATAAACTTAACCGTAGGGCTTTATAATCCTAATAGAAAAAAGAAAACAGTGAGGCAAAATTCAGTATCTGTTTCAAGTCACTATTTGTTGCTTTTTTCTATCAGTAGACGAAAATGAGAATAATGAGACCTCTGAAAACTTAGCAGAAAAAAATTAAAATGTCATTCCTTACGTTCCTGTTGGGACTGATTTAGATCATTATACGCCATTTAATACCTTGCAACAGTAAATTCAGTTTTTAAAAATGACCACTGTTACTGATGATGACCAAACCCTTCATCTTGCAAATCTTCCTTAGAAATTCTTTGTTAGAAAACAAACATTTTAACACATTTCTGTTTAAAAATAATGTGATAAAGAGTGTGGGCAGCCGGAATTACCCATGTTGTGATCATCAAAACTAAATGAAGCAAAATAAAACTTAAACAGCTGATTTTCCTAGCTGGCTCGGACTTCTGGAGTCTGATTTCTTGGAGATTATCTTACTTGGACAGATTAGGTGAGGGAGATGTTAGTTATAATGTCAGGACACCCCTCCCATTTATTACAATTATGAATTGTAACTTCAGTCCCCATGCTCTGGGCTTTCCGAGACTCATCGGGCAACAAGATGGCATTTTCAACTTTCCTGGCGCCAGAGAAACCGAGTAAATGTCTTTAGAGAGTATTCTTTTCTTTCCCTGTGTCTCACATCACTCAGCCTGGCCTCAGCGCAAAGGAAGATAAGGAGGGTGTCCCGCAATATCTGCAAGGGTGAGGGTCTCCTTGCCCAGATATTTCTTCATGTGGTTTCCGTAATCCTGCAAGAAAGACTGTAGAGCCATTTTGAAAAGGGATAAAAATCCAGTTTTCAGTCATTGGATCTGGCACATCAGTAAAGCCATGTGCCAAATTGTGTGAAAAGACCCAAACCTGAAAAGGGCCACTGGGATTACTTGGAGAGGACCAACCATATGTTTGTTACACGTGGGATTGATTGGCCACGCTCGGTGGTGTTTCATTAACTCATTTAGATTCTGCATCTTCGAGAGTAAAACGTCTCTCTGTATTGTGAGGCATATACCCCCAGCACAAACACGGTGACATTTTCTATTGTGAAAGTGGTCATCATATCCTTCTTTCCCATTGTCTTCCTAGACCCTTTTTCTCTTCCCTCTCATATCTCTCGGACCAGTTCTCCATCTCTTCTTTTCCTTTCCTTCTCATTTTCCACTCCATATAACTGGAGCTGCCAGTACCTTTGGCACGCCTCCAACTCACTGCTTTCCTCCGATTGGTAGTAGGGCTTGGCAGTATGCTCTGTCCTAAGGCTATACCTGACACTTTTAGGTGGAAACAGAGAAGCCTGAGACAGGTTAATCCAAGGTTCTGAGAGAGCAAGGTGTCTAACAGGACTCACCCCCCAAAATTCATTCCACTGAGGATGTTTTGCTGAAGGCATTGCACTTGAGCAAATCAAGTGTGCTTTCCCTTCACATCAGTCTTCCCTTCATCCCCTGGTTGGTTTTATTCTATACAGATGAGCAGAGATGGAAAGAAAGGCTATTTAACAGGAGCCCTCTGGCTAACCGTGGAACGACCTGGGTGGCACTGAATGAGAGCCCACTGCCACAGCAACACTAACGAACTGTACCACCGTCATATCAAAAAGAGAAAGGGAGAGTTCCTAAATACTGCTGCCCCCTTTCTCCAAATAAGAATGCCTTTGCTCTGAGAAGGGGTGAGATGCTAGGATTATGCCTCCGGCCTGGAGATTGCTGGAATCTGTATTTGGAATAAAGCACTGTTTGAAAAGTTCTCCATTAGTTAAGTGAGTTTTTAATCTAATTCAACCTTAAAGAAAATAGCTAGCTACTACTCTGTGATTATTTGTTTGGGGGGCAAAAAAAAAAAAAAAAAAGGATAAACCTTACGAGAAAACCTCACATTTCTTGCATAGACATTTATTAAAATTACATTATGACACCTTAAGCAAAGAGAGTTAGCTTGACACCATAAACAGCTGATACTGTTTTTTCCTTGGGATTTGAAAAGAGAAAAGGGATGTTGGTTTTGTGTGGTCCTGATTCTCCTACCAGGTATTAGGTTAACTGGAAATCTTAGAAATGCACTTACTGTATTTATCTGGTTATGGGAAAATCCAGGGCAGGTCCACTTGGTAGCCCCCAGTCATGTATCCTAAAGGGAAAAGGAGGGGGGCAGATTTAGCTGTTTAGCTTGAGGCCCAGTAGTTTCTATGAGTTTTTTTCCCATGGTAACCACAATTTTAGTATTGGTTACTAGGGTTACTCTATCCTATCCCTCACAAATAGAACTAGTGGATGAGGGAGAAAAGCTAAACAAGTTTCCAAACCTATCTCACCAACACCTCCTTAAGCCTAAAGGCAGAATCACTGAATTATTTAAATCCAGAGATAAAGGAGGACTTTGAGATGATCCACTTAAAAATTTCGGACCTGAGGAAATACAGTAGGCTAGGAGAGAAAAAAGTAACCTGAACTGGGCTTCCCTGGTGGCGCAGTGGTTGAGAGTCAGCCTGCTGATGCAGGGGACATGGGTTCGTGCCCCGGTCCGGGAAGATCCCACATGCCGCGGAGCGGCTGGGCCTGTGAGCCATGGCCGCTGAGCCTGTGTGTCCGGAGCCTGTGCTCCACGACGGGAGAGGCCACAAGAGTGAGAGGCCCACGTACTGAAAAAAAAAGAAAAAAAAGTTACCTGAACAAAGTCACAAAAGTCACAAAGTTTTAAACCTGAAAATGGAGGGTGGGGGGTTAGGAGGGGCATAACTCTGCTTTTTTTTAATCTGTTTTCATTTTTTTGGTTGTCTTACTCTTAAATATTTATTCTCTCCCTATAGGAAGAGGGCAGAGTCTGATTCTAGAAAGAGCAGCATACCAAACAGTAAGGAGGTCCCTTCACACCATCCAACAGACCCAGTAGAACTGAGGCGCCTTAATTTCCAAACACCAGGTAAGAGGCATGACTCCTCTTGTCCGTAACACAGTGTTTACTGAAAGTTTTATAGCCCCGTTGATATCGCCTTGAGAGGTGAATAGATCACTTTATTTCAAACAATTCTTTGTCCTTCTCTTTTACTTTACTATTATTGAGACTCACCAAAACATATGTCTTGAAAGGAAATTACATTCTTTGTGTAAATCTGAAGTGGGGTGGAAAAAAGAAAAAAAAAAAATTCCCTTCAAATTTTGGAAGAACTATAGTCTTAAGAATATCTACCGGGGGCTTCCCTGGTGGCGCAGTGGTTGAGAGTCCGCCTGCCGATGCAGGCGACACGGGTTCGTGCCCCGGTCCGGGAAGATCCCACATGCCGCGGAGCGGCTGGGCCCGTGAGCCATGGCCGCTGGGCCTGCTCCGCAAACGGAGACGCCACAATGGTGAGAGGCCCACATACCGCAAAAAAATAAATAAATACATAAAAGAATATCTACCATTTTTATGGGCTTAGCATGGTTGATTATTTTCCATGACACCTATCTGGAAAGAATTCCGTTTCTCATCTTATAAAGCAAATGAATGGATGGATGGATGGATGTTACCTCATCCATCCCATTGGGAAAGAATGCATTTTTTTCTCGATTCCCCTATTAATTTGTGTCTGTGTTACTCTGAAAGAAAGGGGAAGGGAGGGAGAAAAACAAAATGAGGAAAAAATCTGTATCTTTTAAAATACTACCGAAACTAAATCTCACTGACCAATTTAGGTTTCTTACTGGGGAGACACACTAAGTGACTGAGGATAAGAAAAACGTGTCTGTTTCTTAAATTAAAGAACATTAACTGCTTCAACAGAGGAAAAATATTATTCCTGCTGAGGGGCATTTTGTACAGTATTGTTAATTTAAGGCTAGCTCTATTTCACTTTCTTTCACCTAAATCTTATTTATGCCAAATAACAAAGAGTAGAGAGAGGTAAAAACATAAAACTGAGTGGCACTGTCTTAATACCTAATGATAATGGACAAAATTAAAGAGCTGATCTAAGAAGTCTATTTGATTAAAACTTGTTGGTAGTATTGCACCCCAAATTGTTTGAAAGTTTTTTTGTGTGTCAAATGGATATTCTATTCACAGTATGGTACACCACAGATTTTATTAAACTACACATTTGCAGTGAATTGCTTTGAATTGAAAATACACAGTTTATTGTGTTTAGCGTATTTTTTTATCTTACGTGTAGATATGTCATAGTAACTACAAACTATTCAGTTAAAAGAAATGACTGGCATTTTTTAATGTGGCTATACAAGTCATCATAGAAGTGGGTTGTTTTTTTAAAATTCTATCTCAAATGAGGTTTGTTCTTTAAAAAGCAAAAGATGTACCTTCATCAGCATAAAAAGTAAAAGAAAATTTTCACATGGCCAAAAATCTCCCATATGGGAATTTATTTAAAAGGCTGAGTATAAAGGTGATAGTAGCCCCAAAAGAAGAGAGCCAGTGGGAGTGCTATCCCTCACCACCCCCAGCACCATCAGAGAATGTTTCCAGGCATAAACACATGAATGGCACCTGGGTAGAAAGGATTATTAGCAGAGTGCTGGTGGCTGCAGGTAGGGAAATATAAATGCCTTTAACCAAGACACCTCCATGTTCAAGAATTCTATAAAGAATCTAATTTCCCCAATGTATGTGGGAATATGAGATCCATTTATAGAGAGAACCTGCTAAATTCCATATAAGTCACTGGAAAGGAGAATGAAGGTTACAACTGAAGTGACATTGCTTATATCACCCATGACTTTACCAAATTAAAATGGGGACCTAGGTATATAAGAAGGTATCATTTAACTAAGATTAGACTTCTCACCTCAAATGGATAGTAGAATAAAGTAGGCAAACAGTAAAAAGGAGAGAGGATTTAGTAGAGGAAGAGACTAGGACAGGAGAAATTGTCCCAAGATCCTCGCACATCTGTTCACTGAGGCAGCATTATGTTGTACTCAGGTAAGCAGTCTGCTTAATTAAGCCTGATTTCTTGAAATAGTCTACGTGCCTCCCAAGCTCTGTGATGTGGCCTGCTGTCCTGAAAATGTGACCAGTGTACACAGAAGATTGTACCTAGCTGTCAATGTGAAATTCCTAGAAACGTTACAGTTTTCTTCAGCCAGTATGGATTCCAGCCAGTGTCTATGAATTTCCTCAATTACTTGCCAACAGGATGAGAGCAGAAGTTGGGATGGTTAACCAAGTAACGGTGTTGTGCTATTTCTTCCTCCCTGATTCACGAATAACCAAGGGCTTTCCTGGATGATGAAATAAAATGATCCTTTTACTCTAAAGCACCTTTCTGAGGTGTTGCACAGGAAATAATTTTTACTTATTTTTTTTGGATTTTAAACCATTTGCCCTTCCCTTTTTGAAATGTGCTTTTATATACATCATACCTTTGGGTATGTAATTATCCACAAACGTTACAAGATTTGACAGTGTTTCTTAATGGTGGGCCTAAGTAGGGAATTAAGAATCCAGGATTTTCAGTGGAATCAGAAACCTGTGATTTATATAACCAGCCCCTAGCACAGAACTTGTTCATGAAAGCAAACTGATTTCCACTTCTGATGGGTCTGTTGTAGATGACAAAATGTCAAACTAACATTATCACTTGAAAATCAGTAGGTCTTTCAGAAGGTCAAGGAAACATATTGCTTAGTTCACTGATTCTTAGTTCTACTTTCCTTTAAAAATATTCACCTTGTGAGTGAAATATCTGTTTACATTTTAAGTTACTTATTCTTGTTGGAGAGTCTAGGTTTAAAGAGTCAGACTTTTTTCCCCAAATTCTGCTTCATATTTAAAAGATACTGACACATACATTTGAAACTTCATATAAATACAGTTCTGACATTAAGTACTTCAAAGAATTCTTTCCTTAATTGCAGTGCACATCTGTCTCTGGGTCAGGGAAAGGAAAAGGTGAGAATTCTGTCCCTTGCCGCTCAGCTAAGGCACAAAGTGAAGACGGAGAAATCTGTTCTTTTCCCAATAACCATCTTTGTGAGGCTGAGGGGTGTGGAGAGAAACATTGCTTTAGCACACTTACCAAATCTGGGGTGATAATCAAGTCCCTCTGTTTGTGAAACGCTGTATTCAAGCAACTGAACAGGACAAGGAAGGCTCATGCTTTCCCAATTAAAAGCAGGTACCTATGCTTGTAGGTATTTTCCACGAATATATTTATCTGTCTGTTAAGGTTCAGATGGCAGTATACAGCCAGGTTGTATTTGCAAGAACCTGAACTACCTAATCTCTTAGGAGAGTATGGTTTACAACATTGAGTCATCAGTTATTGGTGTGTGGGGACAGTCAGAACTGGTGTGGAATACGTCAGTTGAAGTAGCATTGCTGTGTCACCAATGATTTAGCAATGTAAAATCGAGAGCTAGGTGTAGAAGGGATCATTTAGCTAAGGTGAGACTTATCACCTCAAGCGGGTAATGGAATAAAATGGACAAGATGAGTAAATGAGAGAGGAGATGTAGTAGAAGAATTTTCTAGCATTATTAACTGCTCATCAGTGTTTTACAAGCCTTTAAGATCTGTGGAGGAAGGGAAGAAAAGATTCACTTACAAAAGATGCTTTTAGTGAAGCTTCTATTAAGCCTTAGACATTTTTGTAGACAGTGGGAACTGGGTATGTGTTAGGATGGCTGAGAGATGAGTTACATGTTGAACAAAAGTGAACTCTTTTTGTTGGGAGGAAACTTTTCTTTTTTTCTGTTAAAAAAATTTCCAAGTCATTTTATAATCCTCCCCATCAACATTTCTTAATTATGTTTATTGAAGAAAAATTTTTAAATAGAAAATAAGCTTGTTAACAATTGTTACACGTAGGTCATGGCTATACAGCTGTGCATTATATTATCTACATTTTGTGTGTGTTTGAAAAGTTTCATAAGTTGTAAAAGGCAAAAAAAACCACTTAAAAAAGAAAAATTACTCTTCATCTCACCACTTATTCTTCTTTTGAAATATTTAAAATAAAAAGATTTCCTATAACTACTCCAATTTGACCCTCCAGAAATATCTACCATATAGAGCTCCATGCATATTCTTCCAGATTTTTTAATATGTATATACAGTTATTTAAATGATAAAATATATAGCAGGTATATACACAGATGCATATACATGAAATTTCCTGTTTTACCATTTAACTGCATAAAAATAGACCTGTTTCCAAGTTACTGTATTAGGTTTTACCTCCTTTTTAACAGGTCAGAGTATTGATGCTATTCTGTTCTACAGAGGTCACAAAATATATGAACTCAATCCTCATTAATGGATGCTCAGTTATTTCCCGTATTTTGCTCTTACAAATAATACTGTAATGAGCAGCACTGAGCCCAGATCTTTTCACGTCTTGTTGTTATTTCTGTATGATAGACACCTGGAAGTGTGATGGCAGAGTCCTAGGGTAGGCACATTTACCATTTTGATAGAGACTGACAATTCCAAATATTTTTGAAGTATTGTACAAAGCTTTCACGGACCGAGTAGCCCCTCTGGGCAGTGGCCTCTAGAATTGCACAAAATGACTAAGATAAATATACTACTGTCAAAAGATGGTGATTTATCAGAAAACCAAAGAAATGACTGATATGTGTTCCAATTTCTACTTCTTCCAGCAAAGCAAATTTAGAAGTTCCGCATCTTAAAGAAATAAGCTTTTTCTCTAGTATAAAAAAAGGAGTAAAGGAACATATAACTAATCGCATCATATGGTACACTAGTCACCACCTTTCTTGGTGCCTGCAAACTTCTCCCCAAGGACCAACCCACTTTGGTTGGTCCAAAGTTTTTAGAATTTTCTTTTCCTGCAAAATTCTTTCTCCCAGTATCTGTACCCCTTCCTCAGAATCCTCCCTTCCCCCACCAAAAAAAAAAATTTTTTTTTTTTTTCCAAACAAAAACGAAACTCTACTGTTAGGGGCTTCCCTGGTGGCACAGTGGTTAAGAATCCACCTGCCAGTGCAGGGGACACGAGTTCAAGCCCTGGTCCGGGAAGATCCCACATGCTGCGGAGCAACTAAGCCCTTGTGCCACAACTACTGAGCCTGCACTCTAGAGCCTGCAAGCCACAACTGCTGAGCCCACATGCCACAACTACTGAAGCTCACGTGCCTAGAGCCCGTGCTCCACAACAAGAGATGAGAAGCCCGTGCACCGCAATGAAGAGTACCCCCGCTCACTGCCACTAGAAAAAGCCCACATGCAGCAACAAAGACCCAATACAGCCAAAAATAAATAAATTTATAAAAACAAAACAAAAACTCTACTGTTTGTACTTGCACCTTTTAGGAAAAGAGATTAAAAAATAGATGATCAGATGTTACAACATAAAAGCCTCATTTTCATTTTGTGGATGACCTTAATATGTTTTGCCCTAAAGCATACATGGATGGTAGGAGATTGATGGGCTGTGAAAAACAAAAACAAACTCATAAAAAGTTAACGTATCAGAAATAGCAGTATCAGCAGCAGAAATGTCTGCACAGCAACTGAGTGGTTTTGAAAGCTCTTGAGACATCTCTTCTGATGCATTAGTAGTATTAAGTGGATCAGGGCTAACAAGATCCATCTTTACATATATCTCCTTATATTCATATTTTGTATTGTAGGAAACTAAGCCACATGGTCTAGATTAAGGACACCAGATGTATTCTTTTTATCTTATATTTCAGAAACATTGGTTCATTGAATCTATGGTATATAAATGGTATATTTCTGATATAAAGAAACATAGTTTGTTCAAATTCTTCAGTTTGAGAAATCCCACATAAAAAAGATTTTTAATTATGCCATATAGTGCTTACCTGAAGAAGCACTCTTGTAGTATCTTTCCCTTAATGATGATCCTAGTCAGGGATTAAGTCAAACTGTCACTGTTGTACCAACAAGCAATTATACCTTACAAATCGATCTTCTCGTTTGTCTTTAATTTACCATTCATTTGTGAGGCACATTGTAAACAGAGTATTTGTAGTTATTCAGGTTAGGCTAAGTAGTACATATTATGTTAAAAGCTGAAAATTATTTTATAAACTAAGTTGCTATGATTTATTAAGTCAGGTAGGTATACTTCTGATTTGATGAACAAATTAACTTCTCCCTGTTCCATGACCACAACCTTCTCTTCAGGCTTTATCACAATTTGTTGGAAAGGAAAACCATGAAGAGAGTATTACTGCATTATCACACATAAATATTATCAGGAAAAATCATCTAAAAGATGTTCCACCACTCTTAGTGACCTCAAAACCTCCACTTAACAAAACTGTTATAAAGTTGTAAAGTGCCTGTTGGCATTTATAATACAAGGTTAAAAAATATGGCAAGTATTTGATAAACATTTCTCTACAGATAAAAAAGTCATTTGAAACTTACCGTGGGTTAGATTACTGACCGAGTAAAATAGAACATTTGAAAAGCAAAAACATGGGAAATTAGGTTTTTTTAAAAAAGAAATTTCTGCTGAATAGCACTGCAGTTTTTAACACGAACTAAAGGTATACATTCAAAATATTTTCATGGAAGCTCACAAAGTTTTGGTAACAAGTGACTCAACAATGCAGGTGTGTGTATAAGTGCCCTTTACCTGTTCCCCACCAGTCACACAGGCATACCTTCTAAATGAAGCTAGTACGTTATTGATACATGTTCTCAAACTGAGGGTAGTTTATGTTCCTTTGTTACTGAATAAGTAGCCCGAACAGTTTCACAAGCCCATATTTATGTACATGGCACCACTCTCCCTGGGGTGTTCAACGATTTAAGAGACAGCATAGCATAATGAGAAGTCCCCTAAATGAAAATTGACAAGGTCTGGGATCAGATTCCCCACATAGCCATAGTTTTTCTGATAATGATGACCTTCATCAAGTCCTTTTACCCCTCTGAGCTTCACTTTCCTTACTAGTGGAATTAATGCGAGAGGGGAGGGGAGGATAGATGAACCCACAGAGAGTGAATCATGCGAGAAGTATACACTGTCCCGCTCCCCCGCCCCCGCCAGTGTCTCTCCCGGTGCCTGTGGACACAAACATGCTTCCTGTCACTCTCAACCCTCTTTGATTTTAATTCACACACCAAAGGAACATTTTGCTTTTCTAAAACAGAGATCACAATCTTGTTAGCCAAATGTGGCCTCCAAAGGTCTTTTCTTTGACCCCTACTGGATTTCAACAAAATTTTGAGTCAGTAGTGAGAACAGAGGAAAGTCACGTAATTATCTGGGTCTTCAGTTGCTGTTGAGAGCCTGAGAAGCCTCTCACCCTCTTGGCTCTGTAGTACTACCTGGAAAGATATCTGCTAGAGCTTTGCTCCCTTCTAGAAGTTCTCCACAGTCTACACCAGCCCTAAGGATGGCCCTGACATTGAGACAGAGTTCAGTTGCCATTCATCTAAAGCTTATTATTATTACTTTTTTTAAAAATAGAGCAACATTTCTCTTTCCTGAGACACCACTGAAAGTAGAGAAATGAAAGACAGCTTGTTGCACAAAAGGCTCCTTGTTGCACAGAAATGGGGAGGAGTACATTACTTGTGAAAGTGTTTACTGTTCAGTACCTGGTTATGTTTAACCATTTACCTAACTGACCTGGCCGCTTGAGCCACTGGAAACCTTGACCCCTGCTTGAAGAGATCGTAACTTCCATCCTAGAAATAAAACAGTAAAGATGCCAAAACCACTTAAGATTTTGTTGTTGACTAGATAGGCTAAAATATACAGGTCACTTAACTTTTCTAGACTTCAGAGCCCTCTTGTATAAAATGAAAATGCTGGACTAAGTAATCTCTAAGGCACCTCTCAGCTTACAATGCCACGATTTTAAAGTTTTACATCTTATAAGGAAGCCACCATGCAGTTACTGTCACAAATATTTACCCTGTTAAAAGTAGCCATCGGGCTTCCCTGGTGGCGCAGTGGTTGAGAGTCCGCCTGCCGTTGCAGGGGACGCGGGTTCGTGCCCCGGTCCGGGAGGATCCCACATGCCACGGAGCGGCTGGGCCTGCGAGCCATGGCCGCTGAGCCTGCGCGACCGGAGCCTGTGCTCCGCAATGGGAGAGGCCACAACAGTGAGAGGCCCGCGGACCGCAAAAAAAAAAAAAAAAAGTAGCCATCATGTTTTCTCCTCCAACCTAAGGCAGATTTCAGTGACTACCTCTGTCATTTTCCATGTTGACAGTGTATATTGTGGTATCATAGCTTCAGAATGAAAACTCCGCTCAGATGCAACGTGTGCCTTTAAAATACATTTATGTTGTGCATTTGTAGCTTTGAACTGATGGGGTTGTGACCCTGGCAAGCCCTCATCAGCTGTGAGCTGCACTTCAAGTTCTTGTTAATAATAGCTAAAGCACTAAAGCTCGCTAATGGAGACTTAGAGCAGGTTCAAGGGTATCACCAGGAGAAAGCTGATCTCATTCTCATAAACTCTGATTCTTGAACGAAAAAAATAAAGTTACAGCCCCCTGCCCCCATCAGAAATTCCCAAAGGACTGAGACTCATTACCGGGGAACTTTCAAAATATCAACCGATGTCTGGCTCCCATACCCAGCTATTCTGAGTTAATTGGTCAGGTGTGCAGCCTGGGAAGAAGGAATTTTAAAACACCTCAAATTGTGCAACTGTGAAAACACTGTTGTAATAAAACGTTGATTCACAGACTGTGAGCAAAGCCAGCTTGCCAGACAAAAGATTGAAAAGAGACCACAGTGAGGTCAAATTCATAGTTTTCTTAGTGTCTGCTTTTTTATTCAGATTCTAGCATGCTTGATTATATCCTGTAAATTTTTTTTTCCACGTTGGACAATGGAGAAGTTTGGGGAGAATTGTATAACACTCTTTTGCAACAGACCCTTGGTGATTATTTTCTGATACGACCTAGAGTTTCGTGTTAAATATGTTAAATAATAAATGCTGGAGAAGATGTGGAGAAAAGGGAATCCTCCCACACTGTTGGTGGGAATGTAAATTGGTGCGGCCACTATGGATAAGAGTACGGAGGTTCCTTAAAAATAAACTAAAAATAGAGTTACCCTATGATCCAGGGATGCCACTCCTGGGCATATACCCTGAGAAAACTCTAATTTGAAAAGACACATGCACCCCAGTGTTCACTGCAGCACTATTTACAATAGCCAAGACATGGAAGCAATCTAAATGTCCATCAGAAGATGAATGGATAAAGAAAATGTTGTATATATATACAACAGAATACTACTCAGCCATAAAAAAGAATGAAATAATGCCATTTGCAGCAACATGGATGGACCTAGAGATTATCATACTAAGTGAAATAAGTCAGAGAAAGACAACTATCATATCCCTTACATATCACTTACATGTGGAATCTAAAATTAACTTCTTTACAAAAGAGAAATAGACTCATAGACATAGAAAACAACCTTAGGTTTACCAAAGGGGAAAAGATGGGGGGAGGGGTAAATTAGGAGTTTGGGATTAGCAGACACAAACGGCTATATATAAAATAAATAAACAACAAGGTTCTACTGTATAGCCCAGGGAATTACAGTCAATATCTTGTAATAAACCATAATGGAAAATAACATGAAAAAGAATATGTGTATGTATAACTGAATCATTTCGCTATATACCAGAAACTAACAGAACACTGTAAATCAACTACACTTCAATAAAAAATAAAATAAAACAAAATAATGAAAAGGAATAAGTAAATAAATAAGAGTTTCATGTTGGAGGAGTTTCACCCCACGTTTATTCTTCAGCATAATTTTTATGTTGACAGTTACTCGTTTTGAATACATAATGTAAGATCATAATTTGGTTAGCTAAAGAAAACTGTATTAAACTGAATTCAAAAAGTTGACAATTCAACTGCATATATTTTCTGTTTTGTAGAATGTAAATGCTCCCCACCCCTCAAAGAAAAGATAGTTACTTTTAGAACCTTTACATATGAACTACATCCACAAGACCCTTCTCTGCTCAGACATCCTGTCTACTTGGGGAAGAAATGAGTTATAAAGAAGTGACTCCAGAATTTATCTAGCCCCACATTTTTATTCCACAGAAGAAGAAACTGACGTGCTTGATAACAAGAAGTTTGTCCCTGTTAGTAGATGGCAGACGCAGAAGTAGAACTCATATTCAGTATACTAGTCCATGATTTCTTCTCCTGAACCATCAGATTCCCACAAAGCTTTCCTCCCCTTTCTGTGAAACATCCATTCTGCCATTTTTACTTGTCCTAGAACGTCAGTGCGATACTGTCAAGTCTTACATAATGATTCTTGAACGCCAGGATATCGTTGCATGTGATATATACATATCCTGAATTAGAATGTAATGGATCAGTGCAGGTTTGCTTGGATTTCTCTGTAATTAGCTTTCAAAGTAATACTTCCAGACCATGTGCCAGTGCATGCCAGAAGTAAATATGCTGATCGCGTCTTTGGTTGATTATGACGGTCTTCTACTGCTGTTATACTAATACTTTTCCCATCTCCAACTGGCTTTACTTTTTGCAGCTTTGAGCAGTAATTCAGTCCCCTACGCCTCCCTGATTGGCTCTGTGTCCTCCCTCTCTAGCCAAACCACCACTCAGTCCATATATGATAATAACTCTCTCCCACGATTCGCTCGAAAAGGTCTAAACATCTTTGTCTCTATTATTTTCTCTGTTAAAGCACTGTAATGGATGTCCACATCATTCCATTTCCAGATAAACCTAGAGTCTCTTGTGCCTTTGCATTTCCACTCTTGTCATTGGGGACGCCTCATCTGGATAAGATCACTTTAATTATCAGACCACCGTCACCCACCCTCTCCGTCCACAACACGTAAATGAGTTCAATTCTACCATCTATAGGGAAAAGTTTCAGAAATGGGTTCCAACATTTATGTCCAAATGCATAATTCTATCAGCAACAAAGAGTTTCTACTTCCAAGGCGACTCATTTTCATTGGATCTTCCATTAAGATTTTAGCTGACTGAAAACAGACTTTCATAGCCATGAACACTAAAATACCACCTATCACAGCACAGTGCTAAAATGATTGGAAGAAGCAAAATAGTTTTTTACCTGACTTACCAAACCATTGATAATTCAGCATTTGAGACAAAGGAACTCACTGGGTGGCTTTCAATAACAGCACAATATCTAAAATACCCATAAAGTAATTACACATTGTGTTGACTTAGTGGTCACCATACCACAGCCTGACACCCTCCAAAGAGTCCCAGGGACGGCAGAGTGTCAACATGGCTTCCAGTTTGAGCCCCTCCCTCATTCCTTTTCTACGTCAGAGGCTTCCCTGGGGGCATGCTAGTTCACGTTTTTTCTAGTCAGCTGGAATCTGCATCTTTAAGACATGAGTCAGCAGTGCTCTCTCATGGTGCTCTTGAAAAATTAATCAGAAGAAGTAACATGTAAATCACATGAAAAGTGAGAAACCATTGTACAGCACAGGAATCACCAAAATTGGTGGATTATTTTTACCAGAATCTATGAATCTAACATACCTTCAGCTGGCAGACTGAACTAAGATGTGTCACCCACTGTCACTGCTTTCTTTCTTTTTCTACCTTCTTTTTCCTCTTCATCCTCTCACCGTTTGCTCCCTTTCCTGCATTCATTTCCCATTAGTGGACAAAGATGTTTACACCTGAAGTGGATTGTAGGTTTGCTGGGGGTTAAATAACGGGGGCTTGGGGCAAAATACCACAAAGCTGTCAGTGTGGCCATCAATAAATGTCCAGGAGAAGGCTGCAACCCAATCTCTACAATCTGCTACGAGTGAAAACATTTTTGAAACTCAGTTTGGTGTCTGATTTTGTCATCAGTGGTTATTGTCTGTGAGCTGTGGTGCATGTCCTTCTTTGTGTCCATGTATGCATGTGAATGTCAGTCACCTACAGGTTTGTGAAATATTAAAGCGATCTTAATCTAGTCACAGTGTATAGTGGATCCTGTAAAAACCTGCAGCATTTTTATTAGTCCTTTTAAAAAGTATATCAGACTATCCATTTCATTTTTTTTTTTTAACAACTTCATTCTGTTTTATTTTATTTACACCATCATTTCCTTTGCAGGTTCAGATGATTCCGGTTACCCTGGTAACCTTCATTCTTCAAGTTAGTTTTCCTTGATTACGCATAAGTCACTTTATGTTTCCTATCAAGCTATTACGCTTTTCCTTTTAGGGCTTTCTCAGTATGTTTTCTTAGTTCACTTTACACCATTTAATTCCACACAGTTTCCATTTCACACAGTGCAGGAGAAGGAGTTTGAAATGACATAACAGTCATTACTCAAAGCAGAAGTTGACATCAAGCCTGACTGTCAGTTTTCTCCACGAGCTAACTGCATTGATTCATAGCACAATGACGCTTTCTTTCACACTAGGAGTGTTAGTTTGGGGATCATGCTTGGTAGCTTTTCATTTGGCTACAAAATTCATCCTTCCAGAGCATGTCCTGCTTTGAGTAACCAAACTATCTGCCTGCTTCCTCACATTAAACATCTTTACTACTCACATATTTTCAGGCCATTTCTAACTATAGTATTCTCTATATTTTGGAATAGTTAGCTTCATTCGTTTTCAAATGTCTTTATTCTTTCCTTTTAATAGGTATGGCTAGCCATCCTCCAATACCTATCTTGGAACTCGCAGATCACATTGAAAGGTTAAAAGCAAATGACAACTTGAAGTTCTCCCAGGAATATGAGGTAATTAAGTGTGTTTATACTTGACAGTATTTTCAAGAATTGCCCCCCTCTTCTTTTTGACCTTTGTTCTTTTTGATGAAAAAGAACTTCATCAGTTCTTTTTCCTTTAAATATGACTCAGCATCTGATACAAAAGTTTATAACAAATAGCCAACTTAAAAGTATCTGTACAACTAATGTAGTAGTTGTACTCTGAAAGGTGTTGAATTATTTATATGCGTTTGGTGTTACTTAATGAGGTTGATTTATCTTCGCTGATTTCAAGTTCATAGACTATACTGAATGTATAAGCTTCCCAGTATACTAAAGGGGTGCCAAATACACTGATTTACGGTCAGAAGGCTCACTGAAAAAGAAATTACACGGAATAAGCAGATTTCCCAGTACTCTTTTTCAGTTTTACATGGCCTGAAAACTGTAATTATTAAGTACATACACATGATTTTACCATTCAGTCTAAATAATATTAGGGCTAATATTAAGATAGTAATATGTTCGCAGAAAGCTGCCTGTTTTTGAAGCAATGGTGAACTTAATGGTATCTTAAATTTTCAGAATGCTTAAAGGTTTTGTGTGAATTCTTGATGAAAATGAATAAAAAATTGTTGTATATGTCTGGGTATTTGGATATTGTGGCGTTTATCAAGCAGAAAGTCGTAAAACTGGATATTTATGGTATTTCCCAGAAACCGGGACCCATAGTGAAACCAGTCCATGGATTATTCATAACTAAATGATCATTTATCTTTTAGATCAAGTTTAACTTAGCGTAAGATTAACATGTCCAACTAAAGTCTTCTAATTGTGCCAAATAACAAAACTGTTTGGAACAGTTCAAATTCTACCATAAAGAGTTTCTGATTTACTTAACGGGAGTCTTAAAACACATCCTTGTTACATCCCTTGGTTTCTGTTTTATCAACCTGAGATGAGGCTGATGGACTGGGTACCTCTCAGTCCCTAGCAGCTCTAACATTTTGCCCTGTCATATTCGGTTAGAAAACCGTAAGAGGAGCCCTAACCTCAAGTGGCTAGAGGGATATCAACTATGTGAAGAAGCTCCATGTAAGAGAACGTGGTGCAGTGGTGCCTGCGGCAGTCTGGATATTTGCATGGACTTTCTAAAGTCTTTAAACATTTCAAATTTTGATTATTTAAATTATTGTGCTGGCTAAGCAAAACCTATCTGTAGCCCCGTGTACCTTCTTCACCTTCAAGAGCTGGAAACCTTTTATGCAATTTACACACTCCAGCATCTTTGTCAAATATTTGATAGAATGCAAAGGAGATTTTGTTTGTTTGCTCATTGGCTGAGTTACATTTTCCTGTATTCTGTTCTAAGCATTTAGGAGAACGTTTTCAATTTTAGGAAACACATTGGATTGTGAATTGTCTTTATTTTCTAAATGGGCTGCTGCTTATTTCTTTCCTGTTCTTCCTCTTAGTCATAAAGACTCCTTTTAAATTATGCAGTATTCTTTAAAAGAGTTTCTGGTTTGAGGCTTGAGGCTGAAATTTGGGTTTTAAAAAGAAAACAAGGCATGTGATGAATGCCATTTGGGGCAACATAAAAACTCTTAGTTGAGTGTGTTAGTTTTCACCAACCAGAATCTTTCCCTCCTCCAACCTCCTCTTTATTGTTATCGTGGGTGTTGTTATTCTTATGCTTAGTGTTTCGCTATGTGTGATATGATGGGTCACCAAAAAAAATAAAACTTGATAGCTCAACCTGTTAATAAGCTATTAATTGTCAATACCATTGACAGTATTTGCATCATTCAAGCAATCTCAGTTGTATGCGTTGACTACAATAACTGGCCTCCTTTAAATATGGAATTTCTCCAGAAATGCTACATGTAAAGACACTCTAATGATACTCATTTAGCCATTAGATTAGAAGTGCTCCTTGAAAGTAGTTACGAACTGCATGCTGGCAGCATTCCCATTAAGAACTCCCCCAGTAGCCGTCGACGTGATAGCCCACACTGACTACCATTTATCACAACGATGATCTGTGATTAAAGCTCCCTGGGCATGAATTGACTCTATGGTGCCTTAACAGCCATGAAGGGGATATTTAAGTGATGTATTCATCTGTGATAATATGATAAAGACCTCTACATAATATTTTCGGCCATAAGCAACACACTGAAAAAAAAAATTTTTTTTTTGCATATTATCTCCATATAAATTTGAATAGATTTTTCAGTGAAGAAAATGGAGAAAACAAACACAAGTCATTATTTTCAAACATGTAATTATTTTGGCATAATCACTATGGATTAATGTTTACTCAGACCTCTCAAGATGGGTAAAGCTAAATTTGTTACTCTGATTCTAAGACTAAAGCAGAAGTTCAAGGCGTGAAACCTGTTTGCACTGATCCTGAGGTCAGGATAGGAGGAAGTAAGTTTAAATTATAGCACAGTATTATTAGATCATGTGAGAGACTTCCTTTACTGTAAAGAAAATTGGTCTCAGACATCGGATTCAATCACAGCTGGAAGAAGGAACCTGAGAAATTAGTATAACTGCATCCTGAAGGTCTTTACAATTACTTTAGGCTTTTATTTTCTGCAGTGCGACTGCCCAGTCCTACTAGAATTTAAGTCCAGAATTTGAGGATGGCATCTAGAATGCAGGGAACAAAGTCCTCCTTAAATGTGGTATCACTGTCAAAGTCAGTACATCAGGCCGGTGAATGTTTAGACTGATTCATAATAGTTCTGTAGGTCTTGCCAAATAAACTCTTAGCCAATGCCTATATATGGATCCTTTGGAAGCCTAATTAAAATCCAAATTCCTGGTCCGAACTTCAGAAATGCTGGTTCAGTAGTTCAGCCATGGCAATTAGAAATGCCCATTTTATTTCTTTTTCCCCAGTTTTATTGAGACATAATTGAAATTTAACATTGTATTAGTTTAAGTCATATGATATAATGATTTGATATATGTGTATATTGCAAAATGATTACCACAATAAATTTAGTTACAATCTATCACCTCATAGAGCTACAAATTTTTTTTCTTGTGATAAGACCTCTTAAGATCTACTCTTAGCAACTTTCAAATATACATTATTGTTAACCATAGTCACCATGTTGTATATTACATCCCCAGGACTTACCTTATACAGTTAACCCTTGAACAACATGGATTTGAACTGCACGAGTCCACTTATACATGGATATTTTTCAATAGTAAATGCCAACTACAAATTGTACATGTATTAACTCCTGCATTGCTCAAGGGTCAATTGTAAAATGGAAGCTTTTGACCACCTTCACTCATTTCTGCCATCCTCCACCCTATGCCTCTGGCAACCACCAATCTGTTCTCTATTTCTAAAACAATTTTTTTTTTTTTCAGATTCCACGTAAGTGAGGTCATACAGTATTTGTCTATCTGGCTTCTTGCATTTAGCATGATGCCCATGCCCTCAAAGTCCATCCATGTTGTTACAAATGGCTGAATCTTCTTTAAGGTTGAATAATATTGTGTGTGTGTGTCACCCTCCAATCACACACACACACACACACACACACCCACACACACACACACACACACACATATGACCCTCTGATCTTCATTTCACCATTTCCTAAGATGGCAAATATATCTGTGTATGAGATTCGTTTGACAGGCATCGCAGTCAGCATTATCATTATCAACATCATATACATGAATCCTATTTATATCAGATTGGCTATAAGTAACCACAGCCCCTAGAGTTTGCTTCATGGAAAATAAAGGGTCGTTTGTTTTATCTATTATAAATTTATTTATTTATTTATATAGAGCCAAAGGCTACCCATGAAGGTATGCTTCAAGAACTGTTATCTAAAGTAAGTGAGACAGAGAAATACAAATATCATTTGATATCACTTATATGTGGAATCTGAAAAATGTTACAAATGAATTTACTTACAGAACAGAAACAAACATAGAAAACTTATGCTTACTGAAGGGGAAGGAGGGGGGCCTAAATTAGAAGCTTAGGATTGACAGATACACACTACTATAAATAAAATAGATAAACAACAAGGTCCTACTGTATAGCACAGGGAACTATATTCAAATATCTTTTAATAATCTATATTGGAAACAAATCTATAAAAAGAATAGAGAGAGAGAGAGAGGGAACTGAATCACTTTGCTGTACACCAGAAACTAACACAACATTGTAAACCAACTATACTTCAAGAAAAAATTTTAAAAATTTAAAAAAGAACTGCTATCTGAAACTGGAGGACTGTAGAGATTTTCCAACACCCTCTCTGAAACGCTCATCTTTGTGTTTTTCTCTGGGCTGCTCTATTCTTTCCCCTGTACAGGCCAGCTTCTTCTGTTTCTCCCACCCATGTACAGAAAATATATCCTTTGATCATATTTTCTTTTACATAGAGTCCCCCTAAAGAAAGAGACAGTTCTTGTCAGTCAAATTCCAAATGCCAGAGAACAAACTCTAAACTTCAGTTGACTCATGGGGTTGTGAAGACACACATTAGGACATAGCCGCTAACAACCCATCCCTATATATCTGGTTCCTTCCTTGGATTGAAGAGAGCAAAGTTATTTCTGAGCTGGAGGAGGAACCAATAATTACCCACCATACTGCCGTGGAAAAGCACCACGCTAAGTGCTGAGAGGAATGTAAAACTTATAAGAAACCTTTATTTCCAGGATGTCTAGAAGGCAAACTTAGATATATACCCTGTGCCCCACCCCCCAAAAATACTAAGAAGACCATCTAGAAGCTAATCCTAAGTACTAAGGCAATGCTGTTGGGATTCAGTAAAGGTACTGAAGAAAAGGTAGTACTGAGAGTATAACTCGGAAGAACAGGAGTAAGAAGCATTTTGTCAGGTGGACAATGTACTTCAGGTACATTATAGATTTTATACCTTTATTTTCTACGTTGAGAAAATAATCCCCCTTTTAAACATAGTTACAACAGCAAATTTTCTTCCAGCTTCCTAACAGCTGACTTACAAATTACTTTTTGGACCACAATCCATCCTGCCATGGCAGTTAGACAGACATGAATAGTTACCAAACATCTAGTTTCAAATCTGTCATCACTAGCTCTTTTTAGTGGTATTATCTTAAACACATATATATACACACACACACACACATATATATATATATATTTTTTTTTTTTTTTTTTAAACTACTACTATATCCGGTATCTGGTAACAAACTATAATGGAAAGGAATCTGAAAAAGAATATATATATTCTTTGCCATACACCAGGAAAACACAACATTGTAAATCAACTATACTTCAGTTAAATAAATAAAATAAAATAAAACTCAACTACTCTGAAGATCAGTTTTTTTGTTGCAATCGGAGAAGGGCGAGAAGCTGTGGTTCACAGAGGCCTATCAGAAGGATACCTTTGACCTATTTTGTTCCCACCACAAAGTCGGGTCCCAGTGTCTTTGCTGCCATCTGTGGGAAGTCTGTTATCTTTAATCTCAGCCCCCGTGTGTCTCCAACATTTAGCATCCTAGTGTGCTGAGAGTTTCCTCCTGTACTCATGGCAACACTCACATCGCCAGTCTGTACGGTCGGTCAATACTGAGTCTCTTATCTGAAACATTCCAGATAACAGTGCCCTGTCTTTCCATTTTAATGACAGCATGTATGTGGCATCTTTGTCTAATAAGCTAAAACCTTCACATTACTGGTGAGACAGGTAAAGGAAAAAGATATATTACTTCCTCATGAATAATGACATGTATCAAGACAGTGCTAAGATATATAGAGACATTAAAAAACAGTGCTTCGATCCTATTTTTAAATGTTTAGAGCTGGAACAGACCTCAGAGATCATGTAGTTTAACCTTCTCATCTTAGAGGTAGGGAACAAGAAGAGATTGAGAAAGGAGCGACCTGCTCAGGCTCACACACCTAGTATGAGGCTGAACCAAGCCACAAATTCACGCCTTCTTGTTCTTAGAAGAACACCGTACCTTAACTCACCTGCTCTAGACACCAAAATATTTTACTGTTTGTTACTTACTACGTGTTGATTATAGAGTCAGGAAACCTAAGTCTTCAACTAGATCAATACTTATTCTAAAATTTTTTGTGAAAATGTCATAGTAACCAATTTGCGTTGCATGATTTTCACTGGGAAAACCAGTAGTTTTTCTATGACATGCTAAGGACACATTTCTTTTCTTCATAGACAGTTTCTTCATTTCCAGTGGTAAACGTTACATTTCTCTACAGAGGGACAAATTGTCTGTCATCAAAGCAATGACCACAAAAGAAAACGTTTCTGTTTTCCCTAGAAAAAGGCTCTCGATGTATCGGACCACGTATGTGTGCCAGGGTGCATTCATAGGCAGAAAGCCTTCGTTGCTCATGTTTTATAAACCTCCAAGCATTCATAAGGCAAAATTACTTGTCATATCTGCTCTCAACTAATTTATAATTTATGTGTAAACTCATGACAATGGACATGCATTAGAGCCTCACAGAGATGCAAACAAGAAACCAAACACACACACACACACACGCACACCCCTCTGACTTTTTGGCTACCTTTCAATGCACTGAAGTGTTCTTCTAAGTGGCTCCTCTGTCTTTCTGAAGAAAGGGGTGGCTGACAGAGATCTATTTTCATCTTTTATGCGGAGTTGACGAGTGGAATTGACCAGGGAAAAGCCTCCATTTGTAAATATTTTTTGACACATGAGCCACAAGAGATTTTTTTTTTTTTAGTTTTGAACAAATTATGGTGGCTTGTGTAATAGAAGAAAAAATGATTTTATGAAATAAAAAGTAGTAACAACCTTTTCATACCTGGGTTAGATCAACCAAGTTAAACGTCCTTCCTTCAGGGGGGACGAATGGCAAAATTTACTATTCCAAAGTGGAACATCCTGATACTGTAACAATGGGGGTGAGAGTAGGGGAGTCATTATCTACTTTCTTAAGAACCTAGCAGTTGGCCTGCTTCAGATTGGGCCCAAACCCCTCTGCATGCCACTCAGGGCCTTGTACTCACTGAGCTAACAGTGCGGGTAGTATGGCACAGTGGCTAAGAACACAGGCCTTTGAGTCAGGCTGTTTGACTCAAGCTGTGTGACCTTAAGCAAATAACTGAACCTCTCTGTAGTTTACTTTATCTCTAAAATGGAAGTAATCATAGTACCTACCTCATAGGTAACTAAAAATAAATTAAAACATATGAAATGTTCAGCAGAGTCCCTGATACAAGTGCTCAGTAGTCTGAGTAGGTACTATTTCCTCAAATAAATGCCATCAATTTTAAGATGCACATTCATTTCAGAGACGTGAAAATGTGAACAAAATAAATGTCTTTGAATCAATGAAACCCTGGCCTCTTCCCATCCCTGTCATTGGTCAGACCCCCAGGGCTTTGCTGAACTCAGTTAAACAACAACAACAAAAAGTCAAAGAAGAAAAAAAGAAAACTTGCTAGTTTAAACCAGCACAATTAGCACTAGGTTGCCCTCTCTTTTATTCTACTCATTTCCTGTGTTTGAATATAAGCTTCTCCTGGTCAGATGTTAAGCCTCTCTGTATGCTGTTGGCCACATGGCAACAAGCTCACCGCTGGGCCTTCAGCAGGTGATTAACCAAAGTGTGTGTCTGGATTGGTTTCTAAGTAAGTTTACAGTTCGTGGAAACTCTTTGTTGTGCTCAAAATTGCTAGTAGGAGCAACAGGAGTGAACAGAACAGTGTCTTTCTGTAAGAAGAGCTGCTCTTCTCATCCCCACCTGATTTATCAGCAGCTGAAGCCTTATTTTCAGACCTGTTTCTCTCAGAAAATAGACTGTCATTATCTTTGGACAGTACAGAAGTGAATGCATTTTAATGCAGACCCCTCAGATTTAACTCAAATGTACCTACTGATTAAACTCCCAGTACGGTTTTTAGAGTAAAGATGGGCCTGCCAGCTGGCAGTCTGAGAAGATGCTTTCTTTGTTCGTAGCTAAGGCCGGCCTCATCAAGTAAGATATAAAGGCACAGAGAGTCCATTCCCGGCTGGCTGCCATTCTGCATCTTGTAAACAAATCTAGCAGCACACAAAGACACAGCAGCTCACCTGAGAAGTAATGTTACATCCAAAATCAGGGTGTGTGTGTGTTTATAGTCTTTTATTCTTTCTGCACTTCTGTAGCTGTGAGAACTCAAACTGCAATCAAATTCTCAAGTTTCAAAGCTTATTTTTATTTGGGCTTCTTTAATGTTCTTAGACCCACTTTTTAAAAACCTCAAACATTTTCCTTGCCAAGGTTAAGCTCCGTATCTTTAATACTTGAGCTTTTTATTTTTTCTTCTGGGAGGCAAAGCGGCATCTTGGGGGAATCTCATGTAACTTTAGTTTTCTGTTTCTCAATCCTTGTTCTCACACAAGTTTGCCATAATTGGCCCTTAACCATCACTGGACGTTGTCCAAATTGTCCTTCCACCTGCTCCCATGTGGAGCCCAAGGCTCTCAGGAAACAATTAATCCTGAAGTGTCTCTAGTTCCAAAGCAAGCTTTCAACTTCAAAGAGACGATAGCAAGAACTAAAAAAGAGACCACTTTTTGAGTTTTGTTTTGATTTTAAAATGAAGTTGGGGTTTTAGGGCCAGAGTGATACGTGTGCACTTGGAGGGTTACGATAGCAGATGCGGGAGCGAGCTTTGAAGTCAGGGAAAACAATGTTCATATTTTGACTCTGCCAATTAGTAGCTGTGCTGCTTGACCCTGAACCAGTTACTGCACCTCTGGTGGCCTTGGCTCTCTCTTATTTAAGATTAGAATATTAGTATCTACTCATAAGGTTGTTAGGAAGATGAATATATGTTAGGCACCTGGCCTCTTGCCTTTATGCTTCTTTACGAAGCAAGCATGAAGTAAACAGAAGTGGCCCACGATGTTGTGAACTTCAATACTCACGACCTACCTATTAGTCACTTAATAGCACTGAATTTGTTTCACTGCTCATTTTATCTGCTATAATATTCCCTTCTTCTGCCAAAAAGAAGCTCTATGAAAGCAATTAGGAGAAGGTGAGCGGAGATGAAGACAGAGCATGGCTATGATGTCTGCAAAGTTCTTTTCACATTTCATACGTAATGGAATTTCTGGAAATTAAATCCACATTAAGTATCCAGAAAGATTCAATTTCACTGATGAGTAGAACCTGTCCTCCTGTCTCTGCCATGAATTTGAATGCCACTAGACAAGCTGTTTAACTCCCCCATCTCAGTTTCCTTCTTTATAAAAGGAGCAGTTTGAATGCCTTTGTCTATTTGACAAACATTACTGCAAAATAAAAAATGATCAAGAAATAAGCTTTGCCATGGATGAGTCCATAGTCTCCTAGGAAAAACAGAAAAGGAACCAGTAATCATAAAACATGGTGGGTGGTGCTGGGAGAAGGGAGCTTAGGAAGGGGCAGGTACGGAGGTGAGGCTTTCCCGAGAGCATCTAAGTTGAAAAGTCACTGAAGTTTGCTAGAAAAGGAAGACCTCAGGCCGAGGGAGATGCACATGCAGAGTCATGGACATGAGAAGAGGCCTGACTTATTCGGGGGACCCCGATGTGTTCGGTACCTGTCACTGCAATGTCAGGGTGCTGCTGCGGAGAGGTGAGGTGGATGCCAACATGCTGAGGTGTCTGCACCAGGTGATCTCAAAAGTATGCTCAAGTCATGGGAATGATTTCCTGCCTCTGATCCTAAAGCTGCAAACGCCCCGGGAAAAAAATAAGTGCACCTGGGTTTATATCACTTTTTGAGTATAGCTTTTGGGTAGACTTTTAACAATGCTGCAGGAAAGGACTGGAGCAAGGGATGTCCTTTCTTTCTCTCTCTCTCTTTCTCGCTCTTTTTCTCTCTCTTTCTTTCTTTCTCTAAATGGTAGTGGCACTATTATTCGCCATGGTTTTTCTACTGTGGTTGAACAGGTTGTCGTTCTATTTGGAAAACAGTTGTGGAGCACAGCACCATGTTGGAGAGTGATAAAAGCATTAAGACATTACATGAACATGAACCTGTGGATTTAGCAACGCCTTGGGAAACATTAGTCTTTTAGTCATCACAGATGCGGCAATTGGAATATTTGGCTTTTAACTGACAAGTTCACGTATACAGCATAATGAGAACTGCATTATTTCTCAGTTGCTGCGTAAGTCTCCTTAATGGTGGGTATTTATCAGTCGTCCAAACTCCAGCTCATGGAGATCCCTGAGTTAGTTCATTCTTTCTTTTCTCTTCTCTTCACCCTCCCCTCCCTCCTCTCTCTCACTCTCCCCCTCTCCCTGTCCCCCAACCCCCGCCCCCCGCTGCCAGTTTTGCAGAATATTTCTCTATACCTTCCTCCATGGTATTAAGCTGCACAACATTTTAATATTATGATAATATTATCTAGCCTTTCTATAGGGCTTCACTGTCTAAAAAGTGCTTTCAAGGATAATAACATTTGTGTAGCAGTTACTACATCACTCTTCACAATACATTACATATATTAACTCATTCAGTCTTTCCACATAGGTACTATTAGTAGTCCCATGTTACAGAAGAGGGTACTGACCTGAACTACAGGAAAGTTAAATACCCTGTCCAACTTCTCACATACCTAGTAAGTGGCAGAGCTTGGAAATGAACCTACATGGCTTGGTGGCGGGGTGATATATGGACCACAATAAATAGTTTCCTCTGCTGGTTGATTTCCTTCCACAACAGTTTTCATTATGGTCTTAAAATGAAACAAATTATATGTCACTTTCTATTAAACTACTTGTTTTTTCTGATCCAAAATAAGGCACATTGGCCCATATTTCTGATTGGTATAATTATATTATTTTTGTTTTTCAATATCATGGACAGTCTTTGAACAACAACAAAAAAAAAGGACTTGGTTTGCTTTGGATAAGAAACCTCATACCAGCCTTCCTCTTTGTGTTCTCATTTCTATTTTATTAAAAATTAGAAAGTTTGAAGATGAACAGTTATCGTTTATCCCTGAAAACGCAGAGCTAGCACTCCAACTCGAACCTTGTTGAACAGAGGATGCTATATCCAGTAAGTTGGACTACAAATCATCAATTGGCGAACTTGACTCTGTAACTTTTCCCATATAATAGTGACTGCATTTGTCTTCCAATCTTGACCAGTTCACTAGGCAAATAAAGTGAAGAGAGGGAGCAGAAATGAATGTTTGAAGGATTGGAAGGTATAAAGAAAGACCCAGTCTTAACTCTCAGAGAACATAGTAGGTATTGCTTCTTGTCTTGACATTTTAAACTGCAGAAGAATCTACTTACTTCTTAAATCCTGAAGATTAAAAAAAAAAAGTGAAGAAATACGCTAGCAAAATGTTCTCTTCTTCGTCTATCACCAGTTCAATTCCAGCTTCATTTAGATAAGACCCACGATGAAAGGAAAACTTGTTCACTACAGTAAATTAAGTTTCATAAGTCTGTTAAAATGATGTAAAGTGACATTTACCCTTAAGATTTTTAAAACATTCTTCCATATATGCAAATTTTTTAAGTTTCTGCAATTTAATTTTTTTTTTTTTTTTGCGGTACGCGGGCTTCTCACTGTTGTGGCCGCTCCCGTCGCGGAGCACAGGCTCTGGACGCGCAGGCTCAGCAGCCATGGCTCACGGGCCCAGCCGCTCCGCAGCATGTGCGATCTTCCCGGACCGGGGCACGAACCTGTGTCCCCTGCATCGGCAGGCGGACTCTCAACCACTGCGACACCAGGGAAGCCCCCTGCAATTTAATTTTTTATAGGAGCTGAATGATTAAAAAGATAGAAGCTGTTACTTCACAATTAGAAGTTTGCCCTATTTCAAGACGGCAAAGTGTACAAACACATTGCCTACGTATATGTATTTGCATTCACTTCAGGGTTTACTGTTACTGTTTTGTTTGTTTTAGCTCCAACTTTTGTTTCTGCTAAAGTGAACAGTATGTCAAGTGGCCTGTAAGTTAATGAGCTGGATTGATGAGGCAGAAGCTTGGCATCAGATCGATGATTGCACTGAGTGACCTTTTATGATTCTCCCTAACCCTAGAATTCTGTTTCTCTGATTGTTATAAAACATGATTAAAAGTAGATATTATATAGAGGAGGTTCTGATGCCAGGTTTCCCTTTTGGTTTTTTTGTTTCTCATTGTGGTCATGCCCCATGCCAACCCTGCAGGCTAAGGTCAAATCTCTTCTATCCGTGTTCTGTAACTCAGGAGTGCGGGCATGGCTGAAGTGATTGAGAAACCGTAATGAGTATAGTTAATGAACAGTGAAATGCTTCCTCCCTTGTATTAAGAGCAGGTAGGGTACTGCATTAGCGATGGTAGAAGAACTTGGTCTCCTTCCCCCCCCTCCCCCCCAAGGTAATTAATTGACCTCCTTGTCATCAGTTGAGACATGAGGAGAATAAGTTTCTGCCTGAGCGTTGGAGTTGGTGGAGGTTGCTGTGCAACTGGGCATTGATTTCCCTTTTTCTTTTCTATTCCTTCCATATTGATCCTTCCTGTCACAGCTCAAGGAGTCTCCCATTACCTTAAAAAACAAAACAGAACACTGTCTGAAAGTTTCAGAAGTTTGAATCTAGTGTCATAAAGTTTCCACTGGGAATTATATTTGAGGATTTTCAAAATCTTCTAGTCTAGTCTACCTCTGTTGTTTTACTCAAGATATGACATTTTCCTGGAGGTTAAGAGACAGACATGGCTGAAGTCACTCAGCCAGTTTCTCATCTAACATTATATATAACAGCTGATGTTTTTCTGGTAGACTCCCTAAATAAAAATACACTAGTAAGTAAATAGAAATATTCTGAAAATAAAACTGTAGTAATACATGTTAAAGTCAGGTTAACTTGAAACAACAAAGAAGTTTTGCTGTCTATATGAGAACCCAAATTATGAAAAGAACTAGACATTTAGGTAGCTATCAAGGTTTGCAATAAAAGAGGTGACTTTTATTTATTGAAAGAAATAAGATGGTTTTAGGCCAAAAGGAAATTTATGTGATATATTTGGTATATTTTTCTTCATTATTTTGAGATAGAATTCATGTGTTATAAAGTACAGCATTTTAAAGTGTACAATTCACTGGATATACTTTATATTTGAATATTAAATGGATATATTATCAAGAATCAGGGAGACCACTAGGCTTTTTTCCCCTACATTTTCATGAAGATTTATGCTTCTTTGGTTTGCAACACGTTTAAACACCTGACAGAGGGAGCTCTTGGCTCTGTGGAGTTGTTTGCAAATGTCAGAGTCTGGGGAAAGCTTGAGTAAAAGACCAATATTATGGTGAGACAGGTGGCTGGCACTGTGTATGTGGCAAGTTTGATTGACTCTTCGCTGTGCTTGAATCCATGGTATAGCAAGGGATCACAGTCTCTATTGTTTTACTGGTGTGTTTTCCACTAGAATCGAGCTTTTTCAGGGCAGGGAATGTATCATGTTTATTGGGGTATCCCTGTGACTAGCAGGTAATATTGGGGTATTTACCCGTGACTAGCATGATGAATGTTACTGGAATGAATGTAGGAATAAGTGTGAAAAATGACTAGGAACACGGTATGCTCTTCACATCTCCCTTTTCCCAAGCATAGTCACACAATATCAAGATGGACACCATTTATCAAATCATGAATAGAGATGCTTCATTAGGTTATAATATTACTGTACTGCAGCATAGGTCCTATGGGAACAGACGGCCAGCAACCTCATGGGCAATGGTCTTCTATCTAGGTGGAGAATCAACCTTTGGCTTCCTTGGTGGACCTCCCTTGGGCAATATATTAGTAGGACAGTGCGGGAGATCAAGGTTATCTGACAGGGATTCTGCACAGATAGGGAAGCCATTCATTCCTGTGCATAACCTAAAGCAGCAGAAGAATGCTGGTTGCAGAACTCACTTTTCCTATTCTCTGTGTCTATAAAGAAAAATGATCTGTAGTTTTCATATCTCCAGGCCAACTCTGGGCAGGGAAATCATCTTTCCTCAAAGCTAAAAATCTGCCAGCAAGTTTCACAAAGACTAGTAGTTTCAGTATTTCTCTCTCTATAGTTTTATCATAAACATATTTGCATAAAAAGAACATGTCTGTTTTCTTAAGACTTCATCTGTTCTTGCTACTCATTTGCTCTTGAAAAGGGATATAATCTTTTTGTTTTTGATCTGTAATCATTCCCACAGCAAACAATTGTGATGCCACAAACCGAGGATTATAGTTTTCCTTAGAGGATAAACAAATGAACTCTGTGAAACAAAGCTGCTCATTTCTTCCAAATATCCCTGAGAGCAATGGAAGACAAATTCTAAAAATATTGGCTACCTCTAAAAAACATTTCTAAACACATGAATGCCCATTCCTTTAGAGGTCTGTTTCCTCTTCTAGCTTTATATTCAGTTCATCTTATACTACAGACATTTACTGAGTTCTTACTATGTACCAGGTACTTTGCTAAGCTCAGGGGATACAAAAATGAATAATACATAATCCTTGTCCTTGAATTTTGAGTGTAAAGTTTCCTTCAGTTTTTTAGCCAAATTTTAGGCCATAGCTACAATAACTGGATTTTGTCAGGATTCCAATAACATGCAGCTATGAGTTTTACTCCAATGTAATAGAACTTGGATTTTTGTCTATTTTTGTTTTGTTTTTTTAAAAAATCTTTAATGGAGTATAATTGCTTTACCATGTTGTGTTAGTTTCTGCTGTATAACAAAGTGAATCAGCTATACATATACATAAATCCCCATATCTCCTCCCTCTTGCATCTCCCTCCCACCCTCCCTATCCCACCCCTCTAGGTGGTTCCAAAGCACCGAGTTGATCTCCCTGTGCTATGTGGCTGCTTCCCACTAGCTATCTATTTTACATTTGGTAGTGAATATATGTCCATGCCACTGTCTCACTTTGTCCCAGCTTACCCGTCCCCTCCCCATGTCCTCAAGTCCATTCTCTATGTCTGTGTCTTTATTCCTGTCCTGCCCCTAGGTTCTTCAGAACTTTTTTTTTAGATTCCACATATATGTGTTAGCATATGGTATTTTTCTCTTGCTGACTTACTTCACTCTGTATGACAGACTCTAGGTCCATCCACCTCACTACAAATAACTCAATTTCGTTTCTTTTTATGGCTGAGTAATATTCCATTGTATATGTGTGCCACATCTTTATCCATTCATCTGTCGATGGACACTTAGTTGCTTCCATGTCCTGGCTTTTGTAAATAGAGCTGCAATGAACACTGCGGTACATGACTCTTTTTAAATTATGGTTTTCTCATGGTATATGCCCAGTAGTGGGATTGCTGGGTCATATGGTAGTTCTATTTTTAGTTTGTTTAAGGAACCTCCATCCTCTTCTCCATAGTGGCCGTATCAATTTACATCCCTATCAAACTACCAGTGGCATTTTTCACAGAACTAGAACAAAACGTTTCACAATAGCCAAAGCAGTCTTGAGAAGGAAAGGCAGAGCTGGAGGAATCAGGCTCCTGGACTTCAGACTATACTACAAAGCTACAGTAATCAAGACAGTATGGTACTGGCACAAAAACAGAAATATAGATCAATGGAACAGTAATAGAAAGACCAGAGATAAACCCCCGCACATATGGTCACCTTATCTTTGATAAAGGAGGCAAGAATATACAATGGAGAAAAGACAGCCTCTTCAATAAGTGGTGCTGGGAAAACTGGACAGCTACATGTAAAAGAATGAAATTAGAACACTCCCTAACACTGTACACAAAAATAAACTCAAAATAGATTAAAGACCTAAATGTAAGGCCAGATACTATAAAACTCTTAGAGGAGAGCATAGGCAGAATACTCTATGTCTATATTTGTTATAACCACCATGTGAGGAGTGATGGGATTTTTTTGGTTTTCTAACATTCAATAAATTCAGGGATTTAGAAATCCAGTTTGAGTTCTAGGAGCCATCTAAAATCTATTCTTCAAAGTCTGTATTTGCTAATTCCTTGGGCTGAAAAATAAATCCTTTAAACTTTTAGGTTTGTGGACCCGTTTTAGAGAAAACACATTTCTTTTTCTCATATTCTGTTACTTGAATCTATTTAAATAAGATTAAGGAACAGAATTTGTTCTTTATTATGTTTCTGTGACAGAATTTTTAATGTTTCTTTAAGCAATAGGAACAATTATCAAACATAGTGTTTCGTTATCATTTTAACCAAAATTCCTTAAAGAGATGAAATACATACCTCCAGGAAGTAGTATGAGATACTAAAGTATCATATAAATTTCTTTTTACTTCCCTTATTATAAAACCTACTTGTATTTTAAATATCTGTATTGTAAAAGAGGGTATATCTATTAGAAAACATCCTTTATGTTTGTTACTTTACCCTTATTGCTATTTATAACATTGTTTAGGCTCTTTGTATTTTGTTTGCTATCTTGTTAAATTATCAAAGCATATCCTCAAATTGGAGTAAATAAGATTTATGCTGTGTAATAAAAAGCAGAGTCTATAATATTTTTTCTTAATAAACAATAGACATTTTAAATAAACATATATAATTATTTTTCTTTTCAAGAATAAAGCTATGTTTACATTTATTGAATAGCTTGATTGATAATACTTTCAATTTTGAAAAAATGGAGTTGTTTTTACAATATTACTTCCAAATAGACGTATATCTATCCCCTAGAAAGGGTATATCTATTCAACTTTTTCCAACATTGGATAGGAAAAGGGATATTTTTATTCCTCTAACGTACCATGGGCCTTGT
This sequence comes from Neophocaena asiaeorientalis asiaeorientalis, assembly GCF_003031525.2. Classification (NCBI taxonomy): domain Eukaryota; kingdom Metazoa; phylum Chordata; class Mammalia; order Artiodactyla; family Phocoenidae; genus Neophocaena; species Neophocaena asiaeorientalis. Next base: position 8,261,632 of record NW_020185324.1, on the reverse strand, counting down.
TTAAATTGTGCAATTTTATGAACCATAGCTTATCCAATGGGTTATTTTCACTAGTCTTGATAATCAATATAGATGGCTGTAAGGTCAATGGATTTACAGCTTTCAGCTTTGATGGGGAAGATAATCTGAAGAAGGCATCAGCCTGTTACTTTCAGGTTCAAAATCTTTGCATATCTTTTTAAGACTCAGCATTATAAATCAGGATGAAAGTGTAATTACAAAAGAACTGAGTTTCCCAATTTCAAAAGACTTTCACAGCAATAGAGACAAAAATCTAAAATTGTTAAAATTATATCAATATATTTTACTTGCACCTGTCCTGGGCTATCCATTTTATAGACTACAAAGATAAATAGTAAATTATATTTCACTCAGGAACTTATAGAGGAGTTGGAGAACTAAGGAATTATTACATGAAAAGGTAATTTATAATAATGAATTTAAACAATTTTAAAAGAAGCAAGGCTAAACGTAACTAATTGTCAAACGAATGGGCCACAGTGTAATGTATGGTGATGGTGCATGTGAAAGTACATGGGAGAGATCTCCAGGCAGGCAGGGATTAGAATCATGGGATTTAAGCTGCACCTTGCAAGAAAGGTAGGATTAAAAACAAAAACAAAAACCAGAAATGATAACAAAAGTTCTCTCCATACAAGAAGTATTCCAATATTAAAGAGGTCAGAATTGAGAACCTCTGACAAAGACAGAGGAAAATGGAGCCAAGGGCTGGAATTTTGGGCCATTCACCAGGACAGATTTTAACCAATTCAACATTTTTATTGAGGTGGCACGCACACTGAGGAACACAACATGGCAATCCTTGACTCTAAAGTACTTTAAGTCAGTACAGGAAACAAGACAGTGTAAGATAATATGAGACAAATGTAGAAACGGTGCTATAGGCATTCAAAAACTAATCATCCTAAGAATTCAATAAGCCATTTCAAAAAGAACTCCAGCTAGTCTTTAGAGTGTCAATGTTCACACACCTATGTGTTTGGATTACAGTTATTGTTTCTACTTTTGTCTTCACACACATAATTGTGAGCTTTCTATCCTGTTTCGTTTAATGTCCACTGCATCCCCTTAGTATAAATATGCCTCTTTTACTGACAACCTATATTTTGAGCATGGAGTTGTCTCTCTCACAGTAGTTAACAGAATACTTGAGATGAGGATGGTCATATAGGATGACAACTGCCATAATGTTTTTGTGTCCAGATCCAGTAAACTATGGTTACGTGGTAGCGCAACCCAGTTCTTTGTAATGACAGATTTATTGAAGAGAAGCTTACGGAAGGATTATACTAGAAATCCTGTTAAAGTGCCATCTATTAAACCATTAGAATAGTCATTAAAACTATTAATGCAGATTTGTTATTCATGAGTTATTGGTCTCTCATCACTCTCAGGTCTCTGCCAATACTATTCTATCCTTTGCTCCATTATGGCTATTCAGTTCCAAGGAATGAAAGTATATCAGCGTTCTCTCTTTCCTGCAGAATTTATGGGGTGTGTGTGTGTGTGTGTTTGTCAGGGGAGGGGGGGCAGTGTATGTGAGGGAGAGGAGGAGACAGAGGGAGAAGGGACATGGTTGAGAGGGTGGAAATTGAAACCCTGTGTCTATATGTTCTTAACTATATAGGGTAAAGATTTAAGACTTCTTTTAAATTTGATAAGAATTGTGTGAAAATCAAATTATATAGAAAGCTATAGCTTCTTTTTCCACGTTCAGAAAAATTTGGAAGTAAAAAGTACCGTGGGAATTATGTGTCGTTAAACCAGAGCGAAAGATATATCCGGTGTTTAATCTATTTTCTTTAATATCCACAGTTTTGAAATAAGCAACTCAACTTCATGATAGTAAATTTAAAGTCATAATTTATATATATGCATTAGAGTGTAGTAGTTAAGAGCGCAGACTTCAAAGTCAGGAAACTGATTCACATCCCAGCTCCAGTTCTTTACGGACTACCAGGGGGATGGAAAGTGTCTTAACACCTTTAAGCCTCCATTTCTTTATTCATAACACAGACATAACAGTATCTACCTAAATTTGTTTTAAGAATTATGTGAGATTCAGTGCATAATGATGATGATACCATCATCATCATCAAAATCATAAATACTTTAACCTGATTATTTCTCAGTACCACTCTTCGATGAGGTTAGAGGGAGATAATCGAGTCTTGTGTTGGCCGTTTCAGTGTTTTTTCTTGTTCGTAAATCTACACTGAGCTTTATCTCCACAGATGGCCATAGAAGCCAGTTGAAAAACTTGACATGGATTTCTCAAAATACCCTCCAGAGTGTTGAGTCCTATAATCTGCCTGCTTTGCCTCTAACCATAAGAGGAAGTCAAATGCGCAGTTGTGAAGAGTGTCCTTCAACCCCCTTTTCCTCCCATTTTGGACATAGTACAATGTTTACAAAATGAAAATTCAAGAACACGATAACATAAAATATTAAAATAATTATTGTTAAATGATAAACTGAGATATAGTTAAAATTATGAAGAGTTTGCTTGAGCAAAAGTTTATTCAAATAGGGCAGCACCAAACCCAAAGTGGTTAGGAACACTCTGCCGACAGCAGCTGGGGAGAGACATGTAGGGAAAGTGGAAGCAAAGTAAGGAAATTACTGATTGGCTATAGTTTAAAGCCTAGTTGGCTGTGTGTGATTGGTTGTCCTTAGCATTTTGCTTTTGTAACCTTGAAGCATTTAGAGGCTTAGATTTTGGTTTGCTAACGTAGACTGCCATTGCATTAGAGCCACCTCAATCTAATGGCCTCCCTGTTTAATTAATTTAACATTATCAATCCCCACATCCCAAGATAAGATGTATAACATTCTAGGTTTTTATATTGATTTTTGTATCTATATCTATATCTGCAGTATGTGTATATAAATATATATTTTAATAATAGTACTGTTTTATAGTTTTTTTAACTTAACAGTAAAAGTGGACATCTTTATGTCAGTAAATATAGAACAATTTCAATAGTTTCATACCTTTTTAAATACTATAAGTAATTGAACAGTCTATTATATTAAATTTCCTATTTTTTTCATTGTTGTAAATGATTCTACAATGACTGTCCTATGCATTTGTCTAGTAGACAAACACGTTTTTCACTTTCAAGGCATTTAGGCAAAGTTTAGTGCCTGACGGTATGTCTGAAGTCTAACCCTAGGAGATGATGAATCAGTGACCAGCTTAGTTTGAAGAATGAGCACAGTGAGATGAATGGGAGTCAGCTGGGGAAGACAAAGTGATCCCAAACTAAGCCTCCAGGTACCAAACTAAGCCTCCAGGTACCAAAGGTACCAAAAGGTACCATGAAAGTACCTTTTTTTTTTTCTTTTTTTGCGGTACGCGGGCCTCTCACTGTTGTGGCCTCTCCTATTGCGGAGCACAGGCTCCGGACGCGCAGGCTCAGCGGCCATGGCTCAGGGCCCAGCCGCTCCGCGGCATGTGGGATCTTCCCGGACCGGGGCACGAACCTGTGTCTCCTGCATCAGCAGGCGGATTCTCAACCACTGCGCCACCAGGGAAGCCCTGAAAGTACCTTTTGATAAGGTCACTCTACTTCAGAACCTGATCCTTAGTTTTATAAACTTCTGAGTGGTAACTGATTTATGGGGACCTCAGTTTCATTAGTTATGGGATCTTAGTGGCTATGTCATACAGCTGTGATGACTGGATGCTACCATCTTTCTGAGAGGACCAAATCATGGTCATCATCCTCTCTGATCCTCTATTTTCTATGTGTCTATGACTTACTTTCTCTATCCCTGATTGACATAGAATTTCTTTAAGTACGTTAATGCAGATTTTTTTGAAAAATATTTTAATATATGTTCTAATACTTTAGAGCATATTATATTTGAAGCCATATGTGATGGTGTAATTGTGTACTACTCAACCAACAGAATAAACCTATGGTTCCATTTACAGAGCATTAAAAAAAAGTAAGGAAGAAATTATAGCTAATTATACCTATTTTAAAATAATAATTTAAAATATTATGCAGTATGTTAGACACAAAAGCTTAACAATTTATATGGAATGATGAGTATATAAAGTCAGTTCCTTAACTTCGTTCTTTTCCTTCACAAGTGAATACACATCCAGCCAGTTTATGTACCATCACATTCCTCCCATCTACCACCCTGCCCCAGAAGGAAATGTTATGTATAATCTGAGTAGGCTAAATTGCTGGATTAGTAGAGAGCAGGGTAAATGTGTATCAAGAATCACATGTTCTCTCTTTTTTTTTTTCTATCTTCTGTGCTGTTCCATAGGAAAGCTCAACAAAGGTGAATCACTGGGTCAGACCAGCCAGCTTCTCTCATTCTGGTTTTTATGTCCCACTCTTACATCAGCAGAGTAGATAAGTGGAATAGGTGTTGTTCTGAAGAAATTGCTGTCTTTACTTTTCCCCACTCACCCCATGTGATAGAGTTTGTATGTGAACTTAGTAAGTAGAACCTGCCATCTGTCTGTCTGTCTGTCTCTTACTCTCTTTCCATATATATGTATTCCCCTGGCTCTGATGGTTATGACACTATATCATGAAGCTAACCAAGACCCCAAGATATAGATGTGGATATGAAGAAGTTAGAGCCTGCTCTAACCTTATAATTTATTCCCCAAAGTGGGCCACTATGAGAGTGAAAGATGGTCCTATTAATAATTAAACTGGGACAGCAGGTGTAAACTAGGATATAAGCCCCCCCCCCGCAACTCCAACACGTCTTCATAATTAATTCAGTGGGTGGAAGCATCTATAATTTCTTTTAGTGATAATTTTGTATAAGTTGTCTTAAACATTTTATTTCACTTATTACTTTTGAGTCTAAACAGATGTGCCAACATTTACAAAGAATGGTGAGGAATAAACACATTCATCTTGTTAATTCAGTACCAAAAAACAGTGCCCTTTTATTCATGGAAAAGAAAGGGTACCACTGTGAATTTTTAAGTTAAATGCTGAACATCAATTGCATTTAATAATTTTGTTTGTTACCTGTAGACAGTTCTCTTCATAAACATTGTAATTACTTTCTACCAATTCAATCAACTTTATCTCTTTAATCAGAGCAGTTAATAAATTCCTAATAACATTTTCTTGCCCCAAACTGTCTAGAAAATTCTTAATTCCTTTTGCTTTTCCAAATAGCATTAGAAATCCTAGTCTGTGAATTATAGTTATAAAATGATTCTCCATGAAGCTCTAGTCTATAAGATCAACTATAATTTTGTCCATCCCTTTTTTATTATTCACTTTAATTTGAAGCAGGCAATACACAGCTAAAACCTAAAACATTTGGATTAAAAGGTATCACCACCACCATCCCTCTAAAGCATTGCCTTTGGGAACTAGGAATAAATGTCTCTCTTCTTTTCTGCATTGAGTTATATCCAGGAAAATGATGGAGCACATTAAAAATTTGAGTATAATTTTTAAAATTTGGGCCTTTAATTCTTTAGATCTTAAAACTGTACCTTCTTTTTTGAACCCTTATTTGAAAGAGGCACTCAAAAAATAATCTTCCAGAGTCACATATATCAAGTAAAATAGCTTATCTGCATAGTAGAGACCACATAGCTTTGTCCTACTGAGTTGAAAAGGAATCCAGTAGTGTGTTGTTGTTGCTGTTTTTGTCATTTTGAATCCATAGTAAATTAGGGTGTGTTAAATGTGCATGTAGGTGTAAATCCTCAAGAAATAAACTGACTCATCCTTAGTGCCAAGATATAAAAATGTCTGTCAAAGGGCAGCCTGAAATATTTTCTCACCTAATATGGCTGAATGGCTTACTATGAGTATAGTTTGTCCTTTCTGCTTCTCTACATATCAATTCTAATAATGTAAATAAAGACATTATTGAGGGCATTTTCTATAAGTATTTGTTACATAATAAGTTATAATCAGAATTTCATTTCAAATCTTTAGGCAACATTTAAACTTGATGCAATTTTATCACTTATTTAAAGAAGAAAATTTAGCTATGTACAAAAAATACCTGATCGAAACACTTTCTGATGCCTTCAATGAGTGTGGTATGTTTATAAATTATACATCCTTTTTCTCTTAAAGGTGGGGAATTCCCACATCCATTCATTAGTTAACACTGAGAGCCTTGAAAAGTCCCTATTTCAGTCCTTCAGACTCTAATGGTGGCCTAGATCAGAGGTACTTTATAGGGAAAGACATAGGAAGTTTTGTTAACTAATTGGGTAAAGAGAGAGAAAATAAAGGCACAAACCTGATGCCTGGATGACAGTAATTGAAAAAAGGAACACAGAGCAAACAGACCCAAGTATGTGACCTGCCAAAGCTAACCAGGGGCAAAAGGAAAGCAAGTACCCTGAGTTCTGATTCCCAGACTTTGCTCATCACCATACTTTCCACCCCTTCCTCACATTTCAGCTTTTAAAGTATCATTGGATTCAGCTGAACTCATGCTGTTCTCTTTGATGCACGTACTCATTATGTCTTTTGCAGGCCTCTGCTAATTGTGCAAAATATAGCCCTTCCCAACTATGCAAACACTGGTCTTTTTCAAACGGATACATATTAATTTACCATTTTCAAATGGGGAGAGAGAATATGAATGAATGAGAATTTTAAAAAGGTTTCATAAGTGGCATGATACATTTAAAGTGATGAAAGGGAAAAACCTACAACTGAGAATACTCTACCTAGCAAGGCTCTCATTCAGATTTGATGGAGAAATCAAAAGCTTTACAGACAAGCAAAAGCTAAAAGAATTCAGCACCACCAAACCAACTTTACAGGAAATGTTAAAGGAACTTCTCTAGGCAAAAAAGGAGAGGCCACAACTAGCAATAAGAAAACTGTAGAAGAAAAATACTCGCCAATAAAGGCAAAAACACTGTAAAGGTAGGAAATAATCCACACACAAAACAATTAGATGTAAAATATGATATCAAAAACAGTAATCATGAGAGGAAGAGAGTACAAAAGCAGGCTATTTAAAATGCATTTGAAATTAAGAGATCAGCAATATAAAATAATTACGTGTGTGTTTGTGTGTGTGTGTGTGTGTGTGTGTGTGTGTGTGTGTGTGTATGGTAACAGCAAACCAAAAATCTATAATAGATATACACACAGAAAAGAAAAAGGAATCCAAACCTAACACTAAAGATAGTCATCAAATCACAAGAGAACAAAAGAAAAGAAAAAAATCCAAAACAACCAAAAGACAGTAAGAACATACATATCAGATAATTACCTTAAATGTAAATGGACTAAATGCTGCATCCAAAACACACAGACTGGCTGAATGGATACAAAAACAAGACCCATATATATTCTGCTTCCAAGAGACTCACGTCAGATCTAGAGAGACATATAGACTGAAAGTGAGGGGACAGAAAAAGATATTCCATGCAAATAGAAATCAAAAGAAAGCTGGAGTAGCAAAGCTTATACATGACAAAATAGACTTAAAAACTGTTACAGGAGACAAAGAAGGACACTACATAATGATCAAGGGCTCAATCCAAGAAGATATAACAATTGTAAAAATATATGCACCCAACATAGGAGCACCTCAATATATAAGGTAAATATTAAAAGCCATAAAAGGAGAAATCAGCAGTAACATAATAATAGTAGGGGACTTTAACACCCCACTCACATCAGTGGGACAGATCTTTCAGACAGAAAATCAATAAGGAAACACAGGCATTAAATAACACATTAGACCAAATGGATGTAATTGACATTTATAGAGCATTCCACGCTATAGCAGCAGAATACACATCCTTTTCAAATGCACATGGACCATTCTCCAGGATAGACCACACGGTAGGCCACAAAAACAAGCCTTGGTAATTTTAAGAAAATTGAAATCAGGGGGAGATCAAGAAGGCAGAATAAAAGGATATGGAGCTCATCTCCTACCACACATACATCAAAAATACATCTACAATTCTCACAGAATATCTACAGAACACTAGCAGAAGATCTCATACAACTAAAGGTACAAGAAAGATCACCACATAACCAGGTAGAACACAAGAAAAAGCAGGGGGCAGGGAGGGTGGATCAGAATGGGAACTAGAAATTATAGAGAGGAGCCAACTATAAAACTCACTTACCAAGTCAAAGGCCAAGCTAAAGGCCATAAATAGCAAACTAAATAATTCAGAATGAATAAGTGATCTGGAAGATAGAATAATGGAAGTCACACAAAAAGAGCAGACAGAAAAATGAAAAAAAAAAAAAAAAGCAATATATAAGACCTATGGAGTAATGTTAAGCATGTGAATCTATGCATAAGAGGGATCCCAGAAATAGAAGAGAAATGGAGATCAAAAATGCATTTGAAGAAATTATGACTGAAAACTTCCCAAACCTAAATAAGGAAACAGATATCCAGGCACAGGAAGCACAGAAGGTACCAAACAAGATGAAGCCAAACAGATCTACACCAAGATATATTAAAGGTAAAATGGCTAAGGTTAAAGAAAGGATTCTAAAGGCAGCAAGAGAAAAACAGAATTAATTACAAGGGAACCCCCATTAGGTTACTGGCTGATTTCTCTACAGAAACACTGCAGGCCAGAAGGGAGTGGCAAGATATATTCAAAGTCCTGAAAGGGAAAAACCTGCAACCCAGGATACTCTACCCAGCAAGATTATCACTTAGAATAGAAGGAGAGAGAAAGAATTTCTCAGTCAATCAAAAACTAAAAGAATACAGCAGTACTAAACCTATCCTAAAAGAAACATTGAAAGGTCTTCTCTAAATAGAAAAGCAAGAATCTATAGGAAAGAGAAAATAACAATCGGAAAGTAAATCATTTTTTAAAAAGCCAGTACACAGAACTAAAAAAAAAAAAAAATGTTGTGAACGCGATAATAACTACAATGAACAGCAAAAGGATAAATATGACGATGTAAAAGAGGACATCAAAATCATAAAACATGGGAGAAAGGAGTAAGAAAATGTTGATCTTTTTTTTTAGAATGTGTTTGAGCCTATATGACTACCAGTCTAAAGCAAGTAGATATAATAAACATACTTGAAAAACCACAGCAACCACAAATGATAAACAGACAATAAATTCACAAAAACCAAAGAGAAGAGAACACAAGCATAACAAAAAGAAAACCATCTAACCACAAAAGGAAAGACAAAAAGAACAAGGAAGAAATATAAACCAACTGGAAAACAAGGTTTTAAATGGCAGTAAATACATATCTATCAATAATCACCTTAAATGTCAGTGGGCTGAATGCTCCAATCAAAAGACAGAGTGGCATACTGGATAATAAAACAAGAGCCTACAATATACTGCCTGTAAGATACCCACTTTAGGGCAAAGAACACAGATAGATTGAAAGTGAGGGGATGGAAAAAGGTATTTTACGCAATTGGAAATGACAAGAAAGTGGAGGTAGCAATACTCCTATCAGACAAAACAGACTTTAAAACGAGGCCCATAAAAAAAGATAAAGTAGGGCACTATATATTGATAACAGGATCAATACAAGAAGAGGATGTTACATTCATTAACATATAAGCACCCAATACAGGAGCACCTAAATAGATAAAACAAATACTAATATAAATAGAGGGAGAAATTGACAGGAATACAGTAATACTAGGAGACTTTAACACCCCATTACATCAATGGATATATCATCCAGACAGAAAATCAGTAAGGCAACAAAGACCTTAAATGACATAATAGAACAATTAGACATAATTGATATTTTCAGGACATTGCATACAAAAAAACCAGAATACACATTTTTTTCAAGTGCACATGGAACATTCTCTAGGATAGACCACATACTAGGGCACAAAATAAGCCTCAATAAATTTAAGATGACAGAAATTATTTCACACATCTTTTCTGACCACAATGGCATGACACTAGAAATCAACCACAGAAAAAGAAATGAGAAAAAAATGATTACGTGGAGACTGAACAATATGCTAATTAAAAAAAATGGGTCAATGATGAAAAAGAGGAAATTAAAAAATGCTTTAAGACAAATGACAATGAAAACACAACCATACAAAATCAATGGGATGCAGCAAAAGCAGTCCTCAGAAGGAAGTTCATACTGATACAGGTCTTTCACCCCAAAAAACAAGAAAAATCTGAAACAACCTAATGTACCACCAAAAAAATTAGAAAAAGAAGAGCAAACAACCTAAAGTCAGCAGAAGGAAGGAAATAATACAGATCAGAGAGAAAATAAATAAAAGAGATTAAAAAGATAGGAAAAAACAATAAAATAAAGAGCTAATTATTTGAAAGTGTAAAGAAAATCAACAAACCTCTGGCCAAGCTCACCAAGAAGAAAAGAGGGAGGAACCAAATAAACAAAAATAAGAAATGAAAGAGGAGAAATAACAAGGAATAACACAGAAACACACAAAAAAATAAGCAAACACTATGAGCAATTATATACCAACCAATTGGACAACGTAGAAGAAATGGACAAGTTTCTAGAAACATGCAGCCCACCAAAACTGAATCAAGAAGAAATAGATAGTTTGAACAGACAAATCACTAGAAGTGAAATAGAATCTGTAATTTAAAAAACTCTCTGTGAACAAAAGTCCAGAACCAGATGTGGAATTCTACTCAACAAACAAAGAAGAACCTTTGATCCTTCTCAAAGTCTTCCAAAAGACTGAAGAGGAGGGGACACTCCCAAAGTCATTCTAAAGGTCACCCCGATACCAAAACCAGACAAAGGCACTACCAAAAGATAAAGTTACAGGCCAATATCTTTGAAGAATATAGATCCAAAAATTCTCAACAAAACATTAGCAAACTGGATGGAACAACACACAAAAAAGATCATACACCATGGTCAAGCTGGATTCATCCCAGGGTCACAAGGATGATTCAACATACGCAAATCCATCAGTGGGGTACACCATATCAATTAAAGAAAAGACAAACCACATTATCATCTCAATAGACGCAGAATAAAGCATTTGATAAAATTCAACATCCATTCAAAATTAAATTCTCACAAAAGTGGGTATAGAGGGAACATATTTCAACATAATAAAGCTATTTATGACAAACCCACAGCCAACATAATACTCAACAGTGAAAAGCTGAAAGCTTTCCTGCTAAAATCCAGAATAAGACAAGGATGCCCACTATCACCATTTCTATTCAACATAGTATTGGGAGTTCTAGCCACAGCAATCAGACAAAAATAAAGAAATAATATATATCCAAATGGGAAGGGAGGAAGTAAAATTGTCATTATATGCAGATGACAGGATACTATATGTAGAAAACCCTGAAGACTCCACACAAAAACTACTAGAATTGAAACGGATTCAACAAGGTAGCAGGATACAAGATTAACACAGAAATCAGTTGCATTTCTTTACACTAACGATGAAATATCAGAAAGGGAAGGTAAAAAACAACCCCTTTTAAAATCACATCAAAAAATAAAATACTTAGGAATAAACCTGACCAAGGAGGTTAAAGACTGAGAACTATAAAACACTGATAAATTAAAGATGATTCATTCATTCAAAGAAATGGAACGATATCCCATGGCTCTTGGGTTGGAAGAATTAATATTGTTATAATGGCCATACTACCCAAAGCAATCTACAGATTTAATGTGATCCCTATCAAATTACCCATGACATTTTTCACAGAACTCAAACAAATAATTCTAAAATTTATAAGGAACCATAAAAGACCCTAAATTGCCAAAGCAATTTTGAGGGAAAAGAACAAAGCTGGAGGAATAATCCTCTCAGGTTTCAGACAATACTACAAAGCTACACTAATCAAAACATAGTGGTATTGGCACAAAAACACACAGGCGGATCAATGAAACAGAATGGCGAGCCCAGAAATAAACCTACACACCTACGGTCAATTAAATTTCAGCAAAGAAGGCAAGAACAAACAGTGGGGGAAAGTGAGTCTCTTTAGAGTCTCTTTAGCAAGTGTTGTTGGGAAAGCTAGACAGCTGCATGTAAATCAGTGAAGTTAGAACACACCCTCACATCATACACAAAAATAAACTCAAAATCGCTTAAAAACTTAAATATAAGACATGACATCATAAAACTCCTAGAAGAGAACACAACCAAAACATTCTGACATAAATCTTAGCAATGTTTTCTTATGTCAGTCTCCCAAAGTAATAAAAATAAAAGCAAAAATAAGCAAACTAATCAAACTTATAAGCTTCTGCCCAGCAAAGGAAACCATAAACAAAATGCAAAGACAACCTGTGGACTGGGAGAAAGTATTTGGAAATGATGCAAACAACAAGGACTTAATTTCCAAAATATACAAACAGTTCATACAACTCCGTAACAAAAAACCAAACAACCAAATTGAAAAATGGGCAGAAGACCTAAATAGACATTTCTCCAAAGAAGAGATACAGATCGCCAATGTGAAAAGATGCTCAACATCACTAGTTATTAGAGAAATACAAATCAAAACTACAATGAGGTATCACCTCACACCCGTCAGGATGGGCATCATTTAAAAAGTTTACAAATAATAAATGCTGGATAGGGTGTGGAGAAAAGGGAACCCTCCTAGACTGTTGATGAGAATGTAAATTGGTACAGCCACTATGGAAAACAGTAGAGAGGTTTCTAAAAAAACTAAAACTAGAATTGCCATATGATCCAGCAATCCCACTCCTGGGCATATATCTGGAGAAAACTCTAATTTGAAAAGACACATGCACCCCAGTGTTCATAGCGGCACTATTTACAATAGCCAAGACATGGAAGCAACCTAAATGTTCATCAACAGATGAATGGATAAAGAAGATATGGTACATATATACAATGGAATACTACTCAGCCATTAAAAAAAAAAAAGAAGAATGAAATAATGCCATCTGCAGCAACATGGATGGACCTAGCAGTTACCATACTAAATGAAGTCAGACAGAGACAAATATCATATGATATCACTTATATATGGAATCTAAAATATGATACTGATGAACTTCTTTACAAAAGAAACAGACTCACAGACATAGAAAACAAACTGAATCTGGAAAAGAATATACATATATATAACTGAATCACTTTGATGTATACCTGAAACACTGTAAATCAACTTTACTTCAAGTTAAAACAGAAAATCATGCCAAAAAAGAATATTAAAAAGTAAAATTAAAAAGCCTTCATTTCAGAAATATACAGTCAATGGCAGATTGCTCTTCTAAACCTCAGAAAGGACTTGAGAATATCTAGGGGCAAACCACACTGAGGACCAAATGGGCCTACTGATGAGGAACTATGTGGAAAGATAGTATTTTTCTGGAGGTTAAGGTCAATGAAAGTTCAATTCTCTGTATAAAGGATGCTTAGTCTGACCCATAGGTTGGTTAGTCAAGTAGCTGCTCTATTACTTCTGTATAATTAAATCTTGTTAGTTGCTTTAAAACACACAAAAACAGGATATATCTTTTTTGTGGTTTCTCTTTGATGAGTTTCTAAAGGGAATTTTTTGAGGTTTTCTACTGGTGGAGTGAGAAGAGGAAGACAGAGCAACTTGTATGGTGTTTTGCACATGGGAATAATATTTTTCTTCTGGATAGAGAAGTTGAAATTTTAAACCATATTTAAAGAGCTTTGCTGTAAGATGATGACTTCAGCTTTGTCAAAAAAGGTCACTCTCATATCAAGATGTAATTTTACTCAATGACTGTAATCTGATGTGCAAACTCATGAGCGCTTTTTTGTTTTGAATTTAGAATTATAAATATAGATCAGAAGTACTATAGAGATTTTTGTTCCTAGCTTTCCCACTGTGTTTCAGGAGAACAACTGAAAGGCATGTGTGAAACAGTCAAGGGATCTTCTCGAACTTGGCCAGACAGGAAGCATAGCACGGTGGCTAGTCACTCAGATGGGGGCAGGGGAGGGGTGTAGGGTACAGAATACCTCTGCCCCAAATCTAGCTTCTCTACCTAGTAGCTGTCTGACTCAGAAGGTAATTTAACTTCTCTGCACCTCAGTTTCCTCATCTACAGAATTACGATAATAATGGTAACTAATTCCAGGGTCTGTGTGAAGATAAAATGGCTTTAAGATATGTGAAGCACAAAGAAATGTAAATGAGAAGTTAAATGTTATGTAAGTGTTAGTTATATAAAATACTTACATTTTAATTCTAGCTTTTTATCAAGAATACAGGGCAAAATTGTAAATCCATAACTTAAAACGTAGCTTTTATTTCCACTTACCTATTTTTTTCTTCTTACCTATTTTAAGGCAAAGTTACAGTTGATTAAAGAAAAACTTAGAACTTTCAGACCATCAAGTGAAAGAGTACATAAATGCAAAATACTTGAGATTAGCAAGTATTTAGCTAGGGCCTTCCCTTTCTTCTTTAAGTTACAGGGGGATTTTCCTTTTATTTTGTCACTTTTTCTCAGTAAGGCTAACCCAGGGAGTTGAAGATGCGTTAGCATTAGAGTGATTCCGTCAAAAGCTATTGGGAGGAGAAAGGGGAGTGTGTCATGTGTCAAGTGTGCAGGTAGGGAGGCTGTGCAGAATGGTATGGCATCTTGGTAAGGTTTTAGATGCTACATAGGGTTCATCTGGCACATCTTCAAGGGCATTGTTGATTGGAGAAACAAAAGTTAATATTATGAAATAGCATTCTTGTTTATAAATTCTGTGACAATGTAACATCCACATTTCATGTAAATTCTTAAAAAGTCTATTAATCAACTTTTGGTTGAATAAGTCTACTTTACTTCATTTCCAACTTGCAAAATTCTCAGGGGAGGCTGAAGAGGACCTGGTTAGGATTCTGGCTCAAGAGGGTCGAACTTTGAATTGAGTGACAAGAAGGAGGTAGATCCCAACTGAATGTTGTTTGGATAAACAGACACAGAAGGATGAGCGGAGATAACCTGAGAGTCAAGCTCAGGAAAACCAAATACTAACAGCAAGAAATGATTGAATCCACGAGGAAAAGGGTGCTTATTTCAAATTGCTTTGAATAATATTGGGGTGGACTCAGCTTAATCTTACAGTAGGAAGATGCATGGTTAAGATGGGCTGGCCAAAATTATAAGGTTGAACTGAAAATCAACTTCCAGGGCTTCCCTGGTGGCGCAGTGGTTGAGAGTCCGCCTGCCGATGCGGGGGACATGGGTTCGTGCCCCGGTCCGGGAAGATCCCACATGCCGCGGAGTGGCTGTGCCCGTGAGCCATGGCCGCTGGGCCTGCGCGTCCGGAGCCTGTGCTCCGCGGCGGGAGAGGCCACAGCGGTGAGAGGCCCGCGTACCGGAAAAAAAAAAAAAAAAAAAGCTCTCAACAAGAGAAACCAGAAAACAAAGAAGCAAAGCAATAGTGTCTTCATTAGCACTAAGAAAAGCCTAAACATTGGGTTTTGAATATTAGGGTCTTATTGATCCATGATATCTTTGCCTCATTAACATGGATAATTGAAAGTTGATTTTCCTCAACCAGTTTGTTTTTATCTAAAAGATCTTCTTATACCTCATCTACTTTCAGTAGTTATTCTTCTTTACTGAGTTTACTGCTCTCAGCATTCTGACAAGCTCCAAAATAATGACCTATGCTGTGTGTTGTTAAACATTCAGTCAGACAGATAGATACAGATGGATGGATATGTGTTGGACAAAGACAAGTCAGCATTATTTAATCAATGTTTGTTTGATCCTTGTAAAACGAGTATAAATGCAAGCTGCATCCCATCTGCTTTATCATCCATGTGAAGCCAACCTCATTTTTAAATCTTGATTTCTTATGTAATTGCCCCAGAATGACACAGTGTTGGGCTGCACCCCTTAGGCCTACAAGGCCTGTACTTGCCCAGCTCCAAGACCGAAGAAGGAGCCCAGAGTCAGCCACAGAGATATCAATGAATTTATATAAGCCCTTAGTTTCTCTTAATCCAATTAAACAGCTCAGCCACAAACCAATCTTGGCCATGCCATTTAGACGCAGAGACATATTTCCAAGGTACACATAGACATGTATCTATACAAACAAAGAGATTTCACAGTTTTCCTGCTAGAGTTTAAAAAGGCCTCTTTGTTATTTTTTCTTCACTCTCAGAGACCAGATGATTAAAGTTCCTGAGAACCCAGGTAGATCATTTACATCTCAAAAGCACAAGAGAAATACCAATTCCCTCTAGAAAGCTAACTTCTTCTTAGGGCATATGCAAAAAAACAGTTTTAGAATGTCAAAAGAGTCCCATCTTGGACATTTTCAGAGATTTTCTTTCAGTTTCTAAATAGCCAATTCACTTTAAACAAATACCAGTGATAGACAGTAATACATATCATTCACTCACATTCACATGGCTCACTTTCAGAGGAACATGAATCAACATTTAAGTTAACCTTCGCCTCAGCTGTCAGCTCAGCCTCTTTGCCTTTCTTAATACAAAAACCAACAGCCAGCCCCGAGCTGCGGCCACTGTTTTCCCACTCTAACGGAGGCCAGTATCTCCACAAGGGCCTTGGGGTGTCTGTGAGAGTTCTGTGAACTCTCTCGGTGGGCCCCATTCATCAAGGCAGCCACTGCCGGGCCCCCGCATACTAGTGGACGGCCCCCCCGGGGACTTCTGCCGCAACTTTCAGGATTATCCCCACAGCTTTTGGGTCCCACATGAGTGGCCGGCCACCCCGGAATCACAGCCGTAACTTTCAGGCCCCACTTGACAGTGGACGGCCCCTACAACTTGCCATTCCCCGTCCTTCCTTCCCGACATCTCGGCGCTCACGGGAGTTTCCTCAGTCTCCTGGCCACTCCGCCAGTTGCTGGGCTGCACCCCCGTGGGCCTGCCAGGCCTGTGCTTGCCCAGCTTCAGGACTAAAGAAAGAGCCCGGAGTCAGCGACAGAGACGTCAGTGGATTTATAAATGGGGGAGCTTACAGGTCAGAAGCGAGGTCCTGGAGCGACATCCCACCGAGATCAGACAGCAGACAGCAGCGGGCAGAACAGGGCGGCAGCCTTCGTGACGCGGGGAGGGGAGGTTACCACTTAAGTGGGGAATTGACTTCAGGTTGTCTTTGTTGGTTACCAGGGAAACTAGCAGAGGGGCACGCCCCTCACCGCCCCTTTGATAAGCTATCAGGTGGAGATGTTCTTATCTAAAGAGTAGAACCATCACTATCTGGGGCCTAGGGCAAGTATGTAGGAAGGTCAGTCCTGTGAGTAGGGTGTAGGTGAAGCAGACAGTGGTCGAGCAGGGGAAGTACAGAGAGCAAGAGAACAGCCATCTTGGGTGGCCTGGTCATACACACAGGATGATCAGTTGGAAAGAAATATCATTTGGACTGATGGGATAAAGGATAGTTATGTTGAAGTCTGTTTCATAGGTTGGGCTTCTTCACTTTGCAATGGCTTTCTGGATAGCGAAGTAGCACCGTGGCTTAGTAATTACCAGCTGTTAATCATCAGTGAGCTTTGAAATCACCCAAACCTGGGTTTGAGGGTAAATGTATGAATCTAGCTGTATGAGCAAATTACTTAACCACCAAAATGCCTGCCACAGAGAAGTCCCTCAGTAAAATTTATTGAATTAGTCTTTCTTTACTTCAGTTTCCTTGTCTACGAAATGGAGAAAACAACAATACCTACCTCATGACATTTGTGAAAATTAAACAGGATACTGCATGTAAAGCATAATGACCTGGCAGCTATTATCATGATCCGATTACCTACAGGTCTTTATCTCTTGGGTCACATTTTAAGCCTAAACATATTAACATATGTGATATACAAGCTTATGTTTCCATTACTGGTTTTTAAACTCCTCTATGTAGGTATCAAATACAGCATGCAGACGGCTGCAAATATGTGGCAAGAGTGGAAATGAACATGAGTTCACAGTGTCTTTGAGTTGGTAGATGCAGTTTCATTAGTCTAATTAAATGCATGCCATTTACACATATATGAGTGATCGTAATCCGAGGAACAAGGCCATCAGAGGGAGTAAGGTCTTCCACCAAAGGAGTGACTGTGTATCAGTGAGCTTAGGAGCTTCTTGGGATATTTTAGAGAATGATGTGTAGGAAGCTTATGTACTCAGTAATGCTCATCAGTGTAAAGTGGATTATCAGTGGTAGTTGTACTTTCAGGATCACGTACTTAATTACTAAGCCATATGATAATGAATGTTAAAGTAGTAAACTAGCAATGCACTGCACATTGCAGTTTCCATAGTCCGTTCTCTAACTCCCATGTTAAAAGAAGGAATTAACTCCATGATTTCTCTTTATGAACTTTTCTCAGCAACAGTTATTCATCAGTTCAATTCATTTAAAAAACATTTGTTAAACCATTTATTGAGGCCTTTGTAGATGCAAAGACGACTGATGGTGTCTAGGTAGGATGGTGGCTGAGGACTCCAGAATTTAAGCTGAAGGTCACCCAGAGCCAGTGGAAGTTCTTAAACAGGGTCCTAACCTATCCAGGGCTGTGCTTTAGAATGTCTACTTGGGTATGAAGAATGGATTGGAGTGAGAGTTTAGAGAAGGGATTCCAATCAGACATCAGATACTGAAGGACTGGGATTGAGGGAATGATAGATCTGGGACGGATTTGAGAATTTTTTAAGGCAGCCTTGGTCACTGAATGGAGCTGCTTTGTGTGGAGAAGGCTCAAGGTTGACTTGAGCGCTGCCACCCAGGCATCCGAATGCTGCAGCTCCCTTTAGCTCATGGCATACTTGGAGAGGAGTACATTCTGCAGAGGAGGTGATGAGCTTCCCCCGAAAAGCAAACTAGAAAGACCCCTAATTACATTATTCTTTAGACTCTAAGACGTGGATAATTATTTTGCTGAGTACAGTTCAATGATTGACTAGTTTATACACAGATTAGCATAGGCTAAGAAAGGAAAAAGGGTTTTATAGTCCTTAGTAAATTAGAAGCTGCGATCTGTACTGCCGAGAATTTTTGTGTTTGGAGGCTGATTCATGACTGTTAATAGGCTTGACTCAGTACACTTGTGAGTTTTATTGCCGTGCTGAACTCTATCCATTTTAACACAAATGTGTGCAGCCTTAATGTTGTAACAGCTGTTGGATATATTTTAATTTCAAGTTCTGCATAGCCACATAAAAGCGTGGAAAATATCCAGTATCAAAAATAACTTAAAAATTTTATGAACATAACAAAGTGTTTTCACTTTTTAAAGAATTTCATCTGTATATAAACCTAATTTATCATTATGTCTGAAAACTTGATTTTGATCATTGAAAACCGTGTTTCTATAATTACTGAACTCATATTTCCATATACCATGAAATTATGTCTTAAAAAAATGTCAGTATGCTATGATGAAAGAAAAAGTATTTTGATTTCCATAACATTGCAGGACATTAAAAAGTTCCCCAAAGTTTTATATCAAAGCCTGAATTCAGTCTCAAAATAATGGTTCTGCTTTAACCACAAAGAACTTTATATATTATTTTATATCTGTGAAATATTTATTTTAGATTATTGAACAACTTTGGTTGAACTAAGGCATCCAGGAAAGACATTAAAAATCAGAAAAAGTAAGTTTAAAATAAAGAATAAAAAGCAAACTTTGTAAACACGATAACACATAATGATAACTTAAGAAGCGATTAGATCCTATCTGCATTAGATTATAAATTAATATTCTAAGAAGATTATTTGATTGAACTGGCCTCCCTTCTTTACTGTTATTCTTAACTGTTTGAATTGTACAAATTGCCTTGTGATAGTGGTCATAGTATGTTTCCGAGAAACAGACAAAATTTTAAGTTGCCCTCAAGATGTAAGCCTGCAGGTGAAGAAAGAAGAGCCTGTGCCTAGTGAATCCAGTGAATGATCAGTCAACTTAAAGAACAAGGTTAGGTCCACATAGGAAAGGGTAAGCGAGATAAAATAATGTTCACAGAACTAGAGAACTGGAAGGAATACTGAACCAAGATCACTTGGAAACTACAGCAGCAGAGAAGGAAATGGAAAAATTAAAAAAAAAACAACAACAACCTGCCTCTCCACTATTAACAGAACACCTATATTGATTTCTTTTTTCCATTTGAATCAGTGTTGGTGACTATCACTGTTTTTTCCTATGATTAATCATTTCATCTTATGCTGGTTATATTAGTGTTCAGCTTCACAGCTAGGGTCGTCTTGATGAAGCGTAGCTTCAGAATTTCCTTTTTAAATCGTTTGTTACTTGTGATAAATGCCTATAATCTGATGTTATTCAGTATTGATTTTATGTATGTGTGCTGTTTTTCTTTTAAAGTCAATTGACCCTGGCCAGCAGTTCACATGGGAACATTCAAACTTGGAAGTAAACAAACCAAAGAACAGATATGCAAATGTAATTGCATATGATCATTCCCGAGTTCTCCTCTCAGCAATAGAAGGTAAGGAAATGCAGATGTTATTTATACCTTTATTTTCATGGGTTTAAATATGTGCGTGAAAATATAGTTTTAACTAGGTGTTCAGCCATCTATGAAAATAGTTACTTAAGATTTAGGCGCTGGGGCTTCCCTGGTGGCGCAGTGGCTGAGAGTCCGCCTGCCGATGCAGGGGACGCAGGTTCGTGCCCCGGTCCGGGAAGATCCCACACGCCGCAGAGCGGCTGGGCCCGTGAGCCATGGCCGCTGGGCCGGCGCATCCGGAGCTTGTGCTCCGCAACGGGAGAGGCCACAACAGTGAGAGGCCCGCATAACGCAAAAAAAAAAAAAAAAAAAAAAAAAAACAAGATTTAGGCGCTGCTTGTTCTCACTTTTTCTTTCTCATACAAATATACCAATCCTTGAGCACACAATATCCTTGACTCCATGTAACACAAGGGCATTCCTCATTACCTTCTTGCTTCTACCCTGGATGAAAGATTTCATAATGCAGTTCATGTTTGAGCCAATTCAAGATGCTAGGTGTTCAGGAGTTAACTTTTTTCCATATTGAAAAAATTGATCAGTTTTATCAGAGTTCCCCCAATGCTAGTTCAAGCAGGATAGTGTCAAATAGGTAGTTGCTTCTTTTGAGGTCCTGTTTAAAAACTGTAAATGGTATATGTGGATGATTAGCATATAGGGTTTACATTTTACCTATCTCCCATCTTAAAATGTAAAAAACTATAGTAGCAATTTCTTGTCTCAAGTCTCTTAAATCATATCCATAGTAAATAAGAAAGTAAACCAAGTCACACATAGAGGAGAGAAATATTTTTTGTCATGAGTGAAGCAAGGTAAATTATAAAAATAAAATAAGTGAATGTAAATTGAGAACCCAGTTGGCATGATCTTGGCTAGAGAACTTGTCACTCTGCCTTTGCTGTATTGTAGCATCGTTTCCACTCAGAATTAGGTCATTCGGTACTACCACTTCCGTGTACTTTTCCCTGCTTTGTCATTATTTTCCTTAACCTGTTATTTTCCACCATCTTAACAGTAAAGTATGTCGAAGGACGCTTTGTCATTACTTTCCTTAACCTGTTATTTTCCACCATCTTAACAGTAAAGTATGTCGAAGGACAAAGAATCTTCCTCCTTGTACCTTTATTATGATAGTTGGAAACTATGTACATTTCATTCCTATGCTATTTTTACAGTATAAGAGCCAAAGCAGTTGAATCAGACTAAAACCTGCCTTTTTATAGCTCTGTGCCCACAAATACACCCTAAATCTAGAGATGACCTAGAAACCAAAAGTTTTTTCAATTTTAAGTGTTATGCAAAAGGTTAGAAGCATTTAATTGAAGTTTATGGGCTATACAGAAAGCTTTAATCTAGATTACAACCATGAACAGCATTTTATCTTTGACTAAGCCCTAGCCAGCAGATATTTAAGGGGAAAAGCAATCATCCTATATCTTAAGCACAGAAAAAATACCAGCAACTGGAACCACAGAAGCACTAACTGAGGCTTCTCCTATAAAGGGAGCTTTGATAACACAGAGCCAGATTTTTAAAGTATATTAAAATGTTAAGTGACTTCATGCACAATTTATAAAATGTAACGTGCTTGTTTTACGTTCTACCCGTGGTGATAACTTACATGACTGTGGTTAAATGTTTTATTTGGGGCGTTTTTGTTGTCGTCCTTCTCTCAGTGGTCTGATCACTCTCTTCATATTACTTTGCAGAGTGATCTGATGGCATTAAAGAAAAAACTGGGTGTTGCCACAGTGACTCCTGTTGTCTTTATCTTGGTTTAATAGAGCAAAACTTTTAACATACTTCCACTGAAAGATGACAAGGGAAAAACTTAAAAGAATCAGGAATTGCGTATTGGCACCAACGTGCTTACTGAACCCCTTGAAAATAGTGACACTTCATGACGTGTTTCCGAATGACAATTATTTTATGTATGCTGGGGAAAATGCAGAATAAATTCAATAGAGTCCTAATTACAAAATGTTGAATTAGAGAGTAAGCAGTATGAAAATACAATTGAATTTTTGACCAATGCAGTTACTGTTGGGATCCCAACATGTTTAAGCAGTTCTTAAGAGAGAATAGTAATTCCTGAAAAAAAGGGATGATGGGATTTATTTTAATGATTTAAGATAAATGTTGTCAAAGAAGACTAAAAGGAAACTAATATTTATATGTGAATAAAATAATATGCTTAATCTTACAGATGCCAAAGTTGTCCAGAAAGTATACTTTTATTAAAGTACAAAGAGAGAAATGGACAAACCAAAAGATGAAAAGCAAGTTTGGGTCACAGCTCTGTCACTAAGTAATGTAACCTTGACTTCTCTGAGTATCAATTTCCCCAGCGCTAATGTCTTTTACTTTTGAGTTCTCTAATACGAGTTAGCTCTATGTAGTTTTCATATCAACTGTCTTATTTACTGTACTCACAACAGTCTGATGAAGCAACACTATAAATATTTTGATGTCCATGTTTAGAGATGAGAAAACTGGAGCTCAAACAGAGAATCAGCCCTGACTGTCTCAGTGTAAAAGGTGAACAATTAATATAGCTTAAATTAGAATTGAGCTCTTCTGATTCCTCAATCCAGGCTTCCATAGGCCCACATCACTCACACTGCTTTCCTACTGATACAGGACGTGACTGTAACTAAGTAGCTTAGCATGGATCCGAACACCCAGCCTTGCCTTTTTACCTAAAAAGTCCATTTTATCATTTGGTATCATGGATAACACGAACTTCACATTAAATATTTCATTTCCCTCTTTATGGCCTAACTTTTCTGAGGCAGTGACACGAAAGGGGGAATCATCAGTGACCCAAAAGCATCAGAGTCCTACAATTGCAGAACATTACATCTGTCCCTCACAGGTGATCTACTTAGCGCAAATATCTTTTTATATATCTTCAACTTCTTATAAACTCAGGAATATCAATTAGTGGTAGATTATTAATTGTACTGCCTTGTAACTATCAAAAATTCAATCGAACTATTACAGTCCTAGATAAAAAACAGTTTTGTTCGGTTTTGTTTGTAAAATAGAATTACTCTTCACTGCTGCCAGTGCTACATTTCTATTAGTAGGATTATAATTAACATTTCACTTTAAAAGTCATGTTGACATGGAACTTTTGAAAATCGTTGGCCAGGCCTAAACACAGAGCAAAATTTAAAACGCTCCTTTTAAATTCGACAACAAAGGCAAGACGTTACGATAGACATGACTGTCTTGGTATTTTCCATGTGTTGGGCATCATGTCATAGATTTTTATACACAGTGTATAAAATCATGTATAGTTGTTATTTATAGTGTTCAGAACAACCTCAAATGCTAGTTGTTATCATCCAATTTAATAGACAAGGAAACTGTTAAACTTTAAAAAGTCAAGTAACTTGTTTATAATCATTAGCTAGTTACTGGCAGACGCAAATTTTAACATGAGTCAGTTGGACTCAAGGAGCCTCTCCTCTCCAGTAGGTCACTTAAGACTGTAGCCACCTTTGAATCATACTGGCCGAGCCTATACATATCAACCTAATTCAAAAACTGCCTTTTTGGCTGGGATGACTGTCTAGGAATTTGGAAATATACATTGTGAAACACGTACGATAGAAATCTTAGAGCCAGAGGTCTTCGACTGTGTTCTTAGACTTCCGTCAAAGTGAATTTTTCCAAAGAACAAGCGATATATAAATGGCTTTCTGGTGGATTTTTTTTTATTTGTTTAATATTACTTTTTGAGGTATCTTAGGAAGAATACGAAATAAGAAGACAGAAACTAAATCCCAGTTTTAGCAGCTATGTGACCTTGGGCATGTAACTTAGTTCAGTTAACCCTTTGGGGGGAGCTTGTTCCTTCTGAGAATCTGATGAACATTTTAAATCCCACTTGCAAAGAAAAGGCACCTACACACTTTATCTGCATACTAGTATCATAGAGTTCACAGACATACAATCTCTTTGCAAGCCCATTCTCCAGTTTAAGGGCCCCTGACTTTGGGTCTTTCGTTCTGGTTCTTCCTAAAATGAGAATGTATAAGATCCTTCCTGCTATTCCGAAAATTCTGAAGGTTGATTCTAAATCCAGGGATCATAGATAAATATTAAATCTTGGACATTAAGAGATTACTCTTTTGAGGGGAAAAAAAAACCCCACGCATTTAATCCAGAGGGTTTACTCAAATAGAATTATTGGCTGGTATGTGTCTCTCCTACTGCGCCAGGTTCAAATGGTTTTATCTAAAAGAGTTAGAAATGACAACGAATAAAGCGCTTCATGCCATATGCATTTTTTAACACCAGTGCTTGTTAATCTGATAAAGGCAGCTTAGTAAAATATGGGTTTGTTTTATTTTTTTCTAGTTTTGGGGGAATATATTTAGTTTCAAACCATAAATATGTTTATTCACTTCATCTCTATAATGAAGAGGTACCTTCCTACAAGGGCCTGTGTATCTTTCAAGAACTACTTTCCTATTAAATCATCTTGCTTCTGAAGAGATTGTTTGGACAAGTTACTGTGCCTTGGTTTCCTCATCTGTGCAATAGAATTAGTAGTAATACCTGCTTCCTGGAATTATTAGGAGGATTTAATGAATTGATGCATGTAAAGCCTTTAGATGAGTGTTTGGCACAAAGAAAATGCCTAATAAGTATTGGGAACTATTAAAGTTATCATTGCTGTTATGAATTGTGTTACTACTATGGATAGATCCTTTTACCCACAGATGGAATTTCTTTTGTATATGATCTATGGGAAAATTAATAATATCCAAATGAGAAAGCTGCATATATTTGCAGTAGTCTGTGGAGCAGAAGAAAATATTGGCGCTTGATACATGGAAACGAGACCTATAATAGCATTACAAATTTCAGCAAGAGGGAGAATGTGTTCTTTTAAATGGAAATCCAAAATGTATCATCTGCTGTTTGATTTATGTAATAGGAGCAACTCAAGACAACTCCAACTGTAAATAACATAGATGATGTTACAACAACTTCATTATCTGTGAGATGCACAATTTAGCACCTTTAAAATGAGGAAGCAGCTCACAGAATCACTGCCCCTAAGATCAATCTAAATTTAAAAAGTAAAGAGAAGAAACTACTGATACTCCCCTGTACTATCGGTTCACCATCTGCCACTACACTTGTGCTCTACGTTTAGGTCCTGTCTTAGCTTCTTCTGTATTGTGTTGAAAGGTAAATCTCTACCGATTTGTTTAAAACAGCGGTCAGCACATGGTAACATTCTCCAGTTTCACATCTTATCCATGCTGTGAGTTATCTTTTTTTTTTTTTTAACAGGCCATATCTAATAACCTGATATATTTTCAATAAGTAAAAACAAACACAGGAAAATCAGTTAATACCATCTAGCCAACATTTTCTAATAAGCGTTTAATTATATTATAGTGAATATAAATGTTCCATATGAAGCACTAACATTAAAGAATTAAAATTGTTTTCCTCAGTAAAGAATAGCTGTCATGATATTTCCTACATTGACTTAATAAATATGATTCCTTTTCCTCCCTCTTGGTTCATTCTCTCATTCTCTCTCTCTTTCTCTTTCCTCTCTCCCCCAATCCCAGACACTAATGACTAATCTGTGGGCACCTGTTGTTTGTTTTATTTTGCTCTTGAAATTCTATTTAAACTACTGAAGGAAGTTGGTTAGAATACATGCCTCATCTTAAAAAAAAAAAAAAAAAAAAGGCTAAATCTCATCCCATTATTGGTTGAGTTCATTTTTCTCACATTGTTCAGAACATCAAGTGCTGAGTTAGCTCAATTTCTCTAACATTTTCAGTTTTCAATTTAATTCTTTTTTTTTTAACATCGTAATTGGAGTATAATTGCTTTACAATGGTGTGTTAGTTTCTGCTTTATAACAAAGTCAATCAGCTATACATATACACTTATCCCCATATCCCCTCCGTCTTGTGCCTCCCTCCCACCCTCCCTATCCCACCCCTCTAGGTGGTCACAAAGCACCCAGCTGATCTCCCAGTGCTATGCGGCTGCTTCCCACTAGCTATCTATTTTACATTTGGTAGTGTATATATGTCCATGCCACTCTCTATTTAAATGGCATCTCTCTCCTGCATGCAGCAGAACAAGTGGTGTGGGGATCTGTTATTCCCCAGCTCCTACCTCAGCCTGCACCTGTGGTGCTTCTTACCTAGAAAAGAGAAAAAGCATTTTTAAGGGATGGCTAGTTGTGTTGGTTTTTTCCTTTACTCTTGTTCCCAGGAAGCTAATCAAAGGGTAACTCAGAAAGCTCTGTGAGTTTCTTTTTGTCTCCATTTCTCTAGCTCAGTTATTGGGATTTTCTTTTCATTTGTATTGTACATCTGTGCAGATTGTGCTAATGAATCTACACTTCATTACTCTGATGCTGCAGAGAAACCTAAGTCATCTGTGGAATGGCTCTGTTTTTAGAATATAGGCACAGGTTGTACATGGTTGGGAAGTTAAAAAATAATTATTTTTGTCCTCTCCGTTAATTTTTTTTAATATAGGAATTAGGAAGGGGCCTTCCAGATTTGGAATTACTTTTTGTCAGTAGAGTATTTAGGAATGACTAGGCTGATTTCATTTCTGTTTATCACATCGATCATAAGAATAAGTAGCATCCACTGGTGTTTTAGATATTTCAAATGCATTGACTCATTTGACTCTCACAGGGGTTTTGGGTAAGGAGGTTATGAACGTGCTGCTTGTATTTTAGGATATATATATGAGGGGACTGGGGCTCTGAGAGTTTCCTACAGACAGAGCTCCTGTCGTCATACTCTGCATTTCATTTTGACTACTTCATTGCTGAATAAAGCCCTACAATAATTGCATCCTTATTAACATAAGCTAAGTCGACCAAAACTCTGTGACTTGGCTGAAAAGGCATGCTTCAGTGGCCCAAAGTCTGCTTTATATTTCAGGGCAAAGTGCCCCCTAACCAGAAATCAGTTCCCTCTGTCAGAAGTGCTGATAAGTCCCCAACACGTGTAGCTAATCTTAGAATGCATTCAAAGACAATCCAATCGCCCACATCCTTCTCTGTAGCCACTCTCATAACCCAGCCTCCTCAGCGGTGCTGAGGAATAGAAAACCAGAGAGCAGAGGATGGAGAACATCGAGAGGGTGGAGGCTGGGTTCTCAAGCTCTTTGAAAGGTATCCCTTCCATTAACTCATTGTGGTGATGAGCTGCAGTGCCCACAGAGCAACGCACACTTCTAAAACAAATCATCCTACATACGGTAGAAACATGGAGGGTCACTTGCCAAACTGCAGTCACATCCGGGGAAACTTTAGCAGATAATACACCGTGTCTTTGCAAGAAGCGTTAGTTTTTTCTGGTATGTTGTGAAGAGAAACCTTCATTTTGCTAGTTCTGATGCAGCTGTGGGTGGCTGCTATGGTGTAAGTGAAGGAGAAAGAAGGCCTGGGTCCCTTGAAATCAAATAAATTTTCTAGTAAGTTATTATTGGATTTCATTTTTCTATTTTCTGTTCTCTACTTTTGCCAGTGTCAGCAAACAAAGTAAACAGTTTTTTCTGCATTGTGGGTTGTAAAAATTACAATCTAGGTCTTAACTGGAAATTCGTTGTTGTTGGAGTTTTTCTTTTTATTTGTGGATTGAAGTGGTGGAGATGTTATTTACTAAATAAAAGATAGCTTTTGTGCTCTAGTGGATCCCGAGTACTTCCATCTTACAACAGGGAATAAACTGGCTTACTAAAAAAACAGTTTCTTTTTGACACAAACTTCACAAAGCGTTTGCAGAGTGAAAGGAAACAAAAGTGCTGGAGTTTTGATACCACGCTGTAAGTTGGAACAGAGTCAGCCAGTGAACTGGAGGTCTATCTCCAGCTCTGTAATGCTGTAGTAGTTTGTCTTCTGGAGCCCTGGATGGCATTCTCCCTTCCCTCTAATGCTGCCTCTTACTGATTCTCGCCTCCACAATTCAAGGAAAGCTGCTTTTTCTGAATAGACTGCGTACTAGCCTAGTCCTACCCCCTCCTCTTGTTTTTGAATTTGTTTATTTTTTTATACCACCAGGTTCTAATCAAGATTTGAAGTATCAATCACACCAAAACAATCTCATCTCAGCACATCAGAGGTAGAAGCAATAGGAATGAGCTTGAACGATCATCAGAGCATGTTCCTACCTAATCTGAGAGCCACAAAGCCTCTATTTATCTTAAAATCTTCACAGAGATTTCTGAATCCAAGAAGGTTAAGAGTACCACAGAGAGACATCTTATTTTAGAACTCAAAGGGACTTGAGGGAATCAATTTGTCCAACGCCCCTTGTTTAGCAGATAAGCAGTCATAGGTCTGGACAAGTTGAACGGACTGCCCAAATGTCAAAGAGCAACCTACCAGCATGCTGCCCTAGACTGGAGTTCTGGTTTCCCGGTCAGTTTCTCTGAAGCCTTAGCATGTGCTTAGTATGGTTCCAAGAGGCACATATGACTTACCCTCCAGTGTGGGGTGACACAAAAGTACACACTTACCCCTTACGATTACTTAATTTCACATCAATAAAATAATTCGTGTACTATTTTGGGTCCTGCTTTTTTCACTTAACATCAGCGCTAAGGCCTTCATTATTAAATTTTTATAATTCTAAACACCCCTCAACAAGAGAAATCTTTTCAAATCAAATTATCTGCTGACCTGAAAAAGCTAATGCAAAGCGAGTTGTTTATTTTTTTTAACTGGACCCACATGACCCAATTAGTTCTCATAAAATTAACAAGGGGAAATAAAAACTTATTTTAACCCAGGCATGACAAAACAGCCCAGATAGTGTATTCTTTGACATTTCAACACGCTTTCGAGGTTTTAAAGCATTTCTCAGTATGAGTTAATTATTCATCACGAATATTCTTTCAAACCTAGTAGCTTTATCTTTCCGAGGATTCCTCTCCTTTTGTTAATATTCAAACACACAGGGGAACATTATTATGAAGCCCTAAAGTGTTAATCCCATGCTTAAATGAAGCAAAATGGCATTACCCCTGCATGTTGAACTCAAGATAAATTCTCAAAGTTTTTCAGACAGAAAAACAGGGGAGCCCAAACTGCATGTCCAGGCTAAGTTTCCCAGTGAAAGCTGTAACTGGCAATTCCCAGTGAATAAAATGACAGCCTAAACCTGGCCCATCCCTGTTTGAATAGCTGTTTGCTATGGCTCGCTGTGCATGAAGAACACAGAAGCCCAGTTCTACCAATCATTCACCTCATCACAATATCTGTTAAAGCCTTGAGTTTTATAGCTCTTAGTTTGCCCAAAACACAAAGACCCAGTATAAAGCATGTAAGTAATAATTTTAAGCACCAGAAGAAATAACAGTCCATTAACTGATGAAATAGACTCTAACACAGGAATGGGGAATATCGTGGGGTACAATATAAAGTCAAGATCTAGCCTCAGTATTTCTCACTTATAAGATTAGAACGATAAACAATTATTATTGGTGTTGGAACTGTTTACGTGACTTATTAACTGGAGAATACACATGAAACAATACATAGGAAATCATGAAAACTTACTTTTATAAATGAAGTAAAGCCATGGATGCCTAGGAAGAGCAAGTTTTAGATCTAAGCTGTTTCTCTTGGACAATGACATTAAGACCAACTGTCCAAGAGACAATCCTACAGCAGGGCCAATCCTAAGATTTTGCCTATGATGAACTTCAGACATGTTTTTTATGCTCTTGTTATTTTAATAACTCCTGCCCCTCAAAAAAAAAAAAAAAAAAAAAGACAAA